>NC_089592.1:21052191-21354399 GCF_019320115.1 Miscanthus floridulus | reverse complement strand
GAGTATTTAGAAGACTCATGGATCTGTATGCCTACCAAAATTCATGCATAATGGAGCTGTAGATTGTGAGTTACGAACAGCAAACAAAAGGGTATAGAATCTGCAATTTCTCTGTTGACTGTGATCATCCTTTACTTTAGAAAGTTATGTTTGCAATTGACGTCAAGATTAGCAACGCAGTCAAGGTGTTCTAGAAGTCAAAATTGTGCCCTTGCAATTCGAAAGTAATTGGAAAGGTGTCTAACCATATATTTTTCTTGGATTATGGTTTTCGAGATATTGATTGGCCTAAGAATGGAAGCCTCGATGTCAAATATAGTTCAAGAAAGCTGGTTTTGCTGCGATGCACGTCAACCCAACTTGCTGTGCAACTGCACCACAAAGGCAAATTGTGCTCAACCTGCTTGGTAGTGAACTAGTCCCTAGTTTTGTGATTACTTGCAACTTGTGTTGTCCTCCAAGCCTCGCTAACATCCTTCTACGTCAATGGTTCTCCAATGCTGACATGCCTTTGGTACCTTATATGTGTTTTTACCCAAGAGGTTGCATCAGATTCCACCCAGAATCACTGTTGCAACTTGGATCCAAAGGCTCCCTAAGGAATGATCATCGAGAATGTTGAGCCGACAGAGTCAGCTACTACGTTTACCACTCACTCAGCAGACTCAGACCATACAATATTGTTATCAAAGAAAGAGCACTGCGCACATGGAACATTATGTAGCTTTCCATCAGTTGACATTTGAGTGATTGCACCACTACAACCAGTTTGGATATTGGTTAACTAGCTTCTCATACCCTCAAAGGACGTTTACCCATTTATGATCACATCCTTTACGAGAAGTTGTGCTCAAGCCACTTTAATAGAGAACTGCTTTTCAAACCTTGGGAGCGAATATAGCACCGTTGCAAGGAATATCCATCAACCGACTGCGGTCTAGTGCAAAGTCCATAAGGTCTGTGCTATATCCACTAGGGAAGTAGATGTTACAAGTAGTTAGTCAACGCTTGAATCACTCTTTGTACATCAAGGACGAAGTACGCAGGACAAAGCTATCTTAGATTTCTTACAATGTAACAATGCTTTATGGACGCCAACAAAGGAGATTCTTCAGACAACAACTTACGACGAAGAGCAAGTATCAGAAAGTGTCGTGACCAAATTAGCCTCTCTGATACTCTGAAGTTAAGTAGCCTAATGCTATCACTGATGTTGGAAACTGGTTGACATGTTTCTCTTCCCTTAAAAGTCTTTTGCACCGAACCTCAGGACGCGATTCCTTTAAGGGGGGAGGGCTGTAACACCCCAGGTGTTTGCCACCAGTTAAGCAATGGGTTGAGCTCAAATATGGCATGTTAAGTAGTGATGGAGATGTTAGGTTAAACATATGAAAATGAGTCACCACTTAAACTTGGACCATGCACCATTGCTTACATGCTGCCCTTTCTAAAAAGTATGCTTGGGAAATGTTGGATGTACTTGTTTCATGTGTCTTGCATCAACATCCATCTATATTGATCACTGGAAAAGTTTCATGAAGTTTGGAATCAAGAAGTCACATGAAATGACAAGTTATGTCCTTGCCGGAATTGTCTTCTTAAGTGAATGGAATTATAGGTCATCAACCAAACCTTGCAACCTTGCCCAAATGACACTAATTAAACTCTACAACAAAAGTCATAAAGGGTTCGTGTTGAGCGGAGGACAAGAAAATACCTCCATCGGTCTAAAACTTGGATTTAAGCTTTACCGTGATGCTACTTTGACCTGTGTTGACCAATCACTTATAGTGCTTGCATGGAGTTGCACCTTAAATCAAAGTTGAAGTTTGAGTAGAGTAGAACAAACTTTGTTTAATGGTCAAGAGCTAGATCAGCTTTGAAGCAAGTCAAACCGAGCCCTCAAGTTGGAATCCATGGCTGTTTTGGAGCTCAAAAATTTGGCTAAGTCCCTAATGGACTGAAACTGAGATTTCAGTTTTCGTTTACCCTTCTTTGGAGCCTTGTATCTCTCCAACCAGGCCAAATCAGACTTTGACGCTTTAAGAAAAGTTGGAGATGTCGCGTAGATCTAGAACTTTTATTAATAGAGTTTTTGTTAACTCGTCGTGGTTTAGGAGTTACGGAGGCACGAAATATGGGTTTCAGTGGTATGTTTGAGGTAGAATTGGAAATTTGAAATTGATGAACAGTGGCCGACCGATGCTCAGGCGCTGCTGGCCGCGTATTGCACTGCTCGCGCCGCGTGGCTCCGCTGTGCTGTGCCCGTTCACCACCTCGCCTCCATCTGCTTGAAAAGCCGAGCACTCGCCCTCCTCCCTCCTGCGCTCTCATTTCTCCCTTGCTCTCTGCTGTTTGTGCGCGGCCGCGTCCGCCACAGACGGCCGGTAGAGCTCGCTGCCACCGCCGCTCGCTTCTTCATCCTCGCAGCCAATCACCGCACAGCCAAGTACGGTAGAGCCTCCACCGCAGCGCGGCCACGGCCCTCCTTCGCAGCCAGCCGGCAAGCCCCAACGCCGCCCCTCTGTGGCCGCTGACGCCCCTCTCCAGCCGGCCAAATTGGCCACCGGCCGGTCCTCCCCGACGGCCTCCTCTGCTCAGTTCGGTGAAGAAGAAGAAGGACCACGCGCAGAAATAGAACTTTCTCCAGGGGGTTAAGTGAATAGACAGTGACTCTTGTGAATAGTGCCAGAAAGGATTCATTTGTTCGTATTTAATATATGTTTTCTGCAGGGACCCCAGTGCAAGATTTAGATTCCTTTTCTTTTGATTTTTGGCAGATTTGAATGCTCTACTTTGAAAATTCATAGTAATTTGTAGAAAAATCGTAAAATAGTAAATGAGGACTTTTTGGAATCCTTGTGAAATTATATATGCACTAGATCTATAACAGGGCATGTTTTAGTTTAAATATTTTGCTGTAAAAATAGATCTATGCAGCTAGGTTCCTGTTACTTGCCATGTCTTGTCTTTTTCA
Organism: Miscanthus floridulus; assembly: GCF_019320115.1. Classification (NCBI taxonomy): domain Eukaryota; kingdom Viridiplantae; phylum Streptophyta; class Magnoliopsida; order Poales; family Poaceae; genus Miscanthus; species Miscanthus floridulus. The sequence goes on along the minus strand of NC_089592.1, from coordinate 21,351,422 downwards.
TAACTGCAGTTTTTCTGCTCAAATAAATGTGAAATTTTTGTGGAGTTCTACTAAGGCGATTGTTGTTGTCTGGTAAAAAGTTCAGGAGTTTAGGATTTATAGTTTAAGAGTTATAAAAATAACAAATGCCCTGTATTGCTTTGCTTCTACTCTGAACAGTTCTACATGTTTGAATTAATTGGCTTAGTTATGTTATGAATCATGACTCGGTGAAAATACATGAGTTGTGGTACTTTTCTTAAGCTTTCCAAAAAGTTAAATATCATGATTTTTGGCTAAGTAGATCTTGAGTTATACTTGCTTAAATCTCTGTGGCTGTTTCTGCCCAAAACCAGAGAGGGTTTTGCTTGTTCTTATTGTGGGGCCTTCTTAGTAGTAGAATTAGCTTTAGGTATTTACAACAAAGTTGTTTATAATTTTATAAGATTTGTAAAAAGTCTAGAACCACATTTATTGGACTTGTATAACTCCATTTATAGCTATTTAAAGTGGCATGTCAGTTTCTGTCTATGTTTTGGACAGAGATGCAATTATTGCATTAGTTGACCCTTCTAACTGTAAAATAATCTTAATATGAGAATAACAAAGTTGTAGATAATTCATGTATCTAGCTTCTGTTAAAATTTGGTGGTATTTGGCCTTGTGGTTTGTGAGTTATGCCTGTTTAAAGTTGGGTTTCAGAAATGGCTGCTTTCTGTCAATTGTGGACCAGTTTCTGTAAATGGGTATAATTGACTTAGTTAACTTGATAATCATGCTAAGAGGATTAAAGATGAATTGTATAAAATTCCATAAGCTTTCCAGATTGTCTTGTTGCATGTCTTTTGGATTAGTACAACTCCTGTTATGAGTAAAATTAGCTGCTGCTATTCCAGCCTTGACTCTATGATTGTCGTGAATAACTGGTTTGTGTTGAATGCTTATGTGATGCATCTTGTGTTACCATTCATCACATTCATACACATGCATCTTGCATCTCATCTAGGTGCGCTAGATGAACCACGTGAAGAACATGATGTTGGAGCCGAACCCGAAGACGATGTATGGAGGATCTATCCCGAAGATGGAAGGACTAAGCAAGTGCTAGGACCGAAGATGTCACCATGACGGTGCAAGCTAACGGAACTGGCTTGTGTCAGATCCTAGACAAGCCCCGGAGCATTCTAAGTCTCCTACTTTATAAAAGCAATTCTTTCTATATATGAGTTATATATTGTTGCATTAAGTTGTAGGAGTTGATTGAAACCGTGGATGCATTTATTACTATCCTTGCCTACCTTATTACCTTTTTACCATGTTAGGTCGGGATCGAATAACTGCTTAGCCTTGCTTAGACCGGTAGCGATCGGTGATTTCCGGTCACCTACATTTATAGGGGGTTACTAGAAGAATTTAGCTATGGAAAGAATGATATCCTGGAATTAACCATGTGTGATGGATAATTGGAGACCGGACGAAAAAAGTTGGAGGCAACCAGACAGGGCTCTGGGGTGCTGTTAGTTTCCGTCTGTGTCGATTAAGGACCGACCGTTGTTGGGCCTTGGGTCATGTTGAACGCATGCCTTACATTTAGCTGGCCGAATAAAGTACCTTTCGACCGTGAAGCTGGGAGATTATTCGGGCCGAGTAGATTGCCCACAGCGCACTGTACCGGAGCAGGTGTGGTAGGACACGGGGGTGCGATGATAAGACCAAAGGGCAGTCGGTCGGCCCCCGGGTACATGTGGTTCCTGGCAAACTCGAGATTCCTGGATAGTTGACTCGGTGACCGATACCTCACTTTAGCGGGTGAGTGAGGTTTGTGTAAGGAATAAATCACCAGCTGGTTAGGAATCGATTCAAATCGCCATCGCTCCTGGATAGTGAGCACTTGACTCGAGTTACGGCATCATAGTAATTATTATGGAACAAGGATGGTTATCTAGATGATATGGGATATGCTAAATCTAAGTTGGTAACTGGATGTTATTGGTTAATCAAGTGATTGCTATAGTATAGGTGCTTACCTAGATGGATAGGTCATAATAAAGATGATGCAAAGTACTTAAAATGGTTTCTTCATGATAGCTTATGCTTTTCGCAAACGAGTCAGCTAGCCCACTAAAGAAAGCCTTGCATAATCCTTGGTGTCGCTTTATTTTGGTTTAAGACGAGTAAGTCTGGCTAAGTACATTCAAGTACTCAGGGTTTATCCCACCTTGTTGCAGGTGAAGTTCTCGACCTGTTGCTGATGGTGGCTAACCGTCGGTGGGCTCGGTGATTCTATACTTATTTCTCATCTATATGCTTTTGTCGGATGATGTCACTTATGCTAGCAATATATTTGGAACTTATATTAATGTAATCATTTGAAAGCTATGTTGTTTTCACTAAGCGGTTTTGAAACCCAAACTTATACTATTATTTGTGAATCCATTTGTAATATTATTTTCTGCTGCAACCCTACGTATGTGATGTGTATTTGCTTAATCACGCGATCTTGGTTGTGATGTTGATTTACCGAGGTTTATGTGAGTGAAAGCATGCGCGTGTCAACGTGTTAGCGGGGACAGCCGTACTTGATCTTGTATAAATTGGGCGGTTCTGTCATAGTCCCCATCACCCGGCCCCAGAGCACGAGCACCTCCTGGTCTGCCTCCGACCGAGCCTTTCGCTCTGCCTCTAGGGCCTTACGCGCCGACTCTAGGGCATTCTACGCCAACACCAAAGCGGCCCACTCCGGCTCAAGGGCCTTCAAGGACTCTCGCAACGCCACCTTGGTGTTCGCTAGGGATGTCTGCAACCCCGCCTCAGTCTCCGCCTAACGGGCCTTCGCCACCTCGAGCCCTTGCTCGGTGGCAGTCGCCCGCTCGGCTGCACACTGCCCCTTTGCCCGCACCATGGCCGCCTTGGCCACCCGGTCCTAGGACTCGTGATGGGCGAACACTAGCTGACGCTCAAGCTCAGCCATCTGGGAGTGCTCCATTCGGAGAAAGCAGGACTTTCGGGATGACGTCCCCTTCAATCTCTACAAAAAACAAGCATGCTAAGGCAACCAACAAAAGATCCAGAGGTCAAGGACAAGTATGCAAAACTCACCTCCGCGGCGAGCTGCAGGTCGACCTCAACTAACTGTTGAGCGGACTTAACCCGCTCCTAGGCGTCTCCGAGCCTCGCTGATAGGTTGGCAAGTTTGGACACCGCAGCGTGCCCTTGCTCCCTAAGGATGTCCCAGAGCTGACACTCCTAGGAATCTCGGAGAACGAACCACACCTTCACCAGGTCCTCAGGGCAGGGCCACTCTAGGTCCCCCTCCGGCAGCCCACCAGAGGGCCCAGCATCTGGCTGGACCACCGCCAGCTCCCACGATGACATCGGCGGCTCCACTGCATCATCCACCTCGTCATCGTATGGGATGTCCACCACCTCCCTTGCGTGGACCTCCACCGGGCATTCCGACTCCATCCTGCCCACGTGTTCCCCCGATGCCTTTGGCGCCGACCATGAAGGTGAGCCATGTAGCCCTCCGCCTGGCGAGGCAGGGAGCTCGGTCTCCCTCTCCTCTTCCACCGCGGTCGGTGGAGGAAGGGCCGCGAGGGTTACTTCTGACGCGACCCCCACCGATGGCACCGGAATCACCGCCAGTGCCACCATCGCCTCTGCCATGGTAGCAGCAACCACCCCCAGAAGGGAAGGGCTCACCGCCGCCACCCTGTTCCCCCCACCGCTCGCTGCGGCATGCTACAGGGTGGTCCTCCATGCCTCCTGCACGGGAGTTGGGGCGATGCTCAACCCCATCATCTCCTAGACACTGATAGAGGGCATGGGTAAGTCGCACTTCAAAGAGACCCAACAGCAAAAGTTTGGAAAGAAACGAAGGAAAAACCTACTGGGAGGTGAGTGGGACGACTCTAAAGGTAAAACCCGATGCCGACGGGCCTGCAGGGCACGGGCCGCCCCCGGGCTGCGACCCGCGCCCCTCACTTCAGCCAGGGATGGAGTCATCCCAACTGGCTCCTGCCCGGCCTATAGGTCGTCGTGCCCCTTAGCTCGGGACTCCCCGACCGGAGTGGGGGGCGGGGCATCCTTCGGCTACGAGTCGCGCGACGCGCGGGCGCCAGTCCGCTCCTTAGATCACCCAGCTTGATCGACCACGTCCGTGGTAGGTGGGACCTCCCTTGGCTACGAGTCGCGCGTTGTCACCCGTCCCGGCGATGCACAGGTGCCAGTCCGCTCCTCGGACCACCCGGCTTGCTTGGCCACATCCGCCACAGGCGGCGATGGGACCAATGACGCGGTAGCCACCATGCGCCGCGCGACCTCTAGCTCATCACTAGCGGATGTCGCCGCAGGGTCGCGACGCTCCGCCGAGGTCACAACAACCTCCTGGCTCTCCTCCTCCTCAGAGAAAACCATGTCATCCACATCCATGGGATCCTCTGACTCAAGCTCGAACTTGACGTCGCTCTTCCTCTCCCCGACCTTCATGCGCCAGGCAACCTCCTTCTCCTTCTTGTACTTCTAGTGGGCCACCTCGGTCTTCTTCTTCTTCCTGGTGTCTGCTGCCTCCTTTTGAGTGGCCTACTTGGCCACGCCCTCAGGACCCTTGGGAAGGTGCGGTCGGGACTTGTAATTTTCCAAGCCCCTGCGAAACGTGTGACTCCCAATCAAAAAAAATATACATATAGGAAAAACTAAGGAAGACATGCGCGCTAAAGAGAAGGGAGCATACCAGGGTGGACTCGATCGAGGAGTTGAAAGGAATGGACCTCCCTTCGACCCTCTCTCTGGGCTTCAGCTGCAGCACCCGGCCAAGGCGACTCTAGACCTCGTTGTCCAGTAGATCCTTCGACGACGCATGGTCCGGGTCCGACGGGCCGCTGTACAGCCACATCCGTAGTGTCCTCTCCGCCAATGGCGTGACCTAGCGACGATACAGGGTGTGGAACACCCGCACCCCTTTAAGGCCATGCTTTATGAGCTTCCGGAGCTCCTCCTCGATGACCCCCACCTTATGCTTCTCCTTTTTTGCACAACCCCATGACCAACTATCCTGCTTCTCCGGCCTCCCACCGGTGAACACTAGGAATGGCGCTGCCGCTGGATTCCTGATGTAGAACCACTCCCCATGCCACCCCCGGTTGGAGTCATAGGGGAGGTATGCGGGATAGGAATCTCCCACACCCGGTTTTCTCTATAGGGTGAAACCCCCCACCGGCATGACCTTGGTCGGGTCCCCCATCGTCAAGGCTCTCGGGGAGAAGAGCCACCGAGAGAAATCCGCATGCGGCTCCATCCCGAGGAAAGCCTCGCAGACGGTGATGAAACCGGTGATGTGCAGCACCCCCATCGGATTAAGATGTTGTAGCTCCAAACCCCACTCGTTAAGGAGCTCGTGCAGGAACCAGTGCGCAGGGTATCCTAGCCCGCGCTTGTGGAAGGTGAGGAAGGAAACCACCTCGTCGGACCGAGGTTGTGGGGACTCCTCCTACCTAAGAACCCTCTAGTGTGCCACCTCCTTCGGTGGCAGAAATCCCTTCATGACGAAGGACTTCAACACCGACTCCCTCACGGTGGATGACCTCTAGTCCAACATAGCGCTCCGAGGATCCATGAGTTCTTCTCTTCTCGCTCTCTCCCCTTTCTCTCCTAGAAACCATCGCAGCTCTCAGGAACGCTCATGGCAAGAAGGAAGAGGAAAGGCGGCGGCAGATGAGGAACTAGCTAAAGAACAGGGCGGAAACCCTCTCCCTTCTCCTACTTAAGGAAAAGGGAATAGCAGTTAGGAAAGGGCGCACCGATCGAAGGCAAAACGGCGGAGCGAGAAACTCTCTCCCTCTCCCATTTAATGCAGATAAGACACACCCTGACCGACGAGATGTGCCCTGCTCGACGGAACAGCTCCTGATCAGACAGGATGTGGCCTAGATAGGGTCCACCACTACCGCACGCTGGGCACGAAAACCGAAGTGCCACTGCACGCGGGTGGCTCCCCGCTTTCCCAGGCCAGGCCTGGAGAAACCCAAATGAGATCTCCACCGAGGGAGATCATCGGGCCCCCAAGTCGATCGAAGCACTTAGGATTGACACCAAGAGACTAGTAAGGAAGTGAAGGGGCGCCCCATGTAGGCCATGCCGACTCCGTCACGAACGATGAGCATGGGTCCCGGTCGGACATTTCCGACTGGAGCTCTCCGAACCTCGTCACTCAAGTCATCAAGGTAAAAACTACAAGCCCCCTCTATTTCCTTATAATCATTTCATACATCCATACGCACATTCATTCCATATGCCCGTGCCTCCTGGACGATTCGGGCCCTGAACCGCCCGAGGGCTCGGGAACTAAGCATCGCACGTGCAGCGAAATGCATCACAACGCTCCGTATTGCGTCACGAAGCGGTGGTTGCCTCATTCAACATGAGCAATCAACAGAGCTAGGGGAGAAAATCATAGATGAGCCCCATGTGGCCCTCACCTGGTCTGGCAGACTGTGTCATCTCAACCATCTCGTTTGATCCTAAACCTCTCACCAAGCCCACAGAATCTCCATCGAGGGGAGGCCATTTGGCCACCTGGGTCAGTCTCCGGAACGACCCAGGCATCTGCCGGGTAGCAGGTAAAGGAGTAGTGGAATGTCACAAGAGGGCTATGCCGACTCCGTCACGAACGACGGACCCGGATTCTGCTTGTTCACACCCATTAGCGAACTCACTGAGCGCGTCACTCGAGCTCGAGCGATCGAGACAAGCGACAAAACTCAGCCCCTCCGGTTGTGAGGAACCGAGGTTGGGGTAACGCACATAACTCACACCGACCCCTACTAAAGCCCAGCAAGCCTCGGGGGCCCAAAACACCTAGGTCTACGACCCCGATCTCGCCCCATCCGGCTACGCTTCTGACTACGCTCCAAAAACACCAGGGTCCGTGACCCCGATCTCGCCCCATTCGGCTACGCTTCCGACTGTGCTCCAAAACACCTAGGTCTATGACCCCGATCTCGCCCCATCCGGCTACGCTTCCGACTGCGCTCCAAAACACCTAGGTCTGTGACCCCGATCTCGCCCCATCCGGCTACGCTTCCGCCTGCACTCCAAAACACCTGGGTCTACGACCCCGATCTCGCCCCATCCGGCTATGCTTCTAACTGTGCTCCAAAATACCTGGGTCTATGACCCTGATCGCGCCCTGCGACTCAGACTCACCTGATCCCACGGCCCGCACCAACGCTAGGATCAATAAGCTCTGTCTCGTCCAAACTAACTACCTCACCCGATCCCATGGCATGCACCGACGCCAGGATCCACGAGCTCCCTCTCCCCCAATCTCTCGAGCGACTAAAACACCTTGGCTGCACAACGACGCCCTGGTTAGAACAAACTCCATCTCAAAACTAAAAACACGCACACACGCCTGCTAAACCAAACACCCCCAGACGGTTCTACCCGAACCACCCGGGGGCTCGGGGACTACACCCGCGGGTGCGCTCACACGCACCCGCTGGCAAGACAAAAATCCCTCGGACGATTCTACCTGAATCACCCGAGGGCTCAGGGGCTCCTGTCGGGTTCATAGACCTGGGGTCCCTTAGGGACCGGCTTCCACGCTGGGGCTCGGCCCAAACAGGTAGCACACAACTTGTGGGCCGGCCCAAGAGTCTAAAACAACAGACCGGAAGGGCGGTCCAGTCACTGACCGGAAGGTCTAGACGAAGAGGAACGGCGCCCGCTCGTCAACTACTTTGGCCCACCTCTCCGACCGGAGTGCTCACCTCAGACTCCAGCCACCTCCGGACGGCCACTCTGATCAGAAGGCCAGGCCCAAAGTGCTACTTCCGACTCTGACCCCGCGTCACCGACCGGGGGGCACAAAAACCCTGCTCACCACTCTTCCTCGACTGGCGCGGCCAGAACCGACTAGGGCCATCTGACCGGGGATGCCCACTCGGAGGAACCAGGGGCGAACGGAGAAAGCAAACCAGGGCGCATAAGTCAAACCACGATACCAGGGACCATACCCTGTACACATATAGGAACATTACTCTGCAAACACCCTAACACAAATAGTATTGTAGGCGCCGACATTTTCCTCTACAGTATTGTAGGTGCCGTTAAAACTCCCATACGGTAAGGCTGGACGTGCCTCCAGGTACCGATAATGTTGTGGGCGCCAGGATTTACCATATGGGGTGAATGTGGCAGAACCTCCTAAATTATAGGGCCCACATGCACCTGTCACTATCCAATGACCTCTGACGACTATGCATATGTTCCTGGTAGCTTAAGAAGACTGTCGAGTGTCCTCAAAGAACCCCGAATCATCCATGATTTCTGAGCAGGATCCCATTATAGAGTCATTGCAGTATTACAACATTTATTCAAATATCTACATCAGAGTAAAATAGCGGAAGTCTTACAATAACTTAGTTTACAAACCAGTTATTTCAAACCTTACAAACTAAGTTCGATAAATATTGCAAACCATAGTAGTGGAGTGGCATTAGTAACATAATACAAAACACACAATAAAAGTACCCTGCCCAAGGGTCACATATTCACTTATCATCATCGATTTGAACAACAGTCATGCAGCACGGTCCAAAGCAGACCTGCTCATGAGGCTCGCCTGCAACAAGGGTCAACAAACCCTGAGTACAAAAGTACTTAGCAAGACTTAACCGAAGTAAAAACTGATAAGACTCAGGAATGCAGGCTCAGGGGTTCAAGGTATGGCTTTAGCAATAAACAAAGTTCTTTTGCGTAAAAGCTCTCTATCAAGATTCTTTCTTTCAACATTTATTTGTTCATAAAAATCATATATGAATCTGCCATGATCCGTAATGAGACCATGAACTTCATATCAAACTCTTTCTCAAATCTAGCTCAAGTTTCATTTATTAACTACGATGATGAACAGTGAGTTGAGTCTCCATAACCGAGGAGCAACGATGATTCGAACCGATTATAACCCAGCTGGGGATTCCCGACCACACGACATATGCAGGTCCCTGACCTACATAGATCAACCTGCCCTCAGATCCTCTAAAACAAGAATGGGTCCGCGCCACCCGAGAATACAGTACTCCACCAATCCAGCCCATTGCCACGTGGGTACACGCTATTCTCGCCATCTCTCCACTCCCAGTGCGCGAGTAGCTATTCTCATAATAGAATAGCCAAGTTAAGGCTTACCGGAGTATGTGGCTAGTACTATAAAGTCTCACCTCATGCAATTCAACAACGGACGGTTCTTAATCGACACAAGCGGAAAGAACCCGCTCACAAGACCTCCATGTCTTATGGCTCTCCCACACTGAGTCCGCCCGGTCTAGATTTATTACTCCACATGCTCATATCTCATGATAACATAAGTAACCAATCATATCAAAATCCCATGTAATTCTCACAGGTGACAGGTAATCACCCGACATTTATTTGTCTAAGCATGGCTAAGCATAATTAATCATTCTCGGATTGAAACGGGTAACAAGGTGGATATTGAAAAACAAGGTTGGTAGTGCACCAATTAGGTTTTCACTCAACTCCTAATCACTTAATGCAGTACTGAAAAGCAAAAGCAATAAAAATTTGTAAAGCACAAGGTAGGTTTAAATGCATCTGGGGCTTGCCTTGATTAACTGAAAAGTCAGGTTTTGGAGACGTTCCACAGATATCAAATCCGACCTCAACAGACGGATTAACTTCCTCCACAACTTGATTGACTACCACGTTTTCGCTTTCGCTCACTACACGTAGTAACAATGCCATGTTTAATATGATGCGAGATATAAAACATGATGCTTGACGATGGATGCAAAAAAATTTAACTTGAATATAACTTTCCTTCGCGGTACAGTTGCAAACCAACAACTAACTAAACTTTTTCATAAACCCAAATACTTACTTTAAGTACCAAGAATTATTTTATACTAATGACTCAAGGTCATCACTCAATCCAAAATTCAAACAAAACCTAAGTCATTAAGGTTTACTATTTGTTTCACGAATTAATTATTTAATTCAAAATTATGAAATAAATCAACTTTCTCCAAATGAGCTCAAAAGTTTTGTAAAGGTTCATCACATGATAACTAAGTGGCAAAACAATTTTCATAATTTGTGGATAATTAATTAAGCCTAGAAAAATCATGGAAACTCATTTATTAATTAATTAGAGCATTTTTTATCACATTCAAAATGTACTGAAAATCAACATTTAATATTTTTTCTAAATAGTCGACATCACATAGAGGTCACACAAAAATTTTCATAATTTTTGGTGCTCTATTTAATTCTACACAAAAATAACAAAAATATACACTATTCATCCATTTCTGAAAAAGAAAATTTCCATTTTAAAACCCACGGTCACTGACATCGGGGTCCCACCTGTCAGCACCATTCCCCGCACACCACAGCGACGACCGCGGTATGATCACCGGTATCTCGCCGCCGGTGAGGTCTCCGGCCACGACGAAGGTACCAACACATTCCCCACGTCACAACGCATCGATTGGTGGCAAAAACTAAACCAATTACGGTGAGGTTCAAGCTTGACGTCGGCCATGGCGGCCACGACGGCGTGGCTATGCTATGCTGGCGAAACAAGGTCAGTAGAAGTTAAGCAAAATGCTGGGGAAGAATCAGGAGCTCACCCCAAACACACTCGAGCAGAAATCTGGACCGGAGGAGCAACAGAGAAGCGGGTCGACGATCACAGCAGTCACAGCGGCGCAAACTATGTCGACAGCGGTGTTCCAGTGGCTGCGGTGGATAAAAGGATCAATCAACCAGGCACAAAGCATCACGGCAACATGGCGAATCTGGAGCTACACAGAGCAAGAGCAAAGACGCACCGTAGAGTGCTGGCCACGGTGACGTGCACTCGATGGCGGTGCTGCCGGCCGCGAGGAAGAAAGGCGTGCACAACGATTTCCCGGCAGAGTCAAGCTTCAAGGGCTGGTCGGCTGGGTGTGCAAGGAGCAAACGGAGCTATGATGGGCTTTGCTGCGACTGGTATGCGCTATGGCGACGGCACAAGCTCGACGGATCAACGGCGGTGGCGTCGGGAAAAACAGAGGAGAAGAACGGCAAAAAATGGCGACGGTGAAGACCTTATAGCGCGGCTCAGAAGCAAGAGGAAGCCATGCAGTAGCCTTCTCCACGCCAGCGCGAATCCGAACATGGCCACAAGCGCGCCTGGAAGACGTCGGAAGCTCACCGTCGGTGAGGTGTCGCTCGAAGACACTGTTCACAGAAATTACCGAATTGCCACTCGTCTATTTTCCCAAATTACTCCCAATTTTGTATGGTAACTCAAAAATCTCCAAAAATAAAAGTTGTTCCAAACTCAAAGTTATACAACTTTGCTTTAATAACCATACTCTAATTCGGTCTACATTTTAAAATGCAAGTTTAAAATCAAAAGGGGACACTTTAAGTACATAACGCCTTTTCAAATTACTTCAAATTTTATATAACAACTTTGAAAACTTCAAAAACCAACTTTGTACACCTTAACAAGCTCTACACTTTTGCTTTTAGGCTCAAGCCCAAAATGTGCTTAAATTTTGAATTGAGTTTTCCAGGGTAAAACTAATTGCTGGAAATTAGGGTTTTTAGAAATTCAAATCAATACCAAAGTTTGAACTTGATTCAATCCACACAAGTCAACACATATAACATAAAGGTAAACTTGTTTTAGTGTATGCATATAAAAATTTTCACTAACATAAAATGATGTGCAATGCATATGATGACATGATAGGTTTTAGTATTTAAAACACCCGAGGTGTTACAATCCTTCCCCCTAAAAGAAATCTCGTCTCGAGATTTAAAGTCCAAGGGTAAGTAAGGGAAAAGGAAATGTGTCAATCCAAAAACATTCAAAATCTGTTCATAAAACAGCTAAGGTCCTTTTACAAAACATGGTTCATAACAACAGAGCACAACAAACATTATTCTATATTGCCACAAGAAACTATGGAAACTGTTCTAACAAGAAATCTTCGGATTCCCAAGTAGCTTCTTCTTCAGAATGTTGATTCCATTGTACCTTGTAGAACTTGATTGTCCTCCTTCGAGTGACACAGTCTTTCTGATCCAGAACTCGGATAGGATATTCGGAATAGGTCAAATCAGGTTCAAGTTCCACTCCTTCAACCTCAACATTCTGCTCAGGCACTCGAAGACACTTCTTTAATTGAGAAACATGGAACACATCATGCACAGCTGAGAGATGTTCTGGTAACTTCAAGCGGTATGCCACCTTTCCATACCTCTCTAAAATTTGAAATGGTCCAATATAACGAGGTGCCAACTTGCCTTTAACACCGAAACGGTTAACTCCCTTCATTGGTGATACCTTCAGATATACAAAATCTTCCTTGTTAAACACCAATGGTCTACGTCGTTTATCTGCATAACTCTTTTGTCGAGACTAAAAGGGACCATGACGCCTAAGAGGGGGGGGGTGAATTAGGCAACTTAAAATTCTAACTCTGAACTAAGGCCTCTTTTTCTACTCTAGCAAAACCTATGCAAAAGATAAACTATATAAATGTGCAACTATGGTTTTGCTAGTATGTTGCTATCTCTACCGCAAAAGCAATAATGTAATCAATGTAAATGCGGAAGCTTAAAGAGCAAGGTAGAGATATGCAAACTCCCATCGATGACTCCGGTATTTTTACCGAGGTATCAAGAAGCGCGCAAGCTTCCCCCTAGTCCTCGTTGGAGCCCCTCGCAAGGAATCCCTCGCAAGGGCCAAGCTCCCGGTCGGGTAGCTCTATGGATAGCCTCGGGCCTTCCCCACGCACAAGTGGGTCTCCGACGTGCCTTCCGGCAAGCCTCTCCCGGATGCTCCCCGCCATCTTCACTATCAAGCTTCCGGCCGAAACGCCGCGGGCCTTGTTCCCTCCGGTACACGGTGGCGGCCACACCACAAACGCGGTTGGTGTGATCTCGCAAGACTTCATGCCCCTCCGATGTACAACACTTGTGCTCGCAAGCACGGGGTAGCAAGAGGTATGCAAACCTCACTAAACACTAGGCCTAAATCTAGAGCAAGTGCATAAGCGGTGGTCTAATCAACCTAAGCACTTCGCAAAGCACCTACGCTAATCACCTAATAAAACACTAAGCACTATGCAAGTGGAGATCACTAAAATGGTGTATCAACACCCTTGGTATTATTCCTCAGCTCCACACTTTTCAAATGGTCGGTTGGGGGTTGTATTTATAAGCCCCACTGAGAAAGTAGCTGTTGGGGTCGAACTCCCACAATTCTGCTACTGAGTGGACACAGAATCGTCTTGACCGGACGCGTCCGGTCGTTCCGACCATTGAGCCAGCAATGAACTGATCGGACGCTGTCCAGCGTCCGATCGCCTACAACCGGACGCGTCTGGTCACAGATTTGCTGCTCTGGAACCTTACTGTACTCGATCGGACGCAGCTGTCCAGCGTCCGGTCGGTTGCCGCCAGCGTCCAGTCCAGTGTCCGATCGCCTGTCTGCCGAGCCACTTGCCCAGCGTTCGGTCATAGCGTCCGGTCGCTTATCCAGCGTCGGTCCAGCGTCCGATCACCACAGTGAGCTCGTTTCTTCGTGATCTTGCGTACGGCTTGGTTCCAATCTTCAAGCTTGGACTTTGCTTGATATCTTGGGTCTTCTCTTGTGCTTCTAAGGTCTTTCTTATGGTGTTGATCATCGGATCATCACGTCGCCTTTGTCCAAGTTACATCTTGCACCCTATTGAACTACAAAATAAATACTTGCAAATTCATTAGTCCAATTTAGTTGTGTTGGTCATCATACACCAAAATCCAAAGTAAATGGGCCAAGGGTCCATTTTCCTTACAATCTCCCCCTTTTTGGTGATTGATGACAACACGACCAAAGCAAGCAAATAATAAGAATTTGAAAATTAGAAACTACCTACTTGCTAGGATGCAATGCAAAGGGCAAGTTTATATGATATTAAAATAATACCAATTGTAAGATACTATACCAATTGAAAGACTAAGGATAATCAATTAAAATCAATTGAAAGCTTATCTTGCCCTTGCAAATGTCCCCATGTGGCATTATGGATTAAAGCCTAGCTTCCTACAAAGTTTTCTATTACTTAGACTAATCCATAATCCACTTTTCTCCCTTTTTCGGACCATTACTACTTAGATATCAACTAAATGCTTGTCTTTGGTCCTTCAAATTCTCCCCCTTTGGCATCAAACACCGAAAAGGAAGACATTAGTAGCACAAGGGAGGGTCAAACTTTGTGAACCAATTGAAGGATTTGTTTAGCGTGGAATAGGTCACAAAAATTGACTATCATATTATATAGACTAAGCTCCCCCTAATTTTATGCATGCATATGGTAGAAAGCAAAGCAGATGCATAATTTAGCAAATTATTGCACAAGGGAATTTAATCTATGTAATGCATGGAGAAAGCATATAAGTATCAAAATTTGAATCGACATGATGATACCAAATGAAGTATGATGCTTAACTTCGGGGACTCCATTTTCCTTGCAATGAGACTACTACACACATGATAGGCTTGAAAAGGTGTTAGTCTCAAAGCATCCAACTTGTAGATAATCCTCCCCCTAAATTTGTGCACACAAGTGTGGAATACTTGTAGGATTTGTGCACGTTGATTTTAGAACCAAAATACCATTTGAAGATGATATTTGGGAGAAATTATCTACAATTTGGACTATGGCACATATTAGATAAATAATTATAAGACAAGCTATGTGCCGTGCTTCTAAACAATTTTAAACCATGTAGGTTTGCTCCAAGGATTAGAAATGAAATCGAGCAAGCCTACCATAAGACATACCTATTGTATGCATGACAAAGGATTTAAAAAAGCAAATGCAAACATAGGTATGAAAGATAACTAGATGCTTTAAGAATATACCAATTGAAAAAACAATGCCAATTGAAATAAATACTAATTGAAAGTAATGACATCTAGTTACCTATCATGGGAAGGGGAATTTGGGTCCATAGTATTCACTAACCCACTTGGCAATTACTTTGTCCATCATGATGCACCCCATGAAATGCACCCATACTTTTGCCAAGTCTCCAAATTCCCCGACGTCCATCGGACTACTCACTTCCCTTTCAGGATCCAAACCTTCTTGGTGCTCTTTATGTTGGAAATGATTTCCTTGGGCACCCAAAAGCATTTGACCCCATTGTTGGCTTGCTTGTTCACCTTTATTGCCACCACCTTGTCATTTTTCTTCTTCTTCAAGAGATAAGGTGTGGAGGTCTTCTTGTCCACCTTGTTGGTGTAGGTGTTGGAGAACTTTCTTGTTTGTTTCTTCTCTTTCTTCTTTTCTCCTCCCCCATTCTTCACCTTGCACTCATAGGACTTGTGGCCTTCTTTGTGGCACACGTAGCAAACCACGGTTTGTCCTTCATCAAGCTTCTTCACTCCCTTGACGGTGTTATCTTGATGAAGTTGGGCTTGCTTCGCCTTGCCTTTCACTTGAGTCAAGTCCTTGGTGAGGCGAGCTACTTCTTGCTTGAGTTGCCCATTCTCCTTTGCAACCTCTTGTGTGTATGTTTCTACAATAACATTCTCAACACAAGCTTGGTTGCACAAGGGTGAGTCTAAACATAAATTATTGCAAGAAGTAGAGGCATCCTTTTTATTTGTCATTCCTTTTAGATGCCTTGGTGGAGGTTTTATTAACGGCCTCAAGATTAGCAACTTTATTTGTTAGCTCATCACAATGTTTGCACATGATTTCCATTTTAGCAAGCAAACTATTATAATCATTTTGTGAGCTAGCTAACTTTTCTTTTAATTTTTCATTTTTCTTTACAAGTTGCTCATCATTAATTGTGCATGCAATTTTTGTTGCACTAGTCTCAAGTTGCTCAACTTTAGTAGATAATTCAACATTAAGATTTGCAAAGTTCTCATATTGTTCAAGCAAATTTTTGTATGCCTCTTGTGAACTACCTAGCTCTTCTTTTAAATTTTTGAGCTTCTTTTTTGTTGACTAGTGCAAACTTTAGCATATTTTAGATTTTGTTGCACAATTGTATTATAGGAAGGCAAATCATCATCACTATCACTCTCACTAGAGGATGAGCTTTTGTTACCTCGTGCCATAAGGCACACATGTGAAGAGCTTGATGATGAGTGCTTGCGACCTTGCCTCTTGTGATGATGTTCTTCTTCACTTGAAGAATTATCCCATGATCTTATTGATGTGAGGGCTTGGTTCTTACATGCCTTCTTCTTTGTCTTGGGTGTGGGCTTGTTTGGACAAACTTCCACAAAGTGCCCCATCTCACCGCATCCACAGCATCCTCTCTTTCTTTGCTCGTTTCTTTGGTTGGTGAAAACGAGGTCTTGAATTTGGATGGGCACACCGTTGACATTGAGCCTTAGGATCATCTTCTCCACCTTTTTGATAAGTTTGATTGATTCTTCATCAAGGTCGGAGGTGGAGGAGGAAGATTGATCATCATCACTTGATTCTTCTTCATCATCATCATCCTCATCTTCTTCTTCTTCTTCACTTGAGGAGCTTGAGCTTGAGCTTGACTCAACTTTCTTGCCCTTCATCTTCTTCTTCTCACTACAAGTGAGAGCTTTGCCTTTGCTCAATGAAGAGGATTCTTCTTGACCCATTTTGCGTGACATCTCAAATGCCACCATCTTGCCAATGACAATGCCTGGGGTCATGGTGCTCAAGTTCTCCATGTTGTGAAGGATGGTGATGATGCTTGCATATTTCTTTTGTGGTAGCACAGAGATGATCTTCCTCACGATGTCCGCATCATCTAGCTTTAATAGTCCTATTGAATGGAGCTCATTGATAATTAGATTTAAACGAGAATACATATCATGAACAAGCTCATCATCATTCATAGCAAAGGAATCATAATTTTGCTTAGCTAGACAATGTTTTTGCTCACGGACATTACTTGTGCCGTCATGGAGCTCTTGGAGTTTTAACCATATTTCATGTGCCGTATTTAAAGTAAATACTTGGTTAAAAACATCCATGCTAAAAGATTCAAACAAACAATTTTTAGGTCTAGCATTAAAATACATTTCTTTTTCATCACTCTTTGTGGGTTTTTCGGCATTCTTAATGGGTTTCATCCCATCACGAGTGACTCTCCATACACCAAAATCAACCGCCTCAAGGTGGCAAGCCATTCTAGCCTTATAATAGAGGAAGTTAGTGCTATCAAATTGTGGAGGCCTAGCGGTATCCAACCCAACCACTCTAAGTAGCGTCGGCTCAACAGCGGTTAAGCCTAAGGTCCAAATATGAGCCAACCGGCTCTGATACCAATTGAAAGGGACCGTGACGCCTAAGAGGGGGGGTGAATTAGGCAACTTAAAATTCTAACTCTGAACTAAGGCCTCTTTTTCTTACTCTAGCAAAACCTATGCAAAAGATAAACTATCTAAATGTGCAACTACGGTTTTGCTAGTATGTTGCTATCTCTACCGCAAAAGCAATAATGTAATCAATGTAAATGCGGAAGCTTAAAGAGCAAGGTAGAGATATGCAAACTCCTGTCGATGACTCCGGTATTTTTACCGAGGTATCGAGAAGCGCGCAAGCTTCCCCCTAGTCCTCGTTGGAGCCCCTCGCAAGGAATCCCTCGCAAGGGCCAAGCTCCCGATCGGGTAACTCCGTGGATAGCCTCGGGCCTTCCCCACGCGCAAGTAGGTCTCCGACGTGCCTTCCGACAAGCCTCTCCCGGATGCTCCTCGCTGTCTTCACTATCAAGCTTCCGGCCGAAACGTCGCGGGCCTTGTTCCCTCCGGTACATGGCGGCGGCCACACCACAAACACGGTTGGTGTGATCTTGCAAGACTTCAAGCCCCTCCGATGTACAACACTTGTGGTTGCAAGCATGGGGTAGCAAGAGATATGCAAACCTCACTAAACACTAGGCCTAAACCTAGAGCAAGTGCATAAGCGGTGGTCTAATCAACCTAAGCACTTCGCAAAGCACCTACGCTAATCACCTAATAAAACACTAAGCACTATTCAAGTGGAGATCACTAAAATGGTGTATCAACACCCTTGGTATTATTCCTCAGCTCCACACTTCTCAAATGGCCGGTTGGGGGTTGTATTTATAAGCCCCACTGAGAAACTAGTCATTGGGGTCGAACTCCCGCAATTCTGCTACTGACCGGACGTAGAATCGTCCTGACCGGACGCGTCCGGTCGTCCCAACCATTGAGCCAGCAATGAACTGATCGAACGCTGTCTAGCGTCCGGTCGCCTACAACCGGACGCGTCCGGTCGTAGATTTACCGCTCTGGAACCTTACTGTACTCGATCGGACGCAGCTGTCCAGCGTTTGGTTGGTTGCTGCCAGCGTCTGGTCTAGTGTCTGGTCGCCTGTCTGCCGAGCCACTTGCCCAGCGTCCGGTCGCAGCGTCCAATCGCTTATCCAGCGTTCGGTCCAGCGTCCGGTCACCACAGTGAGCTCGTTTCTTCGTGATCTTGCGTACGGCTTGGTTCTAATCTTCATGCTTGGACTTTGCTTGATATCTTGGGTCTTCTCTTGTGCTTCTAAGGTCTTTCTTAAGGTGTTGATCATCGGATCATCACGTCGCCTTTGTCCAAGTCACATCTTGCACCCTATTGAACTACAAAATAAACACTTGCAAATTCATTAGTCCAATTTGGTTGTGTTGGTCATCATACACCAAAATCCAAAGTAAATGAGCCAAGGGTCCATTTTCCTTATAGAGACTGAGCTATCTTCAAATTACTTTGTATCTGCCTAACCTTCTCTTCTGTTTCTTTCACAAGGTCAACACCAAAGAACCATCTTTCCCCGGGTTCAGACCAATTGAGTGATGTTCTACATCTACGACCATAGAGTGCTTCAAACGGAGCCATTCTAATGCTCTCTTGATAACTATTGTTGTATGAGAACTCAGCCAATGGCAAACATTCATCCCACTTATCGGAATAGTTAAGGACACAACACCTTAACATATCTTCAAGTACTTGATTTACCTTTCAGTCTAACCATTAGTCTGTGGATGATAAGCTGTACTATACAGGACTTTGGTACCCAACGAAGAATGCAATTGTTTCCAAAAGTTGGAGAAAAACTATGTACCCCTATCTGACACAATGGTCTTTGGCACTCCATGTAGGCTCACAATTCATGCTAAATACATCTTGGCATATTGGATAGTGGGATATATACTCTTGACTGGAAGAAAATGTGCTGACTTAGTTAGTCGATCTATAATAACCCATATTGAGTCAAAACCTTTTGATGTCTTGGGTAGACCAACGATAAAGTCCATACTAATATCCTCCCACTTCCAAGCTAGAATAGGCAATGCTATAACTCTCCAGCAGACCTCAAATGTATAGCTTTTACCTTTTGACAAGTATCACACTTTGCTATATATCGAGCAATCTCTATCTTCATTTTTGTCCACCAAAATCTTTGTTTCAAGTCATGGTACATCTTATTACTTCTCGGATGAATAGATAACCTGGTGGTATGTGCCTCTTCAAGAATTGACTATCGCCACTCAGAAAGCTTTGGTACCATAAGGCGATCCTTGAACCATAACACATCTGCATCATCTATCCTAAAGCATGTCACTTTTCCATTCCTGACTCTTTCTTTGATGTGGGCTACACCCTTGTTTTCTTTTTGAGCGGCAATAATCTGGTCTCGAATAGTTGATTCAACAGTTATATTGGTCAAACTACCTTGTTGAATTACCTCTACATTCAACTTCTCCATCTCTTGACATAAAGTCAGATCCATTGTTTTTACTGCCAGACAATTGCAATGACTCTTACGACTGAGGGCATCTGCAACCACATTTGCCTTACCAGGATGGTAATGTACCTCCAAGTCATAATCTTTAATCAATTCTAACCATCTTCTTTGTCGCATGTTCAATTCTGATTGAGTAAAGATATACTTTAACTTTTGTGATCTGTATAAATATGGCATGTATTACCAAGCAGGTAATGCTGCCAAATCTTCAAAGCATGGACAACTGCTGCTAACTCTAGATCATGAGTTAGATAATGTTCTTCATGTTGCTTAAGTTGTCTAGAAGCATAGGCAATGACTCGGCCTTCTTGCATCAATACACACCCAATACCAATACTAGAAGCATCACAATAAACATCGAACGACTTCTCGATATCTGGCTGTGCTAACACTGGTGCAGTGGTTAACAATCTCTTCAAAGTCTAGAAAGCTTCTTCCCAATCAGATGACTAGACAAACTTAGCTTGATTCTTCAATAATCCAGTGATGGACTTGGATATTCTAGAGAAATCTAGAACAAAATGACGGTAATAACCTGCCATTCCTAGAAAACTCCGAACCTGATGAATAGTGGTTGGTGGTTTCCAATCTAGTACATCCTTAACTTTGCTTGGATCTACTACAACTCCTTCAGCTGACAAGACATGTCCTAAAAACTATACTTCCTTTAGCCAGAAGTCACACTTACTGAACTTGGCATATAACTGATGTTCTCTTAAGTGTGTTAGAACAATTCTGAGATGTTCTGCATGTTCTTTCTTGTTCTTGGAATATACTAAGATGTCATCAATAAAAACCACTACAAACTTGTCTAGCTCAGGCATGAATACTGAATTCATCAGATACATGAAATGAGCTGGGTCATCCGTCAAACCAAAAGACATTACAAGGTATTCATATAATCCATATCTTGTGGTAAATGTCGTTTTGGGAATATCTTCAGGCTTAATTTTGATTTGGTGGTAACCTGACCTCAAATCAATCTTGGAGAAAACTTTGGCTCTAGCCAGTTGATCAAAAAGTAAATCTATCCGAGGTAAGGGATACTTATTCTTAATGGTTACTTCATTCAACGGACGATAGTCAACACACAACCTCAGGGTCTCATCTTTCTTCTTCACAAAAATTGCATGACATCCCCAAGGTGATGAACTAGGTTGGATAAACCCTTTATCAATCAACTCTTGCAACTAAGTCTTCAATTCAGCTAATTCCTTGGGAGGCATCCTATAAGCTCTCTGAGAGATTGGAGATGTTCTAGGTTTTAGATCTATGTTAAACTGAACATCCCTATCAGGTGGTAGACCAGGTAAATCTTCAGGAAATTCACAAACTACCAGGATATCTCTAATCTCCTTGACAGAAGTTGCACAAACTTTTTCCACTGGTCTCCTTAAGGTTGGAAGTTGGATAAGAAGCTGAGAATTACTATCTGGCAAACTCAACCTTATTGTCCTATTCAAAGCATCTATAACAGCTTTATGCTGATACATCCAATTCATTCCCAAAATCACATCTATATCTTGATCCTTGAGAATAATCATGGTAGTGGAAAAAATATGCCCACCTAGGTTTATGGGTACCTGGTACCCCATTTCCTTAGTACACAGACGTCCCCCGGGTGACTATATAAAGAAATTTTCCTTTGTTGCCCCAATTGGAATTTTATGCTTTATGACAAAGGTTCTATTGATGAATGTATGAGATGCACCAGAATCAAAAAGCATAACTGCAGGATGATCGGCAACAGGAAACATACCCAGCATCACGGGCTCCCCTTCTAGAATCTCCCCGGCTTGAATATAGAAAACCCGCCCCGTCTTCTTTTCATCTTTGCCCTTCTGAGCATTTTGGTTGTTGTTCTTGTTCTGGGCTTGACCCTGTTGTTGATTTCTAGGAGCCTTCTGATAATTTGGATTATACTGCTTAGGATATGGACATTCCCTGGAGAAATGACCTGACTTCCCACAATTGAAACATGGGTAATTGTGGCCTTGGGGTGTTGGAGCATGAACACCAGGAACATTGGTCTGCTGAGAGTTCTGGTAACTTGTGGCAGGACTGACATTTAGACGTTGCCCTGCTTGGAACTGCGGCGGACAATAAGGAGGATGATAATGATTCACTAGATGATAGACTATCTTCTATCTCTTTTGATTACCACTGAAAGATCTAGATGGCACACTCTTTTTCTTCTTAATCTCCTTATGCTGCCGATATTTCTCTTCTGAAGCAATAGCAATGTTGACAGCCTCATGATAGGTGACATTAGTGCAGGTAGTCATCATGGTCTGAAGTTTGGTATTAAGGCCACGCATGAACAACTTCTTCTTCTTGGCATCGGTGTTAACATGCTCAGATGCATACTGGGAAAGGTGATTGAACTTGCCCACATATTGCATGATTGTTTGATCCCCTTGCTTCAAAGCAAGAAATTCATCAAGCTTCATGGCCATAACTCCCTTTGGGATATAATGGGCATGGAAAGAAGTGCGGAACTCAGCCTAAGTTAACTGTACACCGGCTGGTTGCATAGCCACTAAGTTTGCCCACCAAGCACCTGCTGCACCTCTAAGCTGTTGGGCAGCAAAAACAGCTTTCTGAAACTCCATGCATGGAATGAGGTCAAATTTCTACTTCATGGTACGAAGCCAATCATCAGCTTCTAGTGGTTCGTCAGCCTTGGTAAACACTGGTGGTCGTGTATCGGTGAAATCAACATACGTAGCTTCTTGCCTGAGATGATGATGACCACGATTCCCTTGCATCATATTCTGATTGCTTTGAGCTAGCTCTCGAAGCAACCGAGCATTGTCAACAGTCACATTTACTAGTGCGGCGATAGCATCAGCCAAATTTGGCGGAACTGGTGGCGGATCAGGAATACCATCCTCATCTTGTGAAGTACCAGGAATAGTCGAACCCCAAGTACGACGCATCTGTTCATGATAAACCAAACTTTACTCACAAGCCTTTATTGAACTATTAAAAGAGCTGACTACAAACACATTACACTGGTTTCACTTATTTAAACACAAGTTCGAACTTAAGCAAGACTACCCAACTTAACTAGAACCCACTATTTTACAACTCTACTCTTCTCCTCTATCACCTCAAACCTCATGATCGGTATCCATTCTGGAAACATCTCTACCTTCATTATCACTTTCATCGACCATCACTAATTCTTCTGGATCTTCTTCTTCTTCCTCTTCAATTTCATCATCCTCTGTAATGATGACACTAGGGTCCATTGCATTTGTCTGAGGTTCATGATTTGGATCTAGGAGATTGCTCAGCCTATGGACTTCTTCATGCAGATTAGTATTATATTCATCTAAGTCTTCTACATAGAACTCTAACTCATGAACTCAGGCTCTAGCTATATCTTCTCTATGCCATGCTTCATTTCTTCCTTCCACCATACGAACTAACATACGCTCATAGTTATTATGAGCGGTGGTGAGACACCTCAATTGATCCTTTAATTTGCCCACCTGGATGGCATCCAAGGCCCTATCTCTTGTAGCCTGTGCTAACTCTACTGAAAGTCTCTTTATCTCTACCTAGGGATTAGGCCTAGAGCTGCTACTGCTAGCACCGTCACTCCTAGGGGCAAGCTGGTGACGAGGAACTCCTTTGGGTCCAACGGACTTACGGGGTGTTACATTTGTACGAGCCATATCGTAGGAAGCAAGATTTTAAAACAGGTGGGCAAAGGGTGGATTACACAACACAATCCAGACTCAAGAGCAGCAAGGGTGGATTACACAACACAACCTAGACTCACTACATAACCTAGACTCAGAGGGAAAGTAAGTAACAAATGGATTAATCATGATGCATGAATCGTTCTTACGAACAAAAACATCAAAGCTCATAAGGTACATAAACAATAGTTGTTATTATATAGGGCATAATAAGATTACTACTCCACCACACGAAGCCTTTTTAATCAAATAAGGAATGAGGAGAATGAAATAAGATAAGCCAGAAGCAATTTGGACCAAATTAACAGGTTAAATTAATTTGTCCCAAATCATTTTGAAGTTTTTGTAAAACAATACAACAAAGACTTTGTAATGATAGCTCTGATACCATTATGTGGCAGAACCTCCTAAATTATAGGGCCCACATGCACCTGTCACTGTCCAATGACCTCTGACGACTATGCATATGTTCCCGGTAACTTAAGAAGACTGTCGGGTGTCCTCGGAGAACCCCGAATCATCCACGATTTCTGAGCAGGATCCCATTACAGAGTCATTGCAGTATTACAACATTTATTCAAATATCTACATCAGAGTAAAATAGCGAAAGTCTTACAATAACTTAGTTTACAAACCAGTTGTTTCAAACCTTACAAACTAAGTTTGATAAATATTGCAAACCATAGTAGTGGAGTGGCATTAGTAAGATAATACAAAACACACAATAAAAGTACCCTGCCCAAGGGTCACATATTCACTTATCATCATCGATTTGAACAACCGTCATGCAGCACGGTCTAAAGCAGACCTGCTCATGAGGCTCACCTGCAACAAGGGTCAACAAACCCTCAGTACAAAAGCACTTAGCAAGACTTAACCAAAGTAAAAACTAATAAGACTCAGGAATGCAGGCTCAGGGGTTCAAGCTATGGCTTCAGCAATAAACATAGTTCTTTTGCGTAAAAGCTCTCTATCAAGATTCTTTCTTTCAACATTTATCTCTTCATAAAAATCATATATAAATCTGCCATGATCCATAATGAGACCATGAACTTCATATCAAACTCTTTCTCAAATCCAGCTCAAGTTTCATTTATTAACTACGATGATGAACAGTGAGTTGAGTCTCCATAACCGAGGAGCAACGACGATTCGAACTAATTATAACCCAGCTGGGGATTCCCGACCACACGACATATGTAGGTCCCTGACCTACATAGATCAACCTACCCTCAGATCCTCTAAAACAAGAACGGGTCCGCGCCACTCGAGAATATAGTACTCCACCAATCCAGCCCATTGCCACGTGGGTACACGCTATTCTCGCCATCTCTCCACTCCCAGTGCGTGAGTAGCCATTCTCGTAATAGAATAGCCAAGTTAAGGCTTACCGGAGTATGTGGCTAGTACTATAAAGTCTCACCTCATGCAATTCAACAACGGACGGTTCTTAATCGACACAGGCGGAAAGAACCCGCTCACAAGACCTCCATGTCTTGTGGCTCTCCCACACTGAGTCTGCCCGGTCTAGATTTATTACTCCACATGCTCATATCTTGATTGACTACCACATTTTCACTTTCGTTCACTACACGTAGTAACAATGCCATGTTTAATATGATGCAAGATATAAAACATGATGCTTGACGATGGATGCAAAAAATTTTAACTTGAATATAACTTTCCTTCGCGGTACAGTTGCAAACCAACAACTAACTAAACTTTTTCATAAACCCAAATACTTACTTTAAGTGCCAAGAATTATTTTATACTAATGACTCAAGGTCATCACTCAATCCAAAATTCAAACAAAACCTAAGTCATTAAGGTTTACTATTTGTTTCATGAATTAATTATTTAATTCAAAATTATGAAATAAATCAACATTCTCCAAATGAGCTCAAAGTTTTTGTAAAGGTTCATCACATGATAACTAAGTGGCAAAACAATTTTCATAATTTGTGGATAATTAATTAAGCCTAGAAAAATCATGGAAACTCATTTATTAATTAATTAGAGCAATTTTTATCACATTCAAAATGTACTGAAAATCAACATTTAATATTTTTCCTAAATAGTCGACTTCATAGAGAGGTCACACAAAAATTTTCATAATTTTTGGAGCTCTATTTAATTCTACACAAAAATAACAAAAACATACACTATTCATCCATTTCTGAAAAAGAAAAATTCCATTTTAAAACCCACGGTCGCTGACATCGGGGTCCCACCTGTCAGCACCGTTCCCCGCGCTCCACAACTATGACCGCGGTTTGACCGCCGGTATCTCGCCGCCGGTGAGGTCTCCGGCCACGGCGATGGTACCAACACATTCCCCACGTCACAACGCATCGATTGGTGGCACAAACTAAACCAATTACGGCGAGGTTCAAGCTTGACGTCGGCCATGGCGGCCACGACGGCGCGGCTGCGCTACGCCGGCGAAACAAGGTCGGTAGCAGTTAAGTAAAATGCTGGGGGAGAATTAGGAGCTCACCCCAAACACACTCGAGCAGAAATCTAGGCCGGAGGAGCAACGGAGAAGCGGGTCGACGATCACAGCAGTCACAGCGGCGCAAACTATGTCGACGGCAGTGTTCCGGTGGCTGTGGTGGATAAAAGGATCAATCAACCGGGCACAAAGCATCATGGCAACATGGCGAAGCTGGAGCTACACAGAGCAAGAGCAAAGACGCACCATAGAGTGCTGGCCACGGTGACGCGCACTCGACGGCGGTGCTGCCGGCTATGAGGAAGAAAGGCGTGCACAGCGATTTCCTAGCGGAGTCAAGCTTCAAGGGCTGGTCGGCTGGGTGCGCAAGGAGGAAACGGAGCTATGATGGGCTTTGCTACAACTGGTATGCGCTATGGCGACGGCACAAGCTCGACGGATCAACGACGGTGGCGTCGGGAAAAACAGAGAAGAAGAACGATGAAAAACGGCGACGGTGAAGACCTTATAGCGCGGCTCTGAAGCAAGAGGAAGCCACGCAGTAGCCTTCTCCACGCCATCATGAAGCCGAACATGGCCACGAGCGCGCCTGGAAGACGTCAGAAGCTCGCCGTCGGTGAGGTGTCGCTCGAAGACACTGTTCATAGAAATTACCGAATTGCCACTCGTCTATTTTCCCAAATTACTCCCAATTTTGTATGGTAACTCAAAAATCTCCAAAAATAAAAGTTGTTCCAAACTCAAAGTTATACAACTTTGCTTTAATAACCATACTCTAATTCAGTCTACATTTTAAAATGCAAGTTTAAAATCAAAAGGGGACACTTTAAGTACATAACGCCTTTTCAAATTACTTCAAATTTTATATAACAACTTTGAAAACTTCAAAAACCAACTTTGTACACCTTAACAAGCTCTACACTTTTGCTTTTAGGCTCAACCCCAAAATGTGCTTAGATTTTGAATTGAGTTTTCTAGGGTAAAACTAATTGCTGGAAATTAGGGTTTTTGGAAATTCAAATCAATACCAAAGTTCGAACTTGATTCAATCCACACAAGTCAACACATATAACATAAAGGTAAACTTGTTTTAGTGTATGCATATAAAAATTTTCACTAACACAAAATGATGTGCAATGCATATGATGACATGGCAGGTTTTAGTATTTAAAACACCCGAGGTGTTACAGTGAACGTGGTGACACTCCTCACATGACTCTAGGCATCAAACAATATCTACAGGTACTGACGTCTACCATTCCTGAAGAAGGCAAACACAATCTCCTGCATGCATCTGACATTCTACAGTAACATCAACAGTGTTGTAGGCGCCTACAATTATCTTGTACCCACCAGCATGGGCAACAAAGCTCAGTAGCATACGTACCCTCACTTGTAAAGCCATCCCCTTTATCTATAAAAGGGGATGCGCTCCCTCCAAGAAAGGAGAGGCTTTTCTCTCTCTGAGGCCCCCTTTGAAGAGCCTTTCTCAGATTCATTAGGTCAACCAAGTTCTCTAGTCCACAACCACAGAACCACCAGGTTCGAACCTCAAACACATGCTTGAATACATAGCTCATAACGTAGCTCCAATCGCTCTCGGCCCTTCCGACCGGACCTCTTGTACACCCCATCTTTCTCCTTCTCATTTGTAACCCCACTGCAGACTTCAAGCACCTGGGCTCAGGAATAAAGTCACTGACCGACCCAAACTGGACGTAGGGCACGTTGCCTGAACCAGTATAAACCCTGTGTCATTGAGTGCTAGGCCACATCCGATCACAACGTACAGCAAAACTACAAATATTTACTAGTTCATCACATTCTGCACCAACACATACATACTCTCTCCCTCTCACTTGTAAGGCCATCCCCTTCATCTTTAAAAGGGGATGTGCCCTCTCCCAATAGGTAGATTCAATCAGATCGATCAAGTTCATATAGCACATAGCGGAGCTCCCGTCACTCTCGGCCCCTCTGACCGGAGTCCGATCGGACCTCTTGTACACCACGTCTTTCTCCTTCTCATTTGTAACCCCACTGCAAACTTTGAGCACCTAGGCTCAGGAATAAAGTCACCGACTGTCGGTGCAGAAAGTAACAAATAAGTAATTATTTGTAGTTTTGCCATACATTGTGATCGAAGGTGGCCTAGCACTCAATGACACAGGGTTTATGCTGGTTCAGGCAACGTGCCCTACTTCTAGTTTGAGTCAATCGGTGACTTTATTCCTAAGCCCAGGTGCTCAAAGTTTGTAGTGGGGTTACAAACAAGAAGGAGAAAGATAGGGTGTACAAGAGGTCCGGTCGGCTCCGGTCGGAAGGGCCGAGAGCGACAGGAGCTCCGGTCGGAAGGGCTGAGAGCGACAGGGGCTCCACTGTGAGCTAAGTGTTCAAGTGTGTGCTTGAGGTCCGAACCTGGTGGTTCTATGGTTGTGAGCTAGCGAACTTGATCGATCTAATGAATCTAGAATCACTTGAATCGACCTAGGTTTCTTGGGAGAGAACGCATCCCCTTTTATAGATGAAGGGGATGGCCTTACAAGTGAGGGGGAAGGAGTATGTTTTCTTCTAAGCCTTGTTGCCCATGCCGATGGGTATAGGATGATGGTAGGCGCCCATAATACTGTTGGTTGTCAGACGCACATGGGAGGTCATGTCGTCTTGTTTAGGTATGGCAGATGTCGGTACCTACAATACTATTGATGCCCAGAGGCATGTGAGGGCTTTTACCATGTTCTCCTAGTATGGTAAATGCCGGTGCCCACAACACTGTCGATGCCTAGAGGCATGTGGGGGGCCTTACCATATGGGAGTTAATGGCGCCCATAATACTGTAGGGAAAATGTCGACGCCTACAACACTGTTTGTGTTAGAGTAGTTGTAGAGTACTGTTCCTGTAGGTGTACAGGGTATGATCCCTGGTATCGTGGTTTGACTTGTGCGCTTTGCCTCGCTTTCTCCGTCCGTTCCCTGGTCCTTTCTAAGCGGGCGTCCCTGGTCGATTGGTCCTAGTCGGCTCTGGTTGCGCCAGTCGAAGAAGAGCAGTGAGTAGGGTTTTGGCGTACCCTGGTCGAAGACGTGGGGTCGGAGTCAGAAGTAGCATTTTGGCTAGGCCTTCCGGTCGGAGAGGCAGTCTGGAGGCGGCTGGAGTCAGAGCGAGCACTCTAGTCGGAGAGGTGGGCCGGAGTCAGAAAATGGGTGCCGCTCCTCCTCGGCTAGACTTTCTGGTCGGTGATTGGACTGCCCTTCTACCCTGTCGTTTAGATATTTGGGCCGGCCCATGAGTCACGCATTGTCTGCTTGGGCCGAGCCTTTGTTGGGAAACTGGCCCACGAGGGACCCTGGGTTTATGAACTCGACAGGAGCCCCTGAGCCCCTGGGTGATTCAGACAGAATCGTCTGGGAGATTTTTGTCTTGACGGTGGGTGCGCGTGAGCGCACCCACGGGTGTAGCCCCCGAGCGATTTAGGCAGAATCATCCGGGGGTGTTTGTTAGTGGGCATGCATGCGTGTTTTTTAGTTGAGACGGATATGTCAACCAAGGCGTCGTTGCACAGCCATGGCATTTAGTTTTTTAGGGATCGGGTAAGACAGAGCTCGCGGATCCTAGCATCGATGCGCGTCGTGGGATCGGGCGAGGTAGTTTAGTCAAGGGATTGGACGAGATGGAGCTCGCTGATCCTAGCATCGGTGCGTACCGTGGGGTCGGTCGAGACGGAGCTTGCTGATCCTGGCGTTGGTGCGTGCCGTGGGATCGGGCGAGTCGAAGTCATGGATCCTAGCCTCGGTGCAGCCCATGTAGCCGAGGCAGTTAGTATAGGGATCGAATGAGTCGGAACTTGCTGATCCTAGCGTCGGTGAGTGCCGTGGGATCGGGCAAGTCGGAGTCGTGGATCCTGGCCTCGGTGCAGCCTGCGTAGCCGAGGCAATTTTAGTTAGTTTAGGGATTGGGCGATCCAGAGCTCATGGATCCTGATGGGGTGAGTTCAGGGTCGTAGACCTAGGCATTTTGGTGTGCAATCGAAGCATAGCCGATGGATGGGGTGAGTTCAGGGTTGTAGACCCTAGCCTTGGTGCAGTCCGCGCAGCCGAGGCAGTTAGTTAGTTAGTTTTGGGATCGGACGAGCCGGAGCTCGTGGATTCTAGCATCGGTGCGCGCCGTGGGATCGGGCGAGTTGGGGTCATGGATCCTGATGGGGCGAGTTTGGGTCGTAGACCTAGGCGTTTGTGTCTTGAGCCCTCGAGCCCCATTGGGCTTTAGTGGGGCTTGGTTCTGAGTTGTGTGTGTTACCCCATCCTCGGTTTCTCACAACCGAAGGGGCTAAGTTTTGTCGCTTGTCCCGATCGCTTGGGCTCAAGTGATGCACTCGGTGAGTTCGCTAATGGGTATGATCGAGTGGAATCTAGGTCCGTCGTTCATGACGGGGTTGGCATAGCCCTCTTGTGATATTCCACTGCTCCTTTACCTACAACCCGACAGATGCCTGGGTCGTTCCAGAGACCGACCCGGGTGGCCTAATGGCCTCCCCTCGATGGAGATTCTGTGGGCTTGGCAGAGGCTTAGGATCGAACGAGAAGGCTGAGATGACCTTATCTGCTAGACTAGGCGAGGGCCACACGTGGCTCATCTGCATTTTTCTCCCCTGGCTCTGTTGTTGCTCATGTCGAATGAGGCAACTGCCACTTCATGACGCAACACGGAGCATTGTGATGCATTTCACTACATGTGCGATGCTTAGTTCCTGAGACCTTGGGTGGTTCAGGGCCCGAATCATCTGGGGGCACGGGCATATGGAATGAATGCGCATATGGATGTATGAAATGATGATAAAGAAATAGCAGGGGTCGGTAGTGTTACCTGGAGGACTCGAGTGATGGGGTTTGAAGAGCTCTAGTCGGAAATGTTCGACCGGGACCCATGCTCGTTGTTCGTGATGGAGTCAGCATGGCCTACATGGGGCGCCCCTTTGCTCCTTACCTGTCCCTCGATATGTTTTCCTGGGCCATTCGACTGATTTTTAGGAAGCTCAATGGTCTCTCCTGGCGGAGATCCCATTTTTGGGTTTTCTCCAAGTCCCGCCTGGGGAAGCAAAGGGCTACCTGCGTGCGGTGGCGCTTTGGTTCTCGTGCATGTCGTGTGGTAGTGGTTGGCGTGCGGTAGTGGTGGGCCATACCCAGGCCATGTCCCATCTGATCAGGAGTCGTTCCATCAGGCAGGGCGCATCTCATCGGTCAGGGCGTGCCTCATCTGCATTAAATGGGAAAGAGAGAGGGTTTTCGCTCCGTTGTTTTGTCTCTCCCGATCGGTGCGCCTTCCCCAACTGTTGCGCCCTTTTAATTAAGTAGGAGAAGGGAGAGGGTTTTCGTCCTGTTCTTTCGCCTATTCCTCATCTGCCGCCTCCTTTCCTTTTCCTTCTTGCCGAGAGCGTTCTTGAGAGCCACGGTGGTTTCTAGGAAAGAAAAGGGAGAGAGCGAGGGAGAAGAGAAAAACTCACAAATCCTTTTGCGATCCCGGAGCGAAATGTTGGACTGGAGGTCGTCCACCATGAGGGAGTCGGTGTTGAAGGCCATTGCCGCGAAGGGGTTTCTGCCGCCGAAGGAGGTGGCGCACTAGAGGGCTCCCGGGAGGGAGGAGTTTCTGCAACCTCAGCCCAGCGAGGTGGTTTCCTTTCTCGCCTTCCATGAGAGCGGTTTTGGATACCCCGCGCACTGGTTCCTACGTGGGCTCCTCAATGAGTGGGACTTGGAGCTACAGCACCTTAATCCGACGGGGGTGCAGCACCTTCCGAAGAGGCCAGAGGGTGTGGCCTGGTAGGCCACCCAGAAGGAGGTGGTAGACACCAGGAAGAAAAAGAAAGCCAAGGTGGCTCATCAGAAGTACAAGAAGGAGGAGATTGCCTGGCATGTGAAGGCCGGGGAGAGAAAGAGCGACGTCGAGTCCGAGCTCGAGTCGAAGGAACCCACAGATGTGGATGATATGGTTTTCTCCGAGGATGAGGAAAGTCCGGAGGTTGTTTTGAACTCGGCGGAGCGTCGCGACCCCGCGGCGACGTCCGCTGCTAATGAGCAGGAGGCGGAGAGGTGCGCAGTGGTTCCCATGCTGAGGAAGCGTGTGGCGATCGCGGACGCCGTCGGCGAATGGGAAGTGAAGCGGACGTGGTCACCACGCCCCTCGGTGGCGTCACCAGTCTTGTCCCTGCCTGCCGCGGACGCAGTCGAGCAAGGCGGGTGGTCCAAGGAGTGGACTAGCACCCATGCATCGCCGGGACTAGTGCCAGTGCGCAACTCGCAGTCGGAGGAAGCCCCGCCTGCTGCTCTAGTTGGGGCGTCCCGAGCCGAGGGTCGTGGTGGCCCGTAGGCCGGGCAGGAGCCAGTTGGGACGACTCCACCCCTGGCTAGAGTGAGGGGGCATAGGTCATAGCCTAGGAGCGGTCCTTGCCCTACAAGCCCATCAACATCAGGTCTTGCCTTCAGAGTCGTGCCGCTTACCTCCCGGTATGTTTTTCTTTGTTTCTTTTCGATCCTTTGCTATTGAGTCTTTTTGGAGTGTGACTTACCTGTACTTTTTTGTTAGTGGCCGACCGATGATGGGGTTGAGCATCGCCCCAACTCCTGTGTTAGAGACTTGGAGGCCCACCCTGCAGCATGTCGCGGTGAGCGACGGGGGTAACAGGGTGGCGGCGGCGAACCCTTCCCTTTAGGGGGTGGTGCCCCCTAGGTCGGTTGCTGGTATGGTGGCATCAGCGGCGTCGGCATTGGCGGTGATCCTGGTATTGACGGCGGAGGTCGCGTCAGAGGTAACTCTTGTGGCCCCTCCTCCACCAGCTACGGTGGAAGAGGAGAGGGAGACAGAGCTCCCTAACTCACCGGGTGGAGGGGTGCATGGCTCACCCTCATGGTCGGAGCCAAAGGCGCTGGGGGAGATGTGGCCGGGACAGAGTTAGAACGCCCGGCGGCGGCCAACGCAACCGAGGTGGTGGATATCCCATCTGACGATGAGGCGGATGTAGTGGCGGAGCTGCCGGTGTCGTCGCGGGAGCTGGCGGTGGTTCGGTCAGAGGCGGGGACCTCTGGTGGGCTGCCGGAGGGTGACCTAGAGTGGCCCTGCTCCAAGGACCCGGCAAAGGTGTGGTTCATCCTTTGGGATTCACAGGAGCGTCAGCTCTGGGACATCCTTGGGGAGCAAGAACTTGCCACGGTGTCCGAACTTGCCAACCTATCCGCGAAGCTCAAAGACGCCTAGGAGCAGGTTAAGTCCACCTAGCAGTTAGTCGAGGTTGACCTGTAGCTTGCCGCAGAGGTGAGTTTCCCGTACTTGTCCTTGACCTCTAAATCTCTTGTTGGTTGCCTTAGCAAGCTTGTTTTTCATAGGGTCTAAAGGAGATGTCATCCTGCAAGTCCCGCTTCCTCCGAATGGAGCATGCCCAGGTGGCTGAGCTTGAGCATCAGCTAGAGTCCACCCACTGTGATTCCCAGGACCGGGCGGCCGAGGCGACCATGGCGCAGGTGGAGGGGTAGCGTGCAGCAGAGCGGGCGACCGCCACCAAGCGGGGGCTTGAGGCGGCTAAGGCCCGCTAGGCGGAGACCGAGGTGGGGTTGCAGACATCCCTAGCGGACACCAAGGTGGCACTCCAAGATTCCTTGGAGGCTCTAGAGTCAGAGCAGAGCGCCTTGCTGTCGGAGCGGAACGCCCTGGAGTTGGCATGGAAGGCCCTGGAGTCGGAGCGGAAGGCCCGGTCGGAGGCACCCCGAGAAGTGCTCGCACTTCAGGGCCAGGTGATGGGGACGGAGGAGGCGAGCGCCCGGCTATGTGAGCAGGTGGCTCGGTAGGCGGAGGAATTCTCCACCCTTGAGAACTTCCACGTCGGTATGTACCTTTTTTGTTTTTTGTCGTGTCGGTTTCTTCCTTCAGCCTATTTCTGAGCTTGTCGCCCTTCTTGCAGAGCTAGGCGGAAAGGTGAAGTCGTTGGGGCGGGACCTAGAGACGATCAAGGTGACTTTTGGCCAGAATGCGGAGGAGCTGGCCAAGTCCCATGAAGAGTGACGTGCTCTCGAGGGGGAACTTGACCAAATCTGCAACATCGCCCAACTTGTCGTCTCGGAGGTCTTTGGGTCGGCACCAAGTACTAGCGCGCCCACGGTATAGCTGGTGGAGGTCCCAGATGTGGTCCGGGACCTTATCACGAGTAGGCTATTCTACAGAGCATCATGGCTGTTGACTTCGGTGGCGACGCACCATCCGAACCTAGACTTCGCCACTATCTATAGTGGGTACGCTGATGGCTTGAGCACGGAGGACATCCAATCGATCGGGGATAGCTTGCTACCGCACGCAAGGTCGGTGGCAGAGCAAATCTCTACTCAGTGGGTGATGGACGTCCACCGTGAAGACATGGCCAGAAGCGTGCATCAGGAGGACATTGCCCAGCCTATAGATGGCATGGAGCATGGGTCGGAGGTGGACATCGCCCTAGCTTCGACCGAGCCGAATGTCGTGCCGTCGGGGAGTGAGTCGCCCGTGCCTTCGCCGGTCGCACCGACAGCAGATGCCGTCGAGGCACCCTAATAGCTTGTAAGGTATAAGTAGTTTAGTAAACGTAAAAAGTTTAAGTTCGTGGGGGAGCCCCCGTGTAAATGTTCTTGTGTACTTAATGACTACAGTCGGTCTCGTTTTCTATGATGGAGTCACTCCGTTCGGGGAAGCTTGTTCCTTTTGTTCCTTAGTTTTCCCTTAGCATAATTTTGTTTTTTATTCTATCTTTCTCGTACCTGCCTGTTTGTCCTATAGGCTGCAACCTTGGGAGCCCATGGCGTGGCCCGCGAGGCTCAGCTGCTCATAACTGTAGGAAAAGGTGGGGTGCGATCGGTCGGAATGTTTTAAAGCAAAGCTACGTAAGGCAAATTAAAGGAACAAACTACCCTTTTGTTTGGGTGGGAAGGAGTTTCACCATATGATAGTAAACAAAAAAGAGAGGTAGTAGTGTACCCTAGTGGAGCCCCCGAGCACCCCGGGCCAAAAAGTGTTCAGGTCGGGGTGCTCTTATAGGAGCAAACGCTAATTAAACAATGGTAAGACTGAAATTTAGGGGGAGAAAAATGACATAGCTGTTCCAAGCGTTTGGTGAGGATGTCGTTGTTATCGCCCTTTAGTCGATAGGCATCCGGTCGGATCACTTCACCTTCAGTCATCTGGATCCTTGTTCATTATGCCCCTTTTCTTGGCCGTTGCTTCTTCGCCTTTTTCTTCCTTTGGTCCACCGACCTATCGTAGAAGGCACTTGAGGAGCTCGTAGTCCTTGTAGAGGTGTTTGACAGGGTAGCCATGGTTGGTGCACGGGCTCTCCATGAGCTCATGGAAGTGGCCCGGAGGGTCCTGCTGGGGCTGCTTGCCCGTGTGATCAGCCGTGGCGACCAACACGGAGTTGGCCGGTCGGCGGTGATCTTTTCTGTTCTTTTTCCCCTTCTGCATGGAGGGGCCCTCGTCCTGATCCTGGCGCTTGGCCTTGCCTTTGCCTCGGCCTCCATTAGAGCGCGGCGGGAGTGGCTCTTGCTGGGGATGTTGGCCAAAGGTCCGTGGTCTCGGGCCATCCGGGCTAGGACTCTAATCGCTGCTGCGTGCATCTCGGTTTGGCCCAAGCCACGCGTATACAGGTGGTCGGTGTGGAGTGGTCGTCAAGTCAAGATGAGGAGCAGGTGTGACCTCTTGTGCCACGCTCGGCGGTTGTAGTGGTGAGCGAGTGGAGCGACTCGTCTGCCGCGCCCCCATTACCCTGGTGGGGAGTGAGGCCGTGAGTCGGTGTCGTGAATGGAGCTCTCCGCTTGTTGAACGGTGGCGGTCTCCACTAGTGCCTAGAGGTTTCGGTGGATCGCCTGTTCTTGAGGGTCGTTCGGCTCAGACAGGCCACGCAAAAGCATCACCGCAGCGGCGATGTTCTGATTGGCCTGAGCGAATTGTGGGGGATCGTTCCCCCTGTCCATGGTGTTGCGCTGGACACGACGGGCGCAACCCCGGGTGCCACTGGCCGGTCTATGTGCACGGGGCGCAGTCGGTGGCTGATGTAGCCACTGTTGTCGTAGTGCCTCGCCATGCTCCCGTGTGAGCTCGGGGGTCTCCGTACGAGAGTCCAGAGGGGTGTGAGTCTGTGAGGACTCTACTTTCACCGGTGGGTGTCCCAGAGCATCCGCCATAGCGCACTCCCAGGATGGACGATGGCTAGGCGCCATGTCGCCGATGCTGGAGCTGTCACTCTCACCATCGTCATCTATGTGGTTGAGGAAACAGGTGGGAGCATAGGTCGCCATTCCCACGAATTCGAACGTGAGAGCAGGGGGCGCCGGCATCCTTCGGAGCCCCCGGGCATACACATCCACAGGGGACTCAAGGTCATAGGGGAACCGGTCGCGTGGCGGTCGTGGCGGAGACAACGGGGTCCCGCCGGATAATCGGCTGAAGATAGAAAATAGCAAGTAAATAACAGTATGTACGTTACTTACAGCGGGGTTTGAGCAGAGAGCTTGCTCGGAATGAAGCGCAGATGTCGTGTCGCTGAAGTCATCGTGCGTCCCAAAGCCGATGGAGGGCGCCCCTCCGATGGGCGCCGGAACGAGAGCCTCCTCACGGAGGTGTAGTACGCCGAGCCGGTCGATGACGAAGTCCAAGCTTCCAAAGAGGAAGGCCTGGGATGGCTCAAAGACGTGTGGAACCTGCATCCCAACAAGTGAGAGTGTGGGAAACTCTAGTGAGCCGAAGCGAATCATATCGCCTGAGCTCGCCACGGCGAGGGTGGTGGAAAAGTGGGCTATCCGATGATCAAAAAGTGTTGAACGTACAACGTCTTCCCCACGGACGGCGCCAACTGTCGGTGCAGAAAGTGACCAACAAGTAAATATTTGTAGTTTTGCCGTACGTTGTGATCGGATGTGGCCTAGCACTCAATGACATAGGGTTTATACAGGTTCAGGCAACGTGCCCTACGTCCAGTTTGAGTCGGTCGGTGACTTTATTCCTGAGCCCAGGTGCTCGAAGTTTGCAGTGGGGTTACAAATGAGAAGGAGAAAGATGGGGTACAAGAGGTCCGGTCGGCTCCGGTCGGAAGGGCCGAGAGCAACAGGAGCTCCGCTATGAGCTAAGTGTTCAAGCGTGTGCTTGAGGTCCGAACCTGGCGGTTCTGTGGTTGTGAGCTAGTGAACTTGATCAATCTAATGAATCTGGAATCACTTGAATCGACCTAGGTTTCTTCAGAGAGAACGCATCCCCTTTTATAGATGAAGGAGATGGCCTTACAAGTGAGGGGGAAGGAGTACGTTTGCTTCTAAGCCTTGTTGCCCACGCCGGCGGGTACAGGATGATGGTAGACGCCCACAATACTGTTGGTTGTCAGACGCACATGGGAGGTCACGTCGTCTTGTTAAGGTATGGCAGATGTCGGTACCTGCAATATTGTTGATGCCTAGAGGCATGTGAGGGCTTTTACCATGTTCTCTTGATACGGTAAATGCCGGCGCCCACAACACTGTCGATGCCCAGAGGCATGTGGCAGGCCTTACCGTATGGGAGTTAATGGCGCCCATAATACTGTAGGGAAAATGTCGGCGGCAACAACACTGTTTGTGTCAGGACGATTGCAGAGTACTGTTCCTGTAGGTGTACAGGGTACGGTCCCTGGTATCGTGGTTTCACTTGTGCGCTTTGCCTCGCGTTCTCCGTCCGTTCCCTGGTCCTTTCCGAGCGGGCGTCCCCGGTCGATTGGTCCCAGTCGGCTCTGGTTGCGCCAATCGGAGAAGAGCAGTGAGCAGGGTTTTGGCGTACCCCGGTCGGAGACGTGGGGTTGGAGTCGGAAGTAGCGTTTTGGCTAGGCCTTTCAATCGGAGAGGCCGTCAGGAGGCGGCTGGAGTCAGAGCGAGCACTCCGGTCGGAGAGGTGGGCCGAAGTCGGAAAACGGGTGCCGCTCCTCCTCGGCCAGACCTTCCAGTCGGTGATTGGACTGCCCTTCTGCCCTGTCGTTCAGATATTTGGGCCGGCGCATGAGTCACGCGCTGTCTGCTTGGGCTGAGCCTTTGTTGGGAAACCGGCCCGCGAGGGACCCCGGGTTTATGAACCCGACACCGACCGACTCAAACAGGACGTAGGGCACGTTGCCTGAACCAGTATAAACCCTGTGTCATTGAGTGCTAGGCCACCTCCGATCACAACGTACGACAAAACTACAAATGTTTACGTGTTGGTCACTTTCTGTACCGACATGGATCGATTGGAACCTCACCCTATAGAGAACTGAGATAATAAGCCGTGGGTGCACAAGTCCATGAAGTCTACATTTTCCAAATTACTCCCTCGATTCTAAACTACTCTGTATAATTCATTCCAACTTTCTTGATAGTCAAAGCATATCAAGTTGGTTAAAATTATAGAGAGGATTACACAGATTTATGACATCAAATAGGTATAATATAAAAATATAAATAATGAAGAATCTAATGATATCATAAATGTTTGGTCAAAATTGAAATTTGAATCTAAAAAATGTTGGAATGACTTATAATTTGGGATGGATGGAGTAATATTTACCACGCATGGATTTGTATGATTTATCAAGTTCAATTTCCTATGCGCGCTGCAACGGTCAGCAGTCAGTTGCCATTTTTTACTCCCTTGCAAAAGGAAAAAAAAACCTTTTTCCAACTCGAAACACGAAAAATGACATAGGTACTGTCTAGTAGAGAGGTCAGCCAAAAAAAACGTTTCCTTGACAAGCTGCATAAACGGAGGAAAAGCACAGTAAAACACGCAGATTTCTGTAGGACCATGCGCACTCGTTTAGAACGTGATCTAAACAGTGACAGCACCCAGTTCCGTGGCTGCCAAAGCCTGCACACCTTCCTGGAACCCCGGCCCCTTCCTTGCCACCTGCGTCACTCTCTTGCAGTCTTGCTCCTGCCTACGATACAAATAGCTCACCATCAGGCAGGCGTCTCAGCATCAGAACTAACACGGCAAGGGCGCAGCAGCTAGCTAGCTGCAGCAATGGTGTACGAGGCAGCTGTGGCCGTTGCGGAGAGGGACCAAAGGCAGCTGCGCAGCCGTGAAGACAAGGGTGGTGGAAGAAGCAGGCAGCGACAGGCGCCGGAGGAGGAGGAGAAGGTGGCGATGCGGTGCGGCGTTCTCGGGATCCTCAGGAGGGTCCTCCCGCTCCCCACGGCATCAGCGTCGTCGGAGAAGAAGTGACTGGTACTTGCACACTTGATGCATGGTTCCATCCCTTCATGGTTGTAACTTGTTAAAGTACTTACTCAATGTAGAGTAAATATGTTGATCTTAATCTTGGTGGTGTGAGTAGCGTCCAGTGTGTTGTAGGTAGCTATAGTGGGGTTTGTAATCATCCAAGAGTCTCAATTTATGGATCAAAAAAGTTAAGTGTAAAGCTTTACCACACCTGTTTTTGTGGAGGCTCATGATTGATGAATGTCCCCATGAACAAGTAACAATTTTCAAGACCTGTACATTTTTAAACCGGATGGGTTGTTCTTGTTATATCCAAAATAACTTAAACCATCGTATACACCACATCATGTCATGTCATGACGGGCCGGGTCCGTGCATGTCAGACTTAGCCACATGCGTGCATTGGCACATTCTTCTTTCCAAACTTCATAACAGGAAGGGCGCAACAGGACGTCCGGAGCTGCTCCAAAATATTGGACGCCACCGGTCCTTCGCGCGGGAGGCCGCGTCGCACACGAAATTAAAGGAGCCTGCACCACCTATTTTCGCGCGCCCCACATGCGTGGACCCCACGTTGCGTATGACCCTACCATCACCCTCGCTCTGTTTTGCTTGACCACCGCGCCCGCCCAGAGGAACCCACGTGGGTCCTAGTCACCTGCCCCTGCCTGTGGATGCCGCTTCAAGGATGCGTCAGCCGGCCTCAAGCGCCCGCACGGTGACCCATGGCGGTGCCCCAGCAGCTGCAGCATGTGGGTCCCATTGCAACATGTGCAACACCAGATCTACTTTTGCAATATCCAGATAAAACACTTGCAATATACGTCCGAAAACAGCTGAACACTTACAATATATGTCTGAAACAATTGTAGAACACCAGAAAAAACTTGAAAACATGTATGTAGCCACTGCAAAACATATGCAACATCCAAATAAAATACTTGCAACATACATATAAAACATCTGAAACACTTGAAACATACGTTTGCAACATGCATGTATATGCAACATCCAGATATACTTTTGCAACATTCAGATGAAACACTTACAACATATATCTGAAACAGATTATACATTTGGAACATACACTTGAAATATACGTGTATAGTCATTGCAACATGTGCAGCATCTCGATCTACTTTTGCAATATCGGTATAAAACACTTGCAACAACCTCTGAAACATCTGAAACACTCAAAATATATAGTTGCAACATGCTTTTTAGCGCAATGTCACCTTGTTGCTTGGACGAATGGAGACTCATCGTTGTGGAGCTCGACGCCGGCGACGTGAAGCTCGCCGGTGCGGCAACGCGGCGCGGGCAACTCGCCGCAAAGCGGAGTCACACGAAGCTCCTCCCCTTGCCTGCTTGCTGGAGCATCCGTCATGGAGGCTCGCCGGCTTTAGAGCAGTGGAGGGGCTGCGGCGAGCGAGCAGTGTGGTGGAGGCGAGCGGCGGGGTGGGAAGGCGGGGCGGCACGGTGAAGATGGAGTAGGGAAGACGGACGGCGTAGTGGAGCGAGAAGACGGCGTGGTAGCGAGTGGGGAAATTTGTGGGAAGTTGCGTCCATCCGTCCGCACGCCCTGACCCAGCATTACCGTAGCAGGATGCTACCTTAAGTTGAGTCAACTTAGTCAAAATCCAATGTAAAACTAAGAGTTTAATACACCTAGCATTTAACATGAGTCTTAAGATTTATTTATTTTAATTAAATTAAAATGGGTCAAATCCAATTAAAATCCAATAGAAAGACCACTTTCACACGAGAATCAGAACGAGTTGACCTCAGGAATATCTCCTCGTGAAACCAAACCCCTTCCAAACGTAATAGTTCAGAAAGCCATTCACTGAAGTTGTCAGCCAAGCAGAGTCGTTCCACTTCCACCACCTGTTCTCGGCGGTACGCGTCAGCTGTCAAGAAGCCACTACTCTTTCAAGTAGACGCTACTCTGCTCGTTTGAAACGTGCGCTTTGACCGCTGACTCCAGGCACGCAGGATTCAACCCCTGCAGCTGCAGGCATCTCCCAGTTCCTTGGCCGCATCCATCTTCTTCTTCCTGGATCAACTCTGCCATGCCCTACAAATAGGCCAGCATATCAGAGCCACTTGCCAGGCTCATCACCATCTGTTGGAAGCAAGCAACTGAGAGCACGCCAAGAGGTTCTTCTTGCATTTAGCGGCAGCTAGCTGCAGCAATGGGGTACGAAGCGGCTGTAGCCGTCGCTGCAAGAGGCCAGCTGCTGCGTGAGGAAGAGAAGGGCGGCGCTAGAAGCCATGGCCAGAGAGTGACGGAGAAGAAGGCAGCGAAGAGGTGCGGTGTTCTCTGTATGATCAGGAGAGTCCGCCCGCGCTCTCCCAGAGCTAGCTCAGGTTCAGGAAAGAAATAGAGGAGGTGCAGTGCTATGGTTGTTGCACCGTGATCTCTTCTCTGTATGTGCTCATGTGAATGTGATAGGATTGGAGAGAGTTTTATTCCTTGTTTACATATTTTTCTCTGATGAAGTAAATATATGCGATCAGGGGCGGATTTGGGCCTAGGGCCACTAGGGCCACGGCCCTAGGTGTGGGCCAAATCTCCCTTTATAGCCTCTTAATTTTCCCATGGCCTAGGTTGCTATTTCCATGAAATGCCCTAGTCTTGGCCCATCAACACATCAGCGAAGGCCTGCGTTTAAAACTCAGCAGCTGCCTGCCGGCCTGCTTGCGGCTTGCGGCCCACTGGCACAACCAGGAAGGAATCGCATAGTGGCCCACTGGCCCTAGGCGTGCAAATTGGCCAGCTCCGCCACTGTATGCGATGGCATGCATGCATCGATGCATGTAGCTGGTAGCGTTTATTGGACCCTGATGCAGTGATGCTTGATGAAATGTTCTGAAAAACTGTAAGTTTCTCAAGAGGCCGTCCTCGTTTTCGCTTCCCGAGAAACAACTTTGACTAAATATATATTAAAAAATATTAATATTTATGATACATAATTAGTATCATTGGATAGATATTTGAATCTAGTTTTTTAATAAATTTATTTGGAGATAGAAATATTGCACATATTTTCTATAAATCGAGTTAAAATTATCGGCACGCAAATCGTGATGACTAACATTTAGCGACGGAGGGAGTACATTTTAAAAACACGCCCATTCAAATGAACAACATAAGTGAGCAGCTACAACTAATCAGCATTTCGACATCGCCAAAACCATATAAACAGGTACTAATAACATAGCCCTGTTTGCCGCTTGAACTTATCAGCCATGGTGCATCAGCCAGCTTATCAGCCGAACAGACGGATATATAGTGATGATCTAGCGACTCTGCATCGTTTTAATTATTTGTTGAGTAGCAGGCCAGCAGCAGATCTCCTTTACCTACAAGCTCATGCTCATCAACAGGACTAAACTTCAGGTCATGATGAATTTCATTGGTCCTTGCACCGGCCAGTTCTCGGTGAAATCATTTTATAGAGCTGTGATACAAACTCCAATACCAAATACTAACAAGAGACTGTGAAAATTGAAAGCTCCCCTTAAGTTTAAAATTTTCTTGTGGTAATTGAGGAGAGGTGTTGTGTTAACTAAGGATAATTAATTAAGCGCAAATGGCAAGGAAACAAAACTTGTTGCTTTTGTCACGAGGACGAGACAACTCAGCACTTGTTTATTGATTGCCGTTTTGCGTGATCGGTATGGAGCGTTACTCACATAGCGCTGAATTTAGCAAAACCCCCAAAGTATATCGTATATGTTTGGTAGTTGGTTGTATGGTGTCAAGAAAGAGTTGAGGTCGTTAGTTCTTTTAGGAGCAGGAGTG
This sequence comes from Miscanthus floridulus, assembly GCF_019320115.1. Taxonomy (NCBI): domain Eukaryota; kingdom Viridiplantae; phylum Streptophyta; class Magnoliopsida; order Poales; family Poaceae; genus Miscanthus; species Miscanthus floridulus. The sequence continues at coordinate 21,308,427 of NC_089592.1, read as the reverse complement.
ATTGCCTGGTCTATATGGTTGCACAGGAATGACATTGTTTTTGAAAGAAAAAACTTCATTCTCCTTTGCAGGTTATTTATGCAGCTACCCATCGACTCCGTTCTTGGGATATTCTCCAGCGGTCGGATATGCAGGGTATAGCTGCAGTGGTCACGCAACAGTTGGAGCAGGTGACGAAGGTCTTCTTTTCCTAGGCGTTTTAGTGGCGGTCTAGTCTACGAATTGACTGTCATTAGTTGTTGATTTTCCGTTTCCGGTTTCCCTTTATGTTGTGTGCCTCTTAGTTAGGCAGAGACTAGGAGTATTTCAAAGTCTGTGTATCAACACGATGTACCGCTCTTTGGTTTAATAAAAGCTTCCGTTTCAAAAAAAAAAAAAAAACTTCAGGCAGGGATCTTGCCCCGTTGACTTAAAAAAACAGGACTACACTGCGCACCTTACAGGCTTACAGCTGAATAAGCAATTGGAGGCAAATGCAACCTAATCACAGTGCTACTTATTAATTATCGAGGCAAATCGCGCAGTGCTATTCAGCTACGTGTTATCCGCAACTTTAGGCGCCCTACCCTGTCACATTGCAATCTCTGAAAGCAAATGTGCTTTTGTGTTGGGTCTTCCATGCCAAAACTAATAAGCCAGGCAACTACTGAAAGGTGCACAATATTCATAGTGATCTGGACAGATTATAGCATTGCCCTGCACCCCTGCTTCTTACAGCTCCAAGAGCAACTCAAGGCCTGCAAAAAATCCGTCATCAGTGTTATTCGGTTATTATACATCTTTTTTTCCGAAGGGAAGGGGACTTATATTAAATTTTGGCACAGTACATCCTCAAATTACACATGAAAAAATAAAAATAAAAAATACATGATGTTCTATCCAGATTCTTCAATCGTCTTCTTCCCCAGTGGGTTCCCTCGAATGCCGGAGCTAAAGTGCAGTTCTTATGCCGAATCAACGACCAACCCCAAAACATCAGACATGCCGCAAGATCCAACGCTTCGGAATCAGTCCAAAACGCATCTAAATCGTTGAAAGAATATTGGCAGTTGCATCGTAGGATACGACATAGGCTGCAAAATCATCACATGGAGACCTTGAATTCCTCTCCGCGACCATCGACAATGAGATCGATGACCCGGAGTCGCTGTCCTCATAGGGGGCTCCCAGAAGCACCCCTTCCCCTGTAGATAAAGGCCACAAATTGGCCGCCTGCCGATGAAATCGACGCCTACAACGACGATCTCGTCGTGGCAGTCACCGAAGTCATCGCAGAAAACACGATGTCGACCAAAAATCATCTGATTTCGCCAGAAGATTTATTGGACCAAACCCTAATCAACTAGATAGAAAAACTGCCGAAAAAAGGATAGGTCCCCTCTCCTTCTTATCTCCGGCAGACGCACTGATGATGAAGAAGGAGAGGGCCCTGGAAGTGGCAGCAGCAGAGCGAGGAGCGGTGGCGGCGGCTCTGTACGAGGGCACGTGATGGTGTGTTCTTTACAATTGGTTATTATACTACATCTGTTCCAAAAAACTTAACATTTTAGTTGTCTAAGTCAAACTATCTTAAATTTCAACTAAGTCAAACTATCTTAAATTTCATCAATTCTACATAGAAGATTGTCAAATCTATGACACCAAATAGGTATACTATGAAAATATGTTCCATGATAAATATGTTTGTACTTATTTGGTAATATGATTTTTGGTATTTTCTTATATAAATTTGGTAAAAAGCTAAGATAGTTTGATATAGGACAAAACTAGAATACAAGTTTTTTTTGGATGGATGGATGCATGCAGTGTATGTACTCTTAAAGAACTTTAGGCCGACAAATCAGTTATCCATGTAGTTCGGTTACATATTCCTCCAGAACTTTAGGCCAGAAAATAAGTTATCAGTGTAGTTCAGTTACATATATATTCTCCGGAACTTCAGGCCGGCAAATCAGCTGTCAGTGTGATTCAGTTATATATTCTTGAAAACCTTAGGCTCCTAGCTAGCTACTGAAAGCAATGTGCCTTTGTGTTGGTCCCTCCTCCATTTGTGTGTGGCACAATGCACAAAGTGGCAAGCAGTATATTCCCTGTCCACGGAAGAAGTAAAGCGGAAAGGGCAAGGGAGAGGTGACATAGATGATAGATGCATATTGACAGTGGCTGCTGTGCTGCATTTGTCGTTGGCTCTCTTTTCTACTAGCCAAATTATTGCCTTTTCAGTGGGAGAAAAGTATTGCCCTGCGTGGCTCTGCAGGAGAGCATGCATGCACAGTTTGAGCTTTCTTTGCAATCTCAAGTGGACTTACATGATCTAAATTTGCAGAAGAGGGGGAGTTGTTGGTTGCAGAAGAGGATGACATGCATGCGGTAGTCTTCATACCTCTTATTATTATTATTATTACCATTCCATTAATAAAACATAGCCCGGTTGATTTGATTCATGATGATAATTAATAAACAAATGTTGTCACTCTTCTTCAACAGTCAAAAGTCTAGCCATAAGTAGTTATTGCACGAAAATGTCTTCTCCGTGATAACTAATGGATCATTCTCAACTAACAAAGCCAGAACTTTTGCAAAGGATAAAGTATTATATATGCACATCACATGCACGGCACTGATGAAGCTATATCCAAAACCTGCGTGTCCCTCTTGAATTCTCTTATGCCTCTTGTCTTAGGATAGCATGACTACGTGTCGATCGTGTTGTTTCTGGATAATTACAACAATTGATTTCACAGTATAAGGATTTTAGTTTAGTACTAATAAACGTAGTATTTATCCGAGTAAGAACTCAAATATGACATTATCATCTTTGCTAGCCTTTAAAATTAGGAACACTAGTCCGTCAACTCATGCTCAAGCATGATGTAGAATATTATGTTACATAAGAATAGTTTCGTGGATAGATTCAGTAAACAACTAATTAAAATTCTTATCTTTTATTCTCTGTCTATATCTCTTTACTCATTTCATAACACAATAGCTATGTTGATATTACAATCTCTATTCGTCTGTGGTAAATCTACCAATTACTCTATACCAAGATTATTTTATATGCCAAATAATCTAAAACAAATTATCAGTTTCATACTATCATCGGAAATGCTACAGGGCATCCGTATGTTTGGACGAGTGGCGGAGCCAGGATTTTTATAGAGACTGGGCAAAGACATAACGTCATACTAATATTGACAAGTTCAAAAAAAATAGCACACATAATTATGTAATAATTTTAAATTTTAAACTAAAATAATCTTTTAGAACACAAGTTCACGGTGGCTCGGAAATTGAAAATTAAAGATAAATCCAAGTGAACAATAGTACTACATCATCCATTCCATTTAACCCCTACATATTAGAGAATTAAAATTTACGTGCTTCGCAAAGCCTCCTCCCCTCTGCTATTTGCATTTTCTGTGGTAAAATGTGAACTCAGAAGCGGAGAGTGTGGTGACGTCCAACACTGGACTCGCGTCGGCCTTGCTCCCGTCACTATTAGCCTATGCTACTGCTCCCTGTGTCCTAGCCAGCACCCTCTACTCTGTCTCATCTTCCCTCCTGTCTCTGCTACCGAGGTGGTGTTTAAATCCAGACCCTAAAATTTAGGATGTTACATTATGGTGTCACGTGGGAGTGTTCAGACAGTAATAATAAAATAAATTATAGATTTATTAAGCCTAATTAATCCGTCGTTAGCATATGTTTACTGTAGCACCACATTGTCAAATCATGGACTAGTTAGGCTTAAAAATTCGTCTCGTAAATTAGTCGTAATATGTGCAATTAGTTATTTTTTGGTCTATATTTAGTACTCCATGCATGTATCCAAACATCCGATGTGATAGGTAGTAAACTTTAGAGGGAGGAACTAAACAAGACCTGAGTCTTCCCGTATACGAGTAGTATAGTGTACTTGGGTCTAAGGTGTCAAACTCCACAGCAAGGGGTGGCTGGCCGGGCCTTGGCACCGCTGCGGGTTCGGACGCACCTTCGTGGGCCTGCATACCAGCCTGCTCTGCGCTGCTCGTTTTTTATTACGGTATATCCGTGTCCCATTGCGCCTGTTCGATAAGGAAAGGAAAAGGAGACGAGAGACCTGCTCCACGCGTCGACGGTCACCCCGCATGCTCCTGCTCCGTCGGTCGCCCCGCTGCTCCTGCTTTGTGGCCCGCTCCACCGTCGATGGTCGCCCTCGTGCTGCTCCTTCTCCTGCTCCACCGCACCGCCCCGCTGCTTCTTGCCACTGCTTACGCTCTGTGGCCCGCTTCCCATGACGACGCGGGCACTACCACGCCCATGCGCGACGACCGCTCCCTCGGCCGTCAGCTAGCTACTGAGGCCGCCGCGCAAAGAGAAGCTTCGGGCCCTAGTGTGGAAGCCCTCCGGCCTCGCCTCCTGCTACGGCTACGACGCCCCGATGTAGACGGTGGAGGAGGTCGCACCGAGATACGATGCATGTTGCAAGCGTACATTTCAAATGTTTCAAATGTTTTTGAGGTATGTTGCAAGTGTTTCATAAGGATGTTGCAAAAGTAGATCAGGATGTTGCACATGTTACAATGAGCTATACACGTATGTTTCAAATGTTTCATCTGTTTCAGATGTATGTTGCAAGTGTTTTATTTGGATGATGTAAAACTAGATCAGGATGTTGCATAGATATGCAAGTGTTTCAGGTATTTTATATGTATGTTACAAGTGTTTCATCTTTATGTTTGCATATGTTTGCAATAGCTACACACGTGTTTTCAAGTTTTTTTGGTGTTTTGCAAGTGTTTTAGACGTATGTTGCAAGTGTTTCAGTTGTTTCAGACGTATTACAAGTGTTTTCATCTGAATGTTGTAAAAATAGATCATCTAGTGTTGCACATGTTGCAATACGCGTGAGAAGGGGAGAGAGCACGAGCGGTCCCTGCGCATGGTCTGGCGGCACAGGCCCCGCGTGGGCGCGTGAAATGCAGGCTCGGGCGCCGATGTGCTGGCCTGAGTGTGGGAAACGAAGTGCAATGCTGGCGTCCTAACGGACGTCCGGGCGCTAGCACTGTCATACTATCATTGGTACGCAGGTTTGTTAATGTTTTTTTTCACAATCCACAAACTACAAAATTATGTACTTACCCCCTATTGTATGCATATATACTCCGTACGTCTACGTGGTGGCACGTACACTAGTATTTATATTTACTTTGAATTTAATGTTGGCAGAAGTGGCTAATTTAGAAACATATCTACTACATTGTATGGTTATTTCATTTGTTATAATACCATATATTGCTAATTTAAATGTAGACATGTGGGATATATTAGAGTTCGTAATTTACAATGGAAAATGTGGGTGATTTAGATGCAAATTAAATAAATTGTTTTATATCACCTTTCGTAATGGTAAGGTGGATAATTCAAAAGTAATTTAGGAGTTACTTTGTATTGTTTTTAATAAGTCAGTAGTTTTGATGCAAATTTAGTAGTTGTTTTTTATTATCTTTCATAATGGTAGATGTGAATAACTTCCATGCTGAGGTGGGTAATATAGTTGAGATAACAGAATAAATCCAAGGCTATTATTGGTGAAATAATTAGAGTATACCATATAAGTACCAGATGTTTCTAGTTATGGGAATTCGTAGGATTTTTTTTCCTAACACGTCTCATGAGGACTAGCATATGAACCTTTAATTTTTTAATATTAAGATAGGACTTTTCTGTTTGCTATGAAATTACCAGAAAATTTGCATATAATTCACAGCTTTAGAAAATTCCTCGAATGAGAACACAAATAATAATTGAAAAGAGACATGTCAATTGGCCACTTGGGAAGATGTCATCTATACAAGTTGTCCTCTTGAGCATACCAGGAATCGACGCATGGAGCAGCCAATAGGAAGATCCGCAGCACCTTCTCATGGAGCACAAGGAATTCGAATCGTCACCCACCTATGAGCCAAGTAACCAATAGCCATGGGTTTATGCCGCATCTGGTCATCGTCTCATCAATCACTATACCCTTGCAACATAATATCCAGCATTATCCTAAGACCTAGCTAAAAACTTTTAACTAATACTCGGTATAGCCCTCTTTTTTCTTGATTAGACCTTAATTAGAGCATGTATGTTATCTTGCATAGTTGTCTCTCGTTGCATGGCACTTTTGATCCTAATCGAGACAAAGCGACAAGATTTTTCTTAACAAGAGCAGAAGGAAAATGCGAGGGTCAATAGTGTGTTAGATATGGTTGAATATGTATGCAGTTTTGTTACGTCTAACCTTGAGTTGTACTAGGAGTTAGGGGATATATATATATATATATATATATATATATATATATATATAAATATATATATAATAATATAATAGTTGTATATTTATTAAATTGTGTTAGTAGTATGGCAAGATAATTGGCTTGATACCCTATTGAGTTGCATCCACTGACTAGTTAAATCCAAAAGCTTTAGCTAGTGGGGAGAGAGGTGGGTATTTCATTTATACTTCAACTGGCACATCGCTAAACCTCGTTAAAAAACAGCATGCCTTAATATCATTCTTGCTTACTTATTTTCTTCAATGGTGTTTATGCTTCCGTGTTTTTCGATTAGTAGATCAGTTTGAATCTGGATCAATCTAAGTGTGTACTCTAACAGAATGACTGTCACCAAACTTTGCTAGCGTGGGCCCTCGCTTCTGTCTTCTATCGGAGGTCCGACAATTGCAAGGATAGCAGTGCTAGGGCTATCTCACTCCTCAATGACTCGTTTCTTCCTCCTTTCTCACACTTCTGGTGTCATGGTTGCGGCACACTACTACCACTGGTCCGTGAATCCGCGATGAGGGCCTTTTGGTTCGTGGCCTCCTAGGCAGTTGCAACTAAAATCGGACACCTGTGAGCTCTGTCTGGGCCAGGTAGCTCCACCTAGGAGAGAACCAAACAGGCTCGACATGTCTCAAATCTAGGCGGAACGACTTGCCCTAGCACGGGGGTTGTCGGATCTGTGCACGTCAAGTCGTGGTGGCCACATGTGGCATAGTCAACGCGTGTAGGTGGCTAGAAGCATATATTGATCTAGTTCAAGGGTGGCTACATCTGGAGGATGGGAGTTGTGAGTGCCCCAGTGCAACATGCTCAACAGGCTGACGATGATGACGCCCATAAGCATTGTTTTTTTTTTGTCTTGGAGGTATCAGTCGATAAGCTTGTAGGAATTATTAGCTCCAGCAATATGGATCAGCGTACTGTGCACAGAGAATCGGAAGGGTAGCACACAATGACACAAGGTATTTATACTGGTTCAGGTATGGGGTAACCTACGTCTAGTTTGATGTGGATCTCTTATGCTCAAGTTTACAGGGGTGCTGATGTAGCTTGCAATGATCCGGTTTGGGGGTCCCTACCTCTCCTTATATAGTCTGGGGGTTAGGATTACAAGATCCGATTGATTTACAGATATATTTCCTAGTTTGATTACATGATGGAAAGTATAAGAAACTGTCTGCCATATCTCCATAAGACTTGACACCCGTATCTTCCTTGCGGGTTTCTTGTTGATCATGTTGGTCGATATACTGTAGTTCTGGTGGGCCTCATCCAATATTGTATTCGGCCCACTTGACTGATATATTGAGTCAATATATAGGCGGTGAGGTACCCTGGTTCCATATCTCCGACAAGGCCTCACCCTCGTGTTCTAAGATCTTGCAGGTGAAAAATCTTATCTACTCCGATCCAGACAGGTGACAGCGGTGCCAATTTGTTGTGTCTCTCCTTGGAGGCATTGTTCCATCCCATGCTTCATCCTGATGTTCAATTGTAGGTTGTTGCTTATATGTTTTAAGACGAGAAGCGATGCTCAAATTTTGTATAGGCTTATGTGGAAAGAAGAATCTCAACTATTTCTTAAGAGAATGTCGACCATCTGGTCAATTGCATCGGTTATCATTTGTGTTTATTGGTCATGTACTACCAGTTGATTTGTGTTCATAGACATGTCCCATGCTTTAGATGCAATGTTTGTCGCCTTCTTTTGAAGGAGGATGGTAGAGTTTTATCAAGTTTAACCATCTCTCTTCATGGTGCAAGAGAATATGAGTAATCTCGTATAGTAGTAATTAAGAAAATTAATATCAATACTATCCACACTGCTAATGAGTAACTGATAACATGCAGTGCCACCAAAAAAGGAAGCATGGATGAAGAAGACAAGCAACATCATTGTATGGTTGCTAGGCTAGGGAAAAAGTGTGTGCAAACGTGTAAGGATGCCTCTTTTGGGCTCTTGGGGGACAGTCCAGAAAAGGGTTGCTCCATCATGCGTCAAATAAGTAGGTGAATGAATTTAGTTACTCTCTCCATGATTATTAATTTGATTTCATCATGCTAGGAATCTCCTTCCTGCTCAATCTTGTGCAAACTTGCTTCATGAACTTTAAATCATGGCATTCTAGCACGAAACCGAGGTATTTGATCGATCAAGAACAAGCATATATAAACTGAGAGGCATGTAATAAGTTAAAGTGTGAATTAGTTGTTGCCTTGTTGGAACAAATAATTGACGCTAGTCGTATCTATAGCACCGTGGATAGGCTGTTGACCACGGACCAAACGCTTGAATAGAGAAATGACCGGACTCTGGGTACCAAGCGTCCGGTCAACATCAGTAAGGTTCCAGAGAGGGTTTTTGATGACCGGACATAGGACAGAGTCTGGTCAGAGCAAACGGCTCTTTCTGACACGCTGACGTATTATACTGATAGGTGCATCCGGTCACCTTGACCAGAGCGTCCGGTCATCCTGATACCTGCTGAGTTGGACCTCAATCGTTGTGTTTTGAATGGGGGGTATAAATACATATCCCACTCGTCCATTTGAGGGCTCTTGCCCATTTGTTTAGCTGAGAAACACCTTTGGAATGCAAGGGAGAGCAAGAGCCTAGTGGGGTGATTAAGATTTGATAATTCAAGATTAAGGACCTCATTAGTACATAGGGAGTAGCAAGTGTGCATCCACCTTACTCACTAGGCTTGTCTTGGTCAAGTGAGAGTTTGTGTTTGTTACTCTTGGTGATCGCCATCACCTAGATGGCTCAGTGGTTATTAGGAGCTTGGTGATCATCCGACAGAGCTTGTGGATGACCCAAGTCATCTTGTGAGCGGTTGTGGGTGATTCACCACGATAGAGTGTCAAAGAATCAGTCCATAGAGGGCACTTGATCCTTGCGCAGATCAAGGGAGAGCTACACCCTTGCGCGGGTGCTCCAATGAGGACTAGTTAAGAGTGGCGACTCTCCGATACCTCAGGAAAACATCGCCGTGTTCCTTTCCCTCTCTTTATTTTAAGCATTTATATTTGAGCAATTCATTTTATGTCTTTACATTCGTAGAATTACCATGCTAGAGTAGGATTGGAACCTAGGGTGCAAAACTTTTGTACGGGGAGAACAATAGTAACACATTCTAGACACAAAGGGTAAAATGGGCTAAGTGTAGGGCTTAATTATTACAAAAAATACCTAGAAGTAGCCCAATTCAACCCCCCTCTTGGGCATCTTGATCATTTTAATTGGTATTGGAGCCTCATGCTCCCTAAATTAGGCTTAACCGCCTAGAGCAAGATGTCCCATGGGATGGACCCCCTCCTATCTTTGAGGGAGATGATTTTCCTTATTGGAAAATTCGCATAGAGGCATACCTAGAGGCTTTAGATGTTGGAGTTCTTAGAGCCGCCTCACAAGGCTTCCCAAAACCTAAGGATCCTGCCAACCTTCAAGGTGATGAGGTTAACTATGAGAAGTGGAATGCAAAGGCTAGAAATACCCTCTTTAGAGGCCTTTGCAAGGATGTCTTTAACCGTGTGCGGAACTACAAAGATGCCCATGCACTATGGTCGAACATTTGTGCGCTCCATGAGGGAACCAAGAGTGAGTGTGAGGAACGCTACCACTTTGTGATGAAAAAGCTTAATTCATTTAAGATGCTTCCTAGAGAAACTGCCAATGAGATGTATTCACGCTTGAATGTTCTTATAGAGAAAGTCAATGGGCTTGGACTCACACAAATGCAACCCTCTAATGTTGTAAGAAAGATCTTGAGTGTCCTCCCCATTGACAAATATGGGCATATTGTGATGGTGCTTCATTAAGGTGATCTTTCCACCGCTACACCAATTCAAATATTGGGGAAGATCAATGCACATGAGATGTACATGCACATCACTCCATAAGATGGCTCTTCTTCCACCAAGAAGAAAGATTTGGCATTCAAGGCTAGCCAAGAGAAGAGGGCAAACCAAGAGTTGATCATGATAGGTCAAGTAATGATGAGATTGATGATGCAAGTTTTGCTCTCATGGTGAGAAGAACTGCCAAGATGCTCAAGAAGCTAAACAAGAATGGTGTCAAGTTTGATGGCAAGAAGAAGAAATTCTTCACTAGTAATAGAAGAAAGCCCATCTCCGAAATGGATTGCTATAATTGTGGAGAACTTGGTCATCTAGCTCATCAATGCCCCAAACCTAAGAAAGATAAGTACAAGAAGAAATACAAGGGGAAGAAAGATGACTCAAGTGTTAAAAATGATGATGAGAAGAAGAACAAGCCATACAAGAAGAAGGATGGCAAGAAGAAGGAATTTCACAAGAAGAAGAAGAATGGCAAGGCATACATTGTTGGTGATTGGCTCACAGATATTGAACATCAAGTGGCTCATCCGATGATGAAAGTGAGAATGAGAATGAGAAGGTGTCTGCTCTTGTGATTGATCCTTCACTATTGTAACACCCCGGTGTTATGCAAGCATTTAGGCACTGCAAATCATGCATATTATGCATCATCAAGCATCCTAATCATACATGCCTAATCATGTAAATAATAACTGAAACAATGCTTTGAAACATATGAAACATGCTCGTGAAACATGAATGTTGCATACACTTGTTTAGAGTTAGTTTTGCCCTAATTATGCTTGCTAGGTTAATAAAACATGTTTGGCTATAATTGTAAATCATCTAGAATTATTTAGCACAATTTTTGGAGCAAAGTTTGTATTCAAACTTTTGACAAAATATGCTTTTGAAATTATTATTGAAAAGGGTAAAAAATCCTCTCTATTTAGCTTTTACTTCCCAATTCAAAATCTATGCAAAATTTTTAGTTGGTCCCTAAAGCAAAGTTGTAGAGGATTAAATTCTAAGCACCTTTTATTTTTGGGCCATTTTCAAAAGAAGTCATTTTCTTGCTCAAAATGGTACTTGAAAACTGATATTTGAAAATTCATTGAAAATGGAATTGGAAAAAATTGTTTATCTCTTTTAACGGGCCGCCGCCTCACTTCTGGCCCATCAGCCGAAGTCGGCCCAGCGCTCCTCACCATGCCCGCGTCTTCACCTCGGCCTAGCTCGCTCGCCATGGCCCAGCCCACGCCCGCGCGCTGTCTTCTCCCCCCCCCCCCCCGCGCGCGTGGACGTGTCCGACCACGTCAGGCATGCCGCGCCGCATGGCGAGCGCATGCCGGCAACATCGGCCGGGTGGCGTCCCGTGGCCCCTGCGAGCACGCACCTCGCCCGTTTTCAAGCCCCAGCAGCTCCGCTTCTCCCAGCATTCCCCATTTTCCTCTCCCGCGCTGCATCTCTCCCTCGCCCTGCACCGAGCTCTGCTCGCGCCGCCCTCGCCACCGCAGCTCCGTCGGCGAAATTGGCCGCCGGTGGTCCACCATCGCCCACAATCGTGCGCACATCACTCTGCCTCGCTCTCCGACACCCGGTGCTCGCTGTAGGGTCACCATTTGAGCAAGGTAAAGCCACCTTGAGTGGTTTCGCCACCGTCGGTCATGGCGCCGCCGCACTTGACCTCGCCGTGGAAAGGGCTTCCCCGTTCCTTCTCTATCCCCTTGAGTCACCTTCTCATGTTCGCCATCTTCTCGCGGACCTAGTGCGCGCTCCTTCTTGCCCGGTCATGGCCGACAATGGCCGTCGGCCCGCTGGCAGCTGCCTCACTGCCATGGCGCCTGGAACGCCGGCGTGGCGTGGCCGTCTCCCCTCGGCCCTTGCTGGGCCAGGTCAGCCTTGGGCCGGAGCCCCGAGCCGGGCCATCGCCCCTTTCCCTCCGCTCGGTTACTCAGGCCAAAAGCGACCGTGGGCCAGTCGTTCTCATGGGCCGGCCCAATAGTAATAGGAAAGATGTTTTCGGTTTTCTTTTATTATTTGGGAAGAGAAATACTTTGGAAAATGTTTGTGTACTCATTTTTGCTCCAAAAATGGTGAAATAAATTTGGTTGTGATCCTCATGACTAGATCTAGGGTTTAAAAATATTGCATGTCAGTTTGATGACACTTTTCTATGGAGTTTTATTTAATCATTGAAATTGCTGTTTTCTTAAGAAAGGTATAATAAATCATAGAAAGATCAGAAAAATATGATTTCCAAGTTTGTTACTCTTCTTGTGTAATGTACTTTCTAGGAAAAATATATGCCATGCATGTCCTGTAGAAAAATTATGAGGTGTAGTTCAAGTGCCTTTAATGGCTGATTTTTGTTATTTTTGCTAGAGAGCAAAATTTGTATAAAATATGCATGTGATAATTTTTGTACAGTGATTATTTACTATTTAGAACCTAGGAAAAATACTAAATCTGTTGTTTGACACTTTTCATAATACAAAGTATTTTCATGCTCATATTTAGGTCCAAGCTTGTCATTTTTGTGTAGGCTAATCCACTTATCCAAATGCCATAAAAATTTGATGGTAGACTACTTAGGGTAGTACTGTGCTATGGTAATTTTCTAAGATTTTTCTATGCTATAAAAATAGATGTTGCTATTCAAACCTATTATTAATTAGGGTTTAATCAAATGTTGCTTTATGCATGATTAAGAAATTAGTGAAGCTTTGGTGTATCTTTGAAGCATTTAATGAGATGTGTTGACTTAGCATATTAGTAGTAGAAGAGAATGCAGTAGATGACATGTGCTTGTAGTACATGTTCTTGGATGATGTTGACTACCTTGCATGCAAGCATATTCATTGTGTTCATTTCATCCGATGCACCTTTTGCATAAGCACTTACGCACCTGCATCATATAGGATCACAAACCGAGAGCCCAGTCGTCATACCCGAGGAGCCCGAGGAGCAGCTCGAGGTGCAGCCGCAAGAAGTGACCGAAGCAGACGAGGAGGTCGTTGAGGAACTTCCGGAGTGCCCCGATCACCGCCCGAGCTCCTTCGAGAGAGGCAAGCCCTGGATTTTTTGTCTCCCCGGTTTGTGATTATTAATTAATGCTTTACTTTAATTGATGCATTATGTTTAGGAGTTGTTTGCAACCGTTGCTGCATTATACCTTGTCTACCTTTGTTATACTATATCCTTGTTACCCTGGTATCCGCAGTCGAGTCAATGCTTAGCTGGCTTAGACCGGTAGAAGTCGGGTGATTTCCTGTCACCTGCGAGCTATAGGTGGTTACCTGGATCTGCTCGGATAACTATGTAGTCATGGTATAACTAAGTGTTAATTTGAAGTTGAGATAAGACGGAGACTTACAGGATTTTGGACTGTAGTGCTTTCCGTCTGTGTCGATTAAGGACCGACCGTTGTTGGGCCTCGGGTCATGTTAAATGCATGCCTTACATTTAGCTGGCCAAATAACGTACCTTTCGACCATGAAGCTGGGAGATTATTCAGGCCGAGTGGATTGCCCGCGGCACACTATACCGGAGCAGGTGTGGTAGGACACGGGGGCGCGATGATAAGACCGAAAGGCAGTCGGTCGGCCCTCGGGTACATGTGGTTCCTGGCAAACTCAAGATTTTTCCTGGATAGTTGACTCGGTGACCGATACCTCACTTTAGCGGATGAGTGAGGTTTGTGTAAGGAATAAATTACCAGCTGGTTAATAATCGATTCGAATCGCCATCGTTCACTGGATAGTGAACACTTGACTTGAGTTACTTCATCGTAGTAATGTTGATGGAACACTTGGACAGTTATAATGGATATGACATCGTGGAAGTTGTAATGATCATTGGTTATCATTAGTTGCTTAATCACATGCTTGCTCTAGTATAGGTGCAAATGTAGTCGACAGGTTAATAATACTTAACTTGATAATAATGCTTTTGGAAAGGTTCTTGCAATGCTAAAAATGCCCTTTTTGCAAAGGAGTCAGCCACCCTACTATAAAGCTCTTCATAATCCTTGGTGTCACTTTATTTTCGGTTATGTCGGGTAAGTCTAGCTGAGTACCTTCTCGTACTCAGGGTTTTGTTCCCACTTGTTGCAGATGGGCAGATGTATTACAGCTATTGTATCAACTGCCTTTATCCTGCGATGGGTGATACTTAGGACCATGGGCATGGTCATTCCTTACGTCTCGTCTAATGCTTTTGTTGGAGATGATCATCAGCTGGCACTATATTTGAACTCTGTGTGAGTGTGTGTGGTTTTGAACAAATGGCTTCCGCTACTTCTATTTGAACTCGTGTTGTAATAACTATGTTTAAACTTCGATGTACCTGTGATGCGAACTTTTATGTAATATGTGATGGTGACCGCTAAACTTATTACGATCTTGGCTGGTATGTGAGTTGGTTTGAAATCCTTCGTGATTTCACGGACTACCGGGTTATACGGGCTTAAGTTTGCTAAATCGTCTGCCCTGGCGGGTGATTTTCTTACTTAATTTCGTATAATTGGTCGGTTCTGTTACAACTATCTTCACCGACACCACCGCCGTCATCCTCTACACACCTATGCCTTATGGCCAAGGGTGAATGAAAGGTACAAAATGATGATGATAGTAGTGGTGATGATAATGCTAGCAATGATGAAAGTGGTAGTGATAGTGATGAAGAATTTGAATCACCTTCTTATGATGATCTTTTCAAGTTGCTAAACCAATACACTAAAATCATTAGAAAGACAAGAGCTAAAAATGAAAAGCTAGAATTTGAGAAGGACTCACTCTTAGCAAAGTATGATATAGCCAAAAAAGCTAGTGTTGAGCTTAGAGAAGAAAATAATTGTGTCATCCAAACTCAAGGATCTCAAATCCTCTAAAAAGGAGCTTAGAGAAAAACATGATAAACTTGAGGGGATACATAATGAGCTCACCACTAGTTACAATTTGCTAAAAGAAGAGTACACAAATCTCAAGATTAATCATGATAATCTTGTCCTTTCTCATGAGTTATTATTCAATGAGCCACATAATGCTACTAATAATGTTATTAAGATTGATATAGCTACATCATATGATGACTTGATTGTTGAGAGCATTGAGTAAGGTTCTAGTAGCAAAGGCAAGAAAGTGGTTGAGTCCGACAACTATGATGATTATGTCAAGCTCAAGAAAGATCTTGAAAAGCTATCAACCACCAACACAATTGTGATAAAGAATCTTGACAATGGTTATGATATAGCTCTTGAGAATGAGATGCTTAAAGAAGAGAACAAGTGACTTAAGATGGAGAAAAATCATGATGAACTTAGAGAAGAAAACAAGAAGCTCAAGTTGGAGAAAGAACATCTCAAGACTGGGTTGAGCAAGTTCACAAGAGGCCAATATCTCCAAAGTGAGCTACTCATGAACACCATGATGAAGATGGATAGAAGCTGTATTGGGTACTTGGCAAATCAAGAGAAGAAAGCTCAAGCTCAACATCAACAACAATACAATTTAAAGCCTAAGCCAAAGAGATGTTTTGAGTGTGGACAAGAAGGTCACTTTGCTCATGAGTGTCAAACTCCACCACCACAACCTTTGCCCAAGCATGCTAGACCCTTTGCCTTCAATGCTCACTACATGCTTAGAAGGGATTCTAGTGAAAAAATGAAAGTCATGTTCTTAGGTCCACCCAACAAGAATAGGCCTAAGCAAATTTGGGTTGCAAAGTCACTAGTTGAGAAAGTAAAGGGCCCTCATCAAGTTTGGGTCCCTAAACAACAAGCTTGATCTCTTGTGTGTAGGTGAACTATAAGACCGGTGGAAGTCATTAGGTTATTGATAGTGATTGCACTCAACATATGACCGGTGATCCTCGTATGTTCGCCTCACTAGATGAAGAAGTAGATGATCAAGAAAGGATTACATTTGGTGATAATTCAAAGGGCAAAGTTCAAGGATTAGGTAAAGTTGCAATATCAAATGATCATTCAATATCAAATGTGCTATATGTTGCTTCATTGAGTTACAACTTGCTATCCGTTGGTCAATTATATGATCTTGGCTTTCAATGTTTGTTTACCGAGAAGGAAGTGGTTGTGTCAAAGAAAGATGATGATCAAGTTATATTCAAGGGTTTTAGATACAACAACCTATATCTAGTGGATTTCACCTCCAAAGATGCAAACTTGAAGACATGCTTATTCACCAAAACATCACTTGGGTGGCTATGGCATAGATGACTTGCACATGTTGGGATAAGCTCACTCAAGAAGCTAATGAAGAATGAATTAGTGAGATGTTTGAAGGATGTGAAATTTGAGAAAGACAAGCTTTGTAGTGCATGTCAAGCCGGCAAGCAAGTTGCAAACACTCATCCAACAAAAGTTTACATGTCAACAATAAGAGTGCTAGAGCTTCTTCACATGGATCTATTTGGACCAACAACTTACAAGAGTTTGGAAGGAAATCTCTATTTTGTTGTGATAGTTGATGACTACTCTAGATATACTTGGGTGTTCTTCCTTCATGACAAGACCAAAGTGGTTGCATGTTTCAAGAAGTTTGCAAAGAGAGCACAAAATGAATTTGAAGTGAAGCTCAAGAAGATAAGAAGTGACAATGGAAAAGAATTTGACAACACAAACATTGAAGCATATTGTGATGAAGTAGGGATCAAGCATGAGGTCTCTGCAACATATACTCCTCAACAAAATGGTGTAGTAGAGAGAAAGAACCGGACACTTATCACACTTGCAAGAGCAATGCTTGATGAGTACAATACACCCGAAGCTCTATGGGCAGAAGCTATCAACACCGCATGTTATGCATCCAATCGCCTATTTCTTCAAAAGTTTCTTGACAATACCCCTTATGAGTTGCTTAATAGGAAGAAGCCGGACATATCATTCTTCTGGGTGTTTGGTTGCAAATACTACATCTACAAGAAGTGGCAACACCTAGGAAAGTTCTAAAGACATTGTGATATTGGTTTTCTTGTTGGTTACTCATCAAAGTCCAAAGCATATCGAGTATTTAATCATGCCACCGGCTTGGTTGAAGAAACATATGATGTAGAATTTGATGAATCTAACGGCTCCCAAGGAGCATATGAGAATCATGATGATGTAGGTGATGAACCATTGAGGGAGGCTATGAAGAACATTCTGGTTGGAGACATCAAGCCCAAAGATGATGAAGATGATGTATAAGTGATTGATCCACCTTCTTAAAAAATGTGCCACAAGATGATGATAAAGATGGGAGAATAGAAAATGAAGATACTCATGTCTCCCATGATCAAATTGTGGCACAAGCTCAAGATGTTGATGCTCTACAACCTTCCCCTCAAATGGTTGATAGAAGAAATTCACCCCCTACAACAAGCACATCCACAAGATCTCATCATAGGGAGTCATTCAAAGGGTGTAATGACTCGCTCTCAAAAACTTGCTTCATTTATTGAACATCACTCATTTGTTTCTTGCATTGAGCCTACAAATGTAGAAGAAGCTCATCAAGATCCAGATTGAATAAATGCCACGCATGAAGAGTTGAACAACTTCACCCAAAATGAAGTTTGGACACTTGAAGAGCGACCACAAGATGCAAGAGTCATTGGAACAAAGTGGGTGTTCCGCAGTAAACAAGATGATCAAGGCATTGTTGTTAGGAATAAGTCAAGGCTAGTTGCGAAGGGGTTCTCCCAAGTTGAAGGGTTGGATTTTGTAGAGACCTTTGCATCGGTTGCAAGACTTGAAGCCATTCGTATCCTTCTTGCATATGCATCCCATCATGAAATGAAATTATATCAAATGGATGTTAAAAGTGCATTTTAAATGGTTTCATAAATGAACTAGTCTATGTTGTATCAACCTCCCAGGTTTGAAGACCCTAGATATCCTAATCATGTCTATAGGTTGTCCAAGGCACTATATGGGCTTATGCAAGCCCCAAGATCTTGGTATGAGCACCTTCGGAATTTCCTCATTGAGAAGGGCTTCACCATTGGGAAGGTCGATACCACACTATTCACCAAAAAGCTTGATGGAAAGATCTTCATTTGTCAAGTATATGTTGATTATATCATATTTGGCTCATCAAATGAAGACTATTGCAAAGAGTTTGGTGAATTGATGTCAAAGGAGTTTGAGATGTCTATGATTGGAGAGCTTACATTCTTTCTTGGTTTTCAAGTCAAGCAAATGAGAGAGGAGATTTTCATCTCTCAAGAAAAATATACCAAGAACCTTCTCAAGAGGTTCAAAATGGATGAATGTAAGCCAATCAAGACACCAATGCCATCTAATGGACATCTCGACCTAGATGAGGGAGGTAAATCGATTGATCAAACTCTCTACCATTCTATGATTGGTAGTTTATTATATTTGACTGCATCTAGGCCTGACATCATGTTTAGTGTGTGTATGTGTGCTATATTTCAATCTAATCCTAAGGAGGCTCACATGGTTGCCGTTAAAAGAATCCTTAGGTACCTTAAGCACACACCAAGCATTGGTCTTTGGTATCCCAATGGAGCTAGATTCCAACTAGTTGGCTATTTCGATTCGGATTATGCCAGTTGCAAATCTAGAGGGTGCTATTTGCTTTGTAGATCACTAGTGTCTTGGTCCTCCAAGAAGCAAAATAGTATGGCATTATCCACCGCCGAGGCAGAGTACATTGCCGCCGATGCGTGTTGTGCATAAATTCTTTACATGAAGAAAACTCTTCTAGACTATGGTGTAGTTCTAGAAAAGGTATCTCTCTTGTGTGACAATGAGAGCACAGTAAAGCTTGCTAATAATCCAGTTCAACACTCTCACATCAAGCACATAGATATCCGCCATCATTTTTTAGAGATCATGTTGCTAAAAATGATATATCACTAGAAGGTGTAAGGACCGAGGATCAATTGACGGATATCTTCACTAAACCGCTAGATGAGGCTATATTTTATCGGTTGAGGAATGAGCTAAATGTGCTTGATTTTAGTAACTTCACTAAAAAATGAGCTTGTGTTGTCCCATGCATTGCATTGTAATATAAAACATGTTTAATTTTTAATAATGCATTTAGGGCATGTCTTACAAGGTTGAGATAACCGCCAAAAGCGTGTGAAGAAGCTTAACCTTGGATCAAACTTGACAAGCAATTAGACTTACTTTCAAGTATTGCATTGCATATGCATGTGTGTTGCTTTGTCGTTTCTTTTCAGTTATCTTTTGAGCACCCGCTGTGTTTATCCACAAATAGGGAGAGCATTTGAAGCTTCTATTGGTCATAAAACCCTCTTGTGTGGTCACATGGTGCTCCTCGCCCCTTTTGTTGCCTATTTTCTTAAAAAGAATTATAGCCGAAGGTAAATTATTTAGAAAAACTTGAGAGTTTGAGAGAGCTCTCTCATATCAGTCTCAATTGGTGTTTATTTGGACCTTATTGAAGTTTGAGACTTGATTGGGAGAAAACGTAGCGAAGAAAGGAGTATCTGCAGTTGAAGAGGGACCGGACATAGGGACTGGACTCACCTATTGCAGCGTCCGGTAAGTACAAAAGGAGGAGATACAGTTGCTGAAGGAGGACCGGACAATAAATAGTGTTTCTACAGTATCTTGTGTGATGGTGTTTCTACGTTCGATCAACGCAAGATGGATCTTAGGGAAGGACCAGACTCTATGCTGTGTTTGGTCATGATTTGAGGGTCTCTGGACCTCTCTGTTGTTGACCAGGACTATGGCAGAACCGCTTAATCTAATGCCTCCCAGGAGTACTTGTCCTCCATTAGACACTAAGTACTCAAGGGAAGATACTAAATTATGTAGTTCCGTCGAGCATACCCCAAGGGAGAACCTGAAAATCCAAATTTTTCCATCAGGATCACAAATGAGAGAATAAAGCTTACAACATTCTTAAGCCATTTCTTACATCACTTTTAATACAACATCAAACTTATGAATAATTTGATTTAACAGCGAAATATAAACATGTAATCAGAGATACAACGAAAATAAATATCTATTCATGGCATGATGAAGCATTGATATATAAGCTATGTCAACAGATTATAAAGCTTCTATTTATAAAAAAAACTTTAGTGAGAGTTATAAATAAAAAATTATGATCACAACGTAAAGGAATCCTCTTTGAGCCCACCAGGAGGAATCCACACACAAGAGTCAGCTCAAGCATCTGCCTGTCACCTACAACAGGGGAAATGAACCCCCGAGTAGTCAATTGTACTCAGCAAGACTTACCCGATAGGAGGAAATAAAAGACTCAAATGATATGCATGGCTATCTAGCTTGTGGGTTTATTGCATCTACAGGAAGCATTACTAAAAGTGAGTCCTTATATTCATATTATTAGCAGTCATGATTAGTTCATTAACTAACCATTCTATGTAAGCACATGTGCTACTTTCAAGCAGGTGGTAAGTAATCAGACCATTTTACCATCTTTCATATTCTAGTTCTTACTACGGTGCTAGACTGTAGGCAAGTCGTACCGGATTACCTGGCGATTCGCGAATCAATGTGCCCAGTTGGGTACCCCAAAACACACGCTCCGCTTGTACCCTAGGCACAAGCAGGACCAACCCACCACTCTCCTGTCAAGGGGTCTAGGTCCCTATCCAAACTTGGACTCCAAGCCCCCACACCTGAGTCCTGGACTCAGTGTGGTGCTTAGACCTCCACCATCCCTGCCTCCAATCAGTCAGTCCAGAAAGAGCCAGAACCCATGACAAGAGAGCAACGAGTCTTTCCTGCTTCCATAAACAAGTATGTGCTCAGGATAATAAGTCTGTGACCTACCTAGAACTTAATGCAACGGCCGGTCCTTGATCGACACAGGTGGAACAAGTGCAATCCGAGCCTCGCTCGAATGCCAAACCAAATCCAGATCCAAAGTACCATTCCGCCCGGTCTCCAATTATCATTCATATATATATTCCATGTGATCATAATATAATAACAACAATAATATATTTCCTATCTCTCGCGAGTGACAGGCAATCACTCGACTTCTACCGGAGTCCTGTAGCTTAGCAATTTACACGATCCTATTATACTAGTAAGACTCATAGGATAAGGATATATATATATATACAAATGGGTTTCATTCAACTCCTTAAACTTAATGTACAAGCATAAAATAAAGTACAGAATAATAGGGGTTATGCACCGGGGCTTGCCTTGGTAAGAAATAACCAAAAGTTAACATTCTATCATGGCGACACGATCACCAAGGCACCATCTTTTCTGCTACTCCGAACGTCTCCACGATCCATCGTTGTTCCTATTATGATATAAGTGGATGCAACGCATAGATGTAAATAATCAACGACAACCGAAACTCTTAGAATTTTGATTATGTCTCACAAGCTAACGAGATAGCTCTAACGTGCTAGTCTATGTATCCATGCTGTCGAATAAGGTGTTATTTTCCAACAAATGTTTTAGTTCTACAACCCACAAGGTGTTCTTCTATTTCATAGATTTAATATATATTCGAACTAGGGCTCATTAGCAACCTTAGTAAACTAATTATCCTAAGTTACAAAAATTATAGAGAGCTCATAATAATACAATGAAATTACTGTAAATTTTTCAAGTCTATCACTTGCATCATTTGATCACAATAATTCCAACAAAATGATATCTTAATAATACTAAGCACTTTAAAATAACCAGAGCAACCCTAAAAATAGCACCAACTAGATGAACAAAATCCATTAACAGATAGATCATGATTTTAGGAACCTAACAAAATTGGTTTCACTATTTTTGGATATCTATGCAATTTTATAATATTTAATAGAGATCTGCTCAGAAATAAAATTAACAATCTATTTCTAATTCCTCCTAAAAAGGAAAAACCGAAACCGGCCCAGCGCGACCCAACTTGGGCGTGGCCGACGCGCGCGGCACGCGGATGCGGCCCACGGCGGAGCCCGCGCGCGCTCCGGGCGTTTAAGCAAAAATACCCCCGGTTTTTTCCCGACCTACACCGCGACCCAAACCCTATTCCTCCCTCTCTCAGCCCTCTTCACTTAACCCCCTGACATTTCCCAAATTTTTGCGCGCACCGCCCTGAGTCAGGGCGCATGGTGGCGCGACGGGCAGCGGCACTAGGCGGCTACGCCGGTGAGCAGGGCTCGCACCGGCCCCATCTAATCGGCCAACCACGATCACTAACCTAAACTCAGGCACAACACGATGGTGGGGGATAGCGGAGCCCGCGGGCGAGCGTGGCCACGACGCGCGGCCGCCCATGGTGGAGGCGTAGCCATTTTGGCTAGCTTGCGCCTCTAAAGAACCAACTGGCTGGCGCTAGAGCACCATGGACTTACCACAACACTAGCCGAGGTGATGGTTGACATGGAGGAAGGCCAGGGTGGGCTGGCCACGTGCGCACGATGAGCTTGGTGGTGAACTACGGCGAACACGACCGCATCGACGATGGCGGTGAGGTGGTAGAGGTTCGGGTGAAGTGCGATGAGTGATGAGGGAGTCGAGGTGGTTCTATTGGCATAGCTAGGAGAGCTCAAACGGCGCTGGGATCATGTTGCCACCTGTCTCGGCCGGGCACGGCCTTAACGGCTCGACGGCGAGGGGAAACGGCTGATTGGGGCTTGGCCGGACTCAATTGAAGGCCAGATGGGATTGGGCAGGCAGCTAGCTTAGAGATGGAGCCGGAGACGATAGGAATCGATTGGATGTGACCTCTCCTCGATTGGACTTTACGGCGGCGGCGCGACTGTGGACATGACTAGAACAGGAGAAAGAGGGGGCGGCCTGGCTTGACGCAGTGCACATAAAGGTGGCGATTGGGAGAGAGATTGCCATAGTGGCCCGCATGGTCATGTGCCAGTGCAGCGGGGGTGCATGTGCGCATGGTAGCACCATCGGACCGGTCCAGCAACAACATAGAGCAGCAGGGCGCGAGCAGCAGCAGGGCAACCCACGTGCGCGGCGACGTGAGTAGCAGCGACAGCGGGCAATAGCAGCAGGGCACAACACCGTGCGACGACAAGAACTGAGTGGCAAAGGTTGGCAGTGGGGTGACTGTGTCCAGCGGCCGGTCGGCAGGCGACCAGTGGCTGGCAGCGTCCGGACCGCGGCCACGCCACGGCCAAGCCGGGCGGGCCCCAGCCGGCCAACACAAGCACTAACCTAACTAACCCTTATGCCAGTACATGGTACTAACTATGATGCAAACCACTGAGCAAAAACATTACTATGTATTTAACCCCATTTTCTTCAATTAATTCCTCAAAACAGTATTATAGAACTATTTTCAGACTTAGAAAATTTACGTTCGATTAAAAAACCACTAGCACTTTTGCACTCTTTTTTAAACAGTCCAAACTTTACCAACAACCATTTCACGACATAGCACATACTTTATACCAAACAATAGAACCAAAACATTAGGACGTTATTTAACTATTTTGCATTTTATAAATCACCAAAAGTGTACTTTCAACACCACTTCAAATTTTTGCCGATTCAACGAAAAGGGCTAATTTTAATTTCCGATTTGATTTTTGAGCTTCCAAGAATACTAGTTAACAACCTTTGTTTTCAAAAATTAAAGTTGCACTTTTCATTTACACCATTTGCTCATCACCTTTACTTAAGCACTACACACAAGCTACATTTTATTTTTGTTTATAAAAATAGCTTTTCATGCCAACGATTAACACAACTTATTTTATCCGTTTCGTCATGATTTTCATTAGCACCTATAGGCATTTACATAACTAACTCACTATATTGATAGATCTATCTCTCAGGCCATAATCTTAGTGCTAAGTGAGCTTGTAACACTAGAGGGATTACACGGACTCCGAAAGGCTACGTCCGATCATCTTTGTCGGTGTGTCCGGTCACTGAAGTGCAAGCGGAAAAGATTTCTCTTTTCTTTCCTTGTCTGTCATGGGGGGCCACCATATACCGTTCTCTCTGTCACCACAACTTTGTCACGCCCTCGCCGCGCTCGTGCCTACATCTCCACCGCCCTGCTCTCGCCGCCCCCACTCCTGCTCCTGCATCTTTGCCGCCTTGCCCTCGCTGTGGCCCCACTGTCGTGTACCACCCTACACCTACGGCGCCTTGCCCTCACTGTGCCCGCTCCCGTGCCTACATCGCACTGCCACGCCCAGGCGTGCCTCCACCATCACGTAGCCCATGCACCCTCGCCACCTACATCACACCGCCGCGCCACTAGACGCGTCTTGACCACCACAGCATGCTCACGCTCCACTCCGCCGCCGCATGCTTGTGCACCACTACGTCACCGCATTACCATCCTCTCGCGCCAATAGTTTCCCAGCGCTGTGCCTTCTCGGCCACCACATTGCTTTGCGGCACCAACCCTAGCCCTAAGGTGCCATTGTCATTCCCATGTGGTGTCCTTGTGATCGACAACTTATCCCTTCGTACGTCCCAGGATTGTTCCAAGGTAGCAAGCCATATTCGCTCATTTCTTTCCTACTGCTTGCTTTTCATTAGGTCATTCGCTTCCCTAGTATATAAAGTTGCTTATATATATACCTCCTATTTTATCATGCAGTTAGTTCGGGCAGTGAGTCTCCTTGGCAGTTGGGCAGTTGATAGATTTACTCGGGGCCAAGCCTGCGAGTATGGATTGAGGCCAAGCCTCATGAGTGTCGGTTGACAGTTGTTCCTTATCAGTGGAAGTGATTCTTGTCAGCTTCAGAGATGGCTCATTGCAAGAACGTCGGGGTGGTCCTAGCGATGAGGATCCAATGCCTCCACCTCGCCTGACTGCTCAGCAAAAAGGAAAGGCAAAAAAGACTACAAAGAAGAAGCGTAAGTTCAATGATGTTGAGGCAGAGAGAGTAGCAGTAGTGGTAGCTGCCGTAGAGCGAACTGAGATAGGTTGATCTGGTAGTGGCCTTCGTATAGGTAATCAGTTATCACCAGCTCAGAGGGCTGCCATCGAGAGGATTGAGGCTAGTCTTGGTAGTCCACCCAGGACCATCATGCTTGAAGGATGGCGTGTCTCTTTAGAGGAGAGTCAGACTCAGAGGGTGACTGAGCAACAGGGATAGTCAGTAGAGCAGACAGAAAACGCTAAGCAGGGAGAGTAGGTTGAGGAGACACAGCAGGCAGCACAGCCATAGCTTTGACACTCTAGTTGCACACGCACTTAGGTGTCACCAAGGCCTCAGACATAGAGGAGGGGCTCTCATCCACCTCATAGACCACAGGGTCTGCCTCTGGTGGTTCACCTTGACCTAAGGGTAGCCACAGCCAGATAGGTGCAATAGCTATGGTTCATACCATTTGAGGATTGGTTTCCACCAAGGCAGGATGAGCGTGCCTCAGAGCACTTCTACACTGTGTTGCAGGAGGACTTCTATAGTGCATATCTCAATAGCGATGTTGCTTTCAGATCTCAGCGGGTCTGCTCCTTAGAGTCTCTAGTTGCAGCTATAGGTGAGCAAATATGTCCTCACCTCTCTTATCTGCCAGGCTTGTTAGATCTCCTTGGATGGACTAGTCAGTATGTTCCATCTTGGGTCCGTGAGTTCTACTCCTCCTTGTGGATTGACCCGAGACACAGGTTTATTCATTTTGCTTTTCGAGGGTGTGACTATAGGCTCTAGAGCTCGAGGATCAGAGAGATATTGAGGATTCTAGAGTCACATATTCGTCTTCACGAGACATGCTATGGATAGATAGAGCCTCCGAGACGCCCTCATGGCGAACTAGTGCCAACTACAGATCTTGTCAGACCATGCTTCACAGAGCTGTTTAGCGAGGGGTCGAGCAGGACACCACTGTGACTTTACACCTACAGCTCAGCTCCTTGATGCTATTATGAGGAGGACACTGCTTGGGCTATCGTGAGGGCCTGACTCGAATTTAGCTATGGCTAGTGCATTACCTGGTGTCTCAGACTGTCTTTGATATTTGGGATGTGATTCTTTCAGAGATGGAGGACACACTAGCAGATGGCTTCAAAGGTCACCGTCAGCTGCCTTATGCACATTGGATCACTTTCTTACTCCGAAAGGTAGTTTCACACAAGTCCCCTAGAGACAATAGTAGAGTGGACAGGTGCTACTACTGAGTTTTCATAGTATGACATGAGTCAGATGCTACGTCACAGTTGTGCGAGGACACCTCGCTAGCCAAGTCATCGCCCAGAGGTACTAGAGATAGCAGCTTAGTAGGATGAGATCGTCAGGGGCATCGCAGAGATAGAGGAGGAGGAGCTTGATGCACAGCAGGAAGATGAGGTCGAGAGCGACCTGAGTGACAGCTCAGATGATGACTATCACCCGATTCCACAGATGGCATCTCATCCAAATGACAGAGAGGCCAGTGGCTCTAGCTCAGCTCCACCACAACCACCTGTAGATAGACCTAGCACTTCTAGCTATACTTGAGCGGATGAGGTAGGACTAGGCACGCCAGGCACAGGAGACTGCAGCTGCACTTGCTCAGGTTTAGGCACGATAGGATGAGTTTCAGCGACAGCAGCAGGCCATGCAGCAGCAGCAGCTAATGATTTAGTAGTAGTTACTCAGCTTCATGCAGCATGGATTCACTGCTATTGGGGTTGATCCTCAGTAGTCTACATTTCAGATAGACCAGCCTACCACCACCACTCTAGTGACTCGGGTTGTACAGCCTAGTGGGCTTT
Organism: Miscanthus floridulus; assembly: GCF_019320115.1. Lineage (NCBI taxonomy): Eukaryota > Viridiplantae > Streptophyta > Magnoliopsida > Poales > Poaceae > Miscanthus > Miscanthus floridulus. The sequence continues at coordinate 21,281,600 of NC_089592.1, read as the reverse complement.
TGAGTCAGAGACAGCCAGCTCCTTAGTTTGCCTCACCTATAGAGCAGGTGTCTCAGTGGTTTGCTTCACTAGGGACAGCTTTGGGTTCGCACTTTACTCCTATTATTACGGGCTTCACTCCGACTCAAACTTCTTTGGCATTAGGGATGGACACCCCAGTCTCCAGGAGTCTCAACGCTACCTTCAGTGAGCTTATAGGGTAGCCTACACCTCCAGTGTTCTGAGTCTCTGGTCCTACCACAGCTACTCTAGTTACCGAGACTACCGAGATGATTCTATCATCTATTGCATCATCCAAGCCACCTCAGACAGTCACTCCTGCAGTTGAGGCTTCAGCGACAGCGACAGCAGTAGATGTGGCTCTCCATCCTATAGTGACACCTACGAAGTTATAGGCCACGCCAGTTACTAACCAGACCTAGACCGCTTCACCTTCACTTCCAGCTATAGAGGGTCAGACCCCTCTGAGTTCAGGGTCAGAGGATGATGTTGCTCAGTTCTAGGTCTCTCACCGCACCTCAGTGCTCGACTCGACTGCTCCTATCCCACCGTCCGACCTTTAGGTTTTGGTGCTTGACGCCAAAGGGGGAGAGGGACCGGGTATGTTAGATTTGGGGGAGCGTATGAGATGGTCTTGATTCTTTTGGTCTTTCGTGTCTGATACTTCGTGCATTCATGTTTACTTTCATGCATTGTATTATATACATGTGTTGGTGAGACTTATGTGATATATGTGCTCTCTACATTGTTTTATCTATGTCATGTCACTTGGTTATGCTCATTGGCTTTGCTTCCATGTTTTACTCCGATTCAAATGAGCTTTACTTCATGTACTCATGCTTAATTCATATCTTTTGAGTACACCATGTTGGCTTGAGTCATATAAGCATGCCTAACTCCTTTGTTCTTATTGTCAAAAGCTTATGTGAACCAAGCATGTTGAAAACCTCACTCATCTCTTTTACATACTCGAGGGTGTGTTGTCATCAATCACCAAAAAGGGGAGATTGAAAGCATCTAGGCCCCCAGTTGGGTTTCGGTGATTAATGACGACACGAGATTACTATGACTAATGTGTGTTTTTGCAGAGGCGATTTGAGTTAGGTCATGGTAATGGAAATTGATTGGACAATCATGGTTGTCATGCTCCTGTCGATGGAAATCATTTTGGTTTTCAAAGGATGGACGACAAGGTTAAGGACAGACTAGTTCTAAGTGTCATTTGGTGTTGGAGAGACACTTAGAGTAGTTTAGGACTTTGTTTTTTCTTTGGCTATACTATTAAGGAGGGTATGGACTAGTAGCTTAACCTAGGTGAGTCTAATGGATTAGGTGTGGTGCACACTTGTTAAACTTAGCATTAGGTAGCTCAGGAATAGCCCTAAGATCAATAGAAGTCAACTTCATTCACAAAGAATTTTGAATTGGAAGTAAATAGAGAGTCAAATGACTGACCGAATGCTGGTTTGGTTGTGACTGGACGCAGCTTGGAGAGTCCGGTCAGTTCATTTGATCGGTAGCAGCAGTCAGAGTGTGACCAGACGCTGGACACCAGTGCTCACCGAACACGACGCTAGCCGTATCTGTAGCACCGTGGATAGGCTGTTGACCACGGACCAAATGCTGAACAGAGAAATGACCGAACTCTAGGTACCAGCGTTCGGTCAACATCAGTAAGGTTCTAGAGAGGGTTTTTGATGACCGGACGCGTCCGGTGGGTGCTGACCGGACGCAGGACAGAGTCTGGGCAGAGCAAACGGCTCTTTCTGACACACTGACGTATTATACTGACCGATGTGTCCGGTCACCTTGACCGGAGTGTCCGGTCATCCCGATACTTGCTGAGTTGGACCTCAACCGTTATGTTTTGAATGTGGGGTATAAATACATATCCCACTCGTCCATTTGAGGGCTCTTGCCCATTTGTTCAGCTGAGAAACACCTTTGGAATGCAAGGGAGAGCAAGAGCCTAGTGGGATGATTGAGATTTGATAATCCTAAGATTAAGGACCTCATTAGTACATAGGGAGTAGCAAGTGTGTATCCACCTTACTCACTAGGCTTGTCTTGGTCAAGTGAGAGTTTGTGCTTGTTACTCTTGGTGATCGTCATCACCTAGACGGCTCGGTGGTGATTGGGAGCTTGGTGATCATCCGACGGAGCTTGTGGATGACCCAAGTCATCTTGTGAGCGGTTGTGGGCGATTCACCGTGACAGAGTGTCAAAGAATTAGCCCGTAGAGAGCACTTGATCCTTACGTGGATTAAGGGGGAGCTACACCCTTACGCGGGTGCTCCAACGAGGACTAGTGGAGAGTGGCGACTCTCCGATACCTCGGGAAAACATCACCGTGTTCCTTTCCCTCTCTTTATTTTGAGTATTTACATTTGAACAATTCATTTCATGTCTTTACATTCCTAGAATTGACATGCTAGAGTAGGATTGGAACTTAGGGTGCAAAATTTTGTATGGGAGAACAATAGTAACACATTCTAGACATAAGGGGTGAAATAGGCTAAGTGTATGACTTTATTATTGCAAAAAATACCTAGAAGTAGCCCAATTCACCCTCTTTTTGGGCATCTTGATCCTTTCAATCATAATCCTAGGATTAGTGACTGCAAGCTGTGTTTGCAGGATTTCTTAGCTTTAAGCAACCCCCTTTAGGATTTTCATAGAGGAGCAAGCTGCTTTACTTTAATTTGCACTTTAAAACCTTTGCTAAAAATGTGTGTGTTCATTGCAAGTGTACTATGTTTTCTAAATCTTGCATGCAAGTCTTTTCTGCATAATCAGCACTTGTGTGCAGATCGATACATCTCCGATCCATAGCCTATCAAGCTTCTCTCGTACACTGACCTAACCCAAGTAGGCAAGTACTGAAATGCTCATCATGTGTATGCATATATCAAGTGGCAATAGTAAAATCAAAGTTCCTTTACTTGCAGGCACTTGAAAGCATATGCCCCTCTATTAAACTTTTACAGCTCAAAGTTACTGTCTTTCTGGTAAGCATGAGCCCCGGATCTTCTTTTCTACCTCTCACTAGCTAGATAATTAGATGCAATCATGTGTGCATATCAGCATTTATGCACCTGATTAGTTTACTAGAAAGTGTGATTAGTGCATCCTAAGCTAACTATAGGGCCCAGTGATAACATTTGCCATTGAAAGCAGCCATGCAAGTTGGCTGCTTCTTTTTAAGGGAAATGGGGTCGCTCCTTATAAACGCTTGTACATGGATGGCCTCATGCGTGGGCAAGTGGTGTGCTCTTTGGAGACGAATTCTAGAACACACATACATATATGGGGAGCTGCCTTGAGCTTCTTGCTTGATTGGTGACCTTACCTGCTCATCCTTACAAGAAGGTACTACTGATCACTACTTCTTAGTTAGTTCTCAGCTTGTTCGATCTATTCAGTTTACACATTTGGTAGTTACAAGAGTGAATGGGACTGGGATGCTTTTGCTTGTTGTGAGATGTGAAAGCACACATTTTTCATGGCATACACTGGGTTGTAGAAAATTATCATACACCACAGGAAACTGACTAAATAAATATATAGGTGGGTTTTGCAGAGGATTTATTCAGAGAACTACAGAATTCGTCAGTTTAGTTTTTACATAAAGCAAATGAGTTTTGATCTGTCCACAAGCTAAGGTCACCGCTCAAGGTCGGGACTGCCCTTGAAAAATTGCTTTGATTTGAGATTAACCACCATCAAACTAAATTATGTGCCTACTGTCTACAATCAGTGTTACATGTTACTAACAAGATATGTATTGTTACTTGTTAAAATGATTTTATTCGCGAAGGAAAGAGTGTAGTGTTCATGGTGAATGATCAGACGCTCATCCTTTTTTCAGGAGCATATCTTGCTTTTAGGGTATATTGTTATAAGAACATATCGTTTCCTCAAGAAAATACCATAGAGCATATCTCCTTAGTTGATTGGTCATCACACTTCCACAAATTCTTTGTTGATTGGTCATGACAGACGTAAGCACAACAATTTCCTCTTTATGTCATATACATAAATAAGAGGATTTTATTTATTCTACACTTCTTTCCTCATATATCTAGTCCCACCTCTAATATAAAATTGTATAACCTTCTATATTATATAAAATATTACTACAAATATTATGAGCTAGAGTAGGATTAAAGTAAATAATCTGCCCTGAACAATAGGTAAACATATACTACTATGCTAGCTATAGGTTCACTAAGTTTTCTTTGGGTTGGAGCTTCATCTTCTCATAAGTCACCTTTATGTCAACAGTTTCCAGTTTCTTATCATAACTTTTGTCTCTATTATTAAAAATGCCTTGATTAGGTTGATCAGGTGAAGCATGAGATGGAGCTTTACCCTGGATATCTCCAAGACCATTTCAACATCCACAAACTCAGGTGACCATTTCCTATTTCCTAAATCACACCTGGTCTAGTGAACTAACTATGACATCTGTTACACAAACTGGAGGGAAGAAAAAACAGAGATAATCCTATATGTGCGACTTAATTAAGAGAGATTACAAACAAAGTGGAACCTTAAGCATGCAATGCAAGGTATAATTCACTAAATTGCGGAATTAAAGCTGGTGTCACTAGTAGTTCTTTAGAAGACAAGTGGACTAGTGCACCACTCCAAAAGGCTGGGGCTATGCTCTGCCTTTGGAATCCCCATCTTGTGGTGCAGCGTGAGCGTTGCCTAAATTAGACAGATCTTTTTCTTATAATTCAGGTGTGCTCATGTAGATTCACCTTACATGGCCAGACATTTTGTTTCGGCAAATGAGGTTTCCCTCATAGTAGATACAAATTGCATTGAGAGTCAAAAGCCACACGATTGTGTGGCAAGCTGGATTCCAAGAGAAACGTTGACTACACTCTTTTGTACATTTCGGGCTTCCTTTAAAAAAAATGCAAACAACAAGAAAGAAATGAAATAAACATTTCATTATTGTCCGTACACCTTTTATCTCTAGAGTTAATTTAGCATTAGGTGTCTAACCTATCAACATAATGGTGAAAATATATTCATAACGTATTTTAAACAAAATTTGTGATTTCTCCTATCATCACCCTCATAAAATTGTAACTTAGAGTTCAATTCCTAGGTAATATTATGAAGGGGTAGAATGGGCCAATTGAAATTGTTAGTGAATTAAATCAACACAAAAATCCGTTCAGGGTTATTCAGAATCAGGCCAAAGCGGGGTAGTAATATGGGTTTTTTGTTCTTTATTAAAGAAAATAAAAGATCTGGCGAATGTCTGTGTCATGAATGTGGATCTTTGGTAAATGAACAAGATGCCCCCAAATCGTAAATGGCATCTCCAGCTTAAAATCCATGGAGATGATGTGATCCGACACTGGGATTATCAAATGATTCTCCTAAACTAGACTGGAGTCATATTTGACCACAATAAGAGCAATATTTATAATACAATTTGCTGTTAGTTGTATAGATATTTACAACCCACTTATTAATAACCCGCTCATATAGTAGTTAGCTCACATATGGCTCATTTTTTTTTTGTCTTTTACAAAGTTTCTTACCTCTTGTACGTAAGCTAGTCGTGAACTTGCAATCAGTTTTTCTTCTCTCTTTTCTCCTCTCTCTCTCCTCCATTTTTCTCCTCTCTCTCTCTCTCTCTCCTCCATTTCAGTAAAAATAAGCTCATCTAAAAATTTTCATTATGCTTGCTCTTAAACAGTGGTAGATGTTGGTCACCAAAGGGGATCCTGATTTCTGCATTTGTTGTGTGGGCTCCACCCAACTAGTGAGGTTCCAAGTTCCATTCCAATGGGGGGCTCCATTTCATTTCCTGTTGGCCTCTCGAATTCTCAATGCAATGCAAGCGAGGGAGGAATCCCTAGAATAAAAGGTGATATGGTGCGGTGCACTGCAAAGTTGTGAGCGATGCATCATCACCAACTAAAACCCAAAATGACCAATGGGGATCTTTCTTCTTTTCATTATCTCCACCATGAGTATTAGGTTCGCCATCTTTTTTGGAGGAAAAGACAGGTACACACACCACCTGATTTGTCCCCACCGAGGGAAAGTTTTCAGTTACATGGGAAACTGTTTTCTGGGTTTTATGCAGCGGATTCTTTCATATGGTACTTGTTTCAAGTTCGACCGACATAGCGTCATGTATGTATATCACTAAATAATTAAATCAATGAGAATTATTTATGGCCAGGGTACATGACTGCCTTTTTGTAGCAGCTAGGGTGTCATGCAGTTCTGAGTGCGTTCGGCTGGCTGGCCGGCTGAGGCTGGGCTGGCCAGCGCACTCACAGTGTTTTCAGACAGAATAATATTTTTTTTTCTCACAACAATCAGCCGAAACAGTATTTTGGTTTATTTTTCAGTCCTGCCGAACAGACTCTCTATTTTCAGTTTTAATTTTTATCTAGCTATATATTGCGTTAGATTGAATCTTCTTTCCTACACCTAGATTTTGTGTTTTTCCTTTTTTTGAATGGTATTTTTTTAGAATGGTGTGCTTTCCTTTTTCCCTCCTAAATAGGATGCATGGAAATAAATAAAACTGAATTTTGGGTGAAACAAATCTCTCCCACGCCCTACAATCCAATATGGAGAGGGTGTGAAACTGTGCAATTATGAAAGAAGGGGGGGGGGGGGGGGGGGGGGTGGACTGTTGGTAGTGACGTAATTGTGTGGGAGACCTGTTTCCAAACAAAATCTCTAGGGTGCAAACGGTATGAACACTTTCTTATTCGAGATCGAATCCTTAGTTCATGTCCGTTCGTGTTCGACTCCAGACATTTAGTATCCGACACATTATCCATATTTAAAATATTTAAATCAGATATATATGATGCCGATGTCCATTCATATATTAGCCGACATAGCTGGTACTATCCATGTCTGAATTTGAACTCGAGAAATATTGTATATTGATAGTGACTGAGCCATAAGATTTGTTGTGCAAAAATATTTATCTAGCAAATTATCCTATTCTTCTTTAATATAAACAAAATTTTCATTCAAATCTCACCGGCGGCGAGCCGGACCGACTGCTCGGGGTGTCGGGGTGGTGGCTCCGCCACTTATTATAGGTATACATCCGTGTCCAACCGTTTTTTATTCGTCTCCACCAATTGGGTTAGAATGTGAAAAATAAGAGCAGTGAACGGGGTGCACAATGTCACTGCCGTGAATCAGTAACTTTGGGCAAACGAACAACATGCCGGACGCCGAACGAACAGAACACCTATATACTCCTGCAGCATAGAAAAATTCATGGACACATAGAATCCCATATGGTAATGGACACATAGATCGCCAGACAGTTTTCCCCGGTGACTGGACCCAAACCTTATTTGGCCATGCATGCACAGAGCCTGTAGGACCGCTAGACTATGGTTGCGCACAAAATTGGGTCTTGAATCCTGATTCTCGTCATCATCAACGCGTGGGCCCGCCCCAGCAGCTATGAGAATTCACAGGGCTCCCCTGATTGAGCGCTTTCGCTCAAGGTCAAGTGCTGCTTCCGCTCGATTCCCTTCTCCAGTGACAGATGCTTCAACTATGAAAGGATGATGAATATAAACGTGGCGTCAATACGTAAATCCCAGGGCTCCTGGTGGCGCGTGCTGTCATGTGGTTGCCGCAGTGCGTCCACTTCACAGTAGAAGGCGTAAAAAATGCGTGCGGTAGGTCCCCGTGGCAGGGGAAGGCCGCCGTCCATGCATGCTTGTCTGGCACCGAGAGTCCGAGACCGAGTGACGCTGACGCCAGTGGTGACACCAGCTGCGTGCTACAGCTACCTGCATGCATTGGCCTTGGCCGCTTGGCGGGCGTCGCTGTCACCCTCCTCGATTTGCTAAAAGTCTACTCGAGATAAGATAAGGCATTCTATGCGTATGCATTGCATGATGACTCGTGAGCTGTTGTTGTTGTTGTTGCTGGGGATTATGGAATTGCAGTGTCGTCCACACCACAGTGGCTGTCCACTTCAGGGCGACCCCGGTGTCGGGACAAGGGATAGAATACCAGCCAATTCATGAACTTGCGTACTCCAGCGCACGCTGCCTTGCATTATTGGCTAAGGTTCATACTTTATTTTATTGTGTTGTGCACAGGCACAATACATAACCTTGCAGATATTTTTTACTTGGTTAAATAATCAATCTCGAGGTGCAACCGCACGCAATAGGGTCGTGGTTGAACCGTGCCCTAGGAAGAGGTTATAGCCAGAATCGGATTACAAAAATAATCAATCTCGAGCACATGTGCAACGTTGTACTATGCTGTTCGCTGAAACTTATCAGCCATGGTATAGCGTTTTTTTCTCACCACAAATCAACGAACAATATTTTTCAGCCTGACTTTTCAACGAAACCAACAGGGCAATGGCACAGTGACAAGGAGCCTCTGGCGAGGATGGGTTACCTTGCCTAGCAGCAGACGGTGCCCGCCGGCGGGATCCCCGTCCGGCCGTCCCTCCGAGTACGTAGCGACAAGGCGACACCTTTCTGTTTCTGCCCCGCGCCGAGGTTGGCTTCTTGTCGTGTGCCGGAGCGCCGGACCAGGAAGGGGAGGCCCGCCGGACGGCCGTAGCGCCACCCAGACGGCCAGACCCAGCACGTACGCAACGACCAACCACACCCACGTCGTCCGATCGGCTCACCGCGCTGCTTGCTTCATCAATCAGTCATCGTCAGCCACGGACACACGAGACGACAGAGGGGGGAGGCAGAAGCTGACAGACATACACGGTACACCCAGCCCCAGCTCTTGAACTCGGCGCCGTCGTCGTCCTCCTACATGCCACTGAACGCCAGCGCGGCCATAGCCCCCACCGAGTCCCTGCCAGCCGAGGCGAGCTCACCGCCGACGCCATGGCTCTCGTAGCCAGTGAGTAAGTGACCACTGACCACTAGCCAGTCCGTCCGTGGCGTTCGCCGCCTCTTCTACCCGTCTCATCGGCGCGCGTAATAACCATCCCCACGGCCTCGCTCAGGCTTTGATTTCTGGTGGAGACAGACGCTGCGGGCGCGCTGACATGCTCTTGCTTGTTGTTCCTGCAGTCGCCTGCAGCCGCTGGCGACGAGCGGATCCGCGCCCGGCCGCTACGTGACCTCGGGCCCCGTCGGCGGCGGGGCCATGGGGATCTACGAGCGGCAGCGCCACCTGGTGGCGGCCGGCGTGTGGGGGGAGCCGTTCCGGCCCGACGCCAACGCCATGGCCCTGCCCCTGCCCCTGGCCGCAGTCGTCCCCACGGTCACCGTGGCGACGACGCCGGCGCCGCTCGACGTCGTCGAAGCAGAGGAGGTCAAGTTCGGCAAACTCCTGGTAATAATTATTCAAGCGCCCTCCCCTGACCCCTGTGTGCTGCATCGCAGCTCGATGCGATTCTCCGTCTCCTCATGGATTCAGATTATCATCACTGGTGGGCCGTGGTTTGTTGCAGTTGCAGGCACAGCAGGACGACGTCGCGCCGCTGGTGGAAGAAGAAGCGCCGCCGCCGTCGTCGGATAGCTTTGGCCACGACGACGACGCCAGGCCAAGAGACAAGGTGAGACGGACCCGACTCATGAGTGATGACTCGGATGAATTATTCGCAGGCACGAGAATTCCTCGATCGCTGATCATCGCCCTCGCTCTGCTTTGCCTAGATTCAGAGACGGCTCGCGCAGAACAGAGAGGCAGCCCGGAAGAGCCGGCTACGGAAGAAGGTCAGCAGCGTCTCAGCGAAGAGCGAACACTCCTCGCGTGCCAAGCAAATCTTCTTGCTTTTGTTCCTTCGAATTGTTACGTTATTCTCTCCGTCGAATCATCAGTCGAATCAGCTCATCGCTCATGATTGATGCTTTTGTTCCATCCATTGATACGACACAGGCGTACATCCAGAATCTCGAGACGAGCCGCATGAAGCTAGCGCAGCTGGAGCAGGAGCTCACCATGGCCAGGCGCCAGCAGCACGGCGCGTACGGCGTGGGAGGAGGAGGAGTCACACCGCCGCCGCCGCCGCCGGCGCCCGTGGACCCGCGCGTGGCCGCGTTCGAGCTGGAGTACGCGCACTGGGTGGAGGAGCAGGGCAGGCAGGCGACGGAGCTGCGTGCGGCGCTGCAGTCGCACGCGCCGGACGTGCAGCTGCGCGTGCTCGTCGACGCGGGGCTGGAGCACTACGGCGCGCTGTTCCAGGCCAAGGCGCGCGCGGCGCGGTCCGACGCCTTCTTCGTGCTGTCCGGCGTGTGGCGGGCCCCCGCGGAGCGCTTCTTCCTCTGGATCGGCGGGTTCCGCCCCTCCGAGCTGCTCAAGGTGCTGGCGCCGCAGCTGGACCCGCTCTTGGAGCTCCAGGCCGCCGAGGTGCGCAAGCTGCAGAACACGGCGCGGCAGCTGGAGGACGCGCTGACGCAGGGCATGAACAAGCTGCAGCAGACGCTCGTCGAGACCCTCATGACCGTCGACGTCTCGCCGGACGGCGCTGCCGGCGGGGGCGGGTACGCGGCGCAGCAGATGGCCAGCGCCGTGGGCAAGCTCGCCGACCTCGTCGACTTCGTGGACAAGGTGACTGACTAGCCAGTTGCCACTGAGCAGCAGGCGAAACCAAAATCTTTGGCATTGGCACGCTCGATCGGTGTACGGCGTCTTGTTTCTGACCGACCGACCTCGACGTTGTTGGCACAGGCGGACCATCTCCGGCAGCAGACGCTGCGAAACATGCACAAGATCCTGACGCCGCGGCAGGCGGCGCGGGGGCTGCTCGCGCTCGCGGACTACGGCCAGCGGCTGCGCGCGCTCAGCTCGCTCTGGGCGGCGCGCCGGCGGGAGCCGGCGTAAGCGTAACGAAACACCCCGCGACGGCTACGGCGACGGCGAACGCGAAGAGGAAGCGGCATTGCAGGCACGTGCGCGCGTGGTTGGCTTTGGCTGCCGCCCGGAGCGGCCGGCGGAGCAAGGCGGCGGCGGTCAGTGCCTCGGTTTCCTTCCAGCTCTGCGCGTCTGGTATTCTGGTACGGGCAACCGGCGTGTTCTGTTGGCTCTCAGAATGAAACCTGAATCTTCTAATGGTTACAGTTACAGCAGTGAATTAGGCTTTGGATTTGATTGACAGATCAAAGAAATTACAGGTGTAAATACAGTATACAAAGTTGTTTGGGTAGGAGTAGGACAGGCTTGTATTGTTCAGTTGCTGTTTGTCTCGGTCAACCTGTAAACAGATCATGTGAAAGATGTACAATGAACAGTCTATGGAATGCTAGAGTTACGCAGGTTTGTATGGCAACTATCCTAAGGTTCGTTTAGATGCAGATATTGAACGACTGGTGTTAAAATAGGCACGAATGTCAAATCAGACTGGTTACTAATACACCGGGGCTTTCATCAACTTCCACGTGCATGGTCTCATTGAGGCAGCGGATGCGATGGTAGAACCTCTTAGCGAGGCGTTTCAGGACATCACTTTATTCTCACCGTTATAAATGGCATTTATCAATTCAGCACAAAGCTTCTCTATTTCTGCCACCCTACCTCGCAGGTTCACAAGCTGATGGCATAAGATCTGCACTTGTGGAAAATTAACATCTCTAATCTCCACCTGACGCACAGTAGCTAAGCCATAGATAGCCGTCAGTGATGCAGCTTGCTTAGCCTCAGCAGCAGTAACCCCAGTTGCTTCATGATACAAGAAGCGAGCCTCATCTGTTAGTCCAAGAGCAACTTCAACATCAACAATGGACGTCATGACCAGCACGACCAGTGAAGCTTGGTTGGCTGAGTCACAACATTTGCACGAACTCTTCAAGAAAAAGCTTAGCTAGACCTCAATGTAGTCAACAGCCATCTCTCGAATGAAACACAAAAATATTCATAATAATTTATCATAGAAATATGTCAATCAATATACCATCACATCTAAGTCACATGCATCCTAGTGCACCGGCCGGTGCAGTGTAGCTATTGTGTGAATGCACCAACACTCAACCTTAATGTCCCTGCTATTCTAGTCTTGCTAATATCATCAGGTGTTAGTGTGCTACAATTAGAATGTTTGTTTTGTGCAAACCGGCTCCGATGCCACTAAGTGTCACACCCTAAACGATCAAACTTTGTGAGTGACAATGTCGTATTTGTATGAACATTTAAAATCCTCATATACACACAAGACAAAAAGAAGGCATCAAGATCCACACAAGCACACTTTATTAATTTTTTTGGGTCACAATTACAACTTGGTGAAATCTATATTGAGAACGAGTGCGTAGCTCAGTGGCAAGCGACTTTGGTGTGAGCGCTGCCCGCCCGGTTCGTTCCCTGGAACCATAATTCAGGTGTGTCACTAGAGCATGCCCCCAAAATAAATTTTGTTGCCTCCTCACGTGGGTTAGAACGACGTGTCACTTGTCTACAGAGCCCTCACTAAGGACATGATCTTCAAGCTTCGTGTAATTGTAGGTCTTAATATGTGCGTAGGGGTGTGATTGTGTGCGTGTGTGTGGGTTTGCTGTGTTCGCACATGTTTAGATACTACAGTTGTATCCAGTTAAGAAGCGTTAAAAAAAGAAATCTACATCCTCACACGGCAGCTACCCCCACCCTTTTTATTTTGCGCAGCAAATCTACTCCCCTTGTTCACTTGCGTAGAGGTCACAGCTATACCCACCCTATGCATGCATATCCTTGTTAGTCCGCCCAAGAGGGTCAGCGCTACTCACCCTCATTTTTGCGCGTGTCAACTGGAAGAGCTAGATTAGTTTACACATACTCAACAAGAATAATCGAGAGAATTACATATTAGAAAGAAAACAAATATAAGGAGAGTCAATAGTCAGTGGTAATAATTTTTACAGTTCTCTGTATATCTCGCCAATAATTATCATATGGAATTACCTTTCATCTAAGAATTTAGACATTCAATTTTTTTTAAGACATTCAATTTTTTTAGTCATTAAAAAAAATGTAAGGATAATAAATAAAAACGGCCCACAGGAAGGCCCATGAGGGTGCGTTTTTTTGTTTTTTTTCCGCCGTCACTGCATAAGCATAGCCTGCATTCATTCATGATAAAAGAAAAAAAAACGTGCATTCATTCCCCTTCCGTCCGCTGCATCCCGTGCGTTCTGTCTGCCTCTCTCGCCCCCTCTCGCTCTCCGACGACTGGTGCGCCGCGCCGCCGCCGCCGCCCTAAGCCAGGTGCTGAGGCTTTAGTTGGTATCTTCGCCGGCGAGGAGCACCCACCAGGTACTTCCACCCCTTCTCTTCCCTTCCCTTCAAGCTGAGCACCGAAACCCTAACCTAAAGCTATTAGCTATTTTACAAGCCCCCAAACTTCGACGTTTGTGCAAAAAATTATTGGGTGTATACATGTGTACACCCATGTCCCTTTACTGGATCCGCCCCTGCCCATGTCCTTTACTGAGTCCGCCTCTGCATGATATGTATTACACTCCCCACTAATTTGATTTTTTGTTCGCTGGATCTGCTCCAGGCGTAGAGAGAGATGACGAGTCTAACCGGCCTCAACGCGAACCCTAATCCGAACAAGTCATTCGAGGTGCTCTGCTGTGTGAATTTGATGCAGCATTGCGAAGAGTATGCATCTACTGTAGCATCTCGAATCATCTATGTTTTCTTGAAAAAATGCAGATACTGCCGAACCCGGGTGACTCCGTCTCCAGCCTCAGCTTTAGTCCCAAGAATAATCTGCTTGTGGCAACCTCCTGGGATAACCAGGTAGCTTTCCTTATGCTGTGTAATTTGCAGTTAGCATGTTACTGTGATGTGTTGAATGTTTGATGTATGGAACTTGGGTTTGGTTTTGTGTTTTGTTCAGGTGAGGTGTTGGGAGATTGTTGGTGGCAATAGTCAGCCAAAGGCATCCATATCACATGATCAGCCGGTATGATCTCAGTATTTTCTTGGATCTGTTAATATATTTGATTGGGTGGTAGATTGACTGCCATGTAGTAAGTATCTGGTGTCCTGATTGATTTGTTTCTTCTTTTAGGTCCTCTGCTCGGCTTGGAAGGATGATGGAACTACTGTCTTCTCTGGAGGCTGTGACAAGCAGGTCAAAATGTGGCCTCTGCTGTCAGGCGGGCAGCCTCAGACGGTTGCGATGCATGATGCGCCTGTCAAGGAGGTCGCCTGGATTCCTCAGATGAATCTTCTTGTCTCTGGAAGCTGGGATAAGACTTTAAGGTGTGCAAGTCCAGTCTGCTGCTCTCTAACTTGAACTTTTTCACTTGGAAGTTGAATACAAATCTCCCATAATCTCTTATGCTGTTACCAATGGCTGGTTATTACTATATCATGTTATCTAAAAGGAATAGTATATTCCCTAAGTTAGTGAACGTCTTGGACAGTTGAGATGATAGTATCAATATTGCCTAAGCCAAGTACCACTAAAGATCCGTTCACCATATACTGTTTTTCTTTCCATTCTAGTCTTTGTGTGCTATAAACCTCCAGATTTTCCTATGACCCTATCGCATGTTCTGACAGTTCTGTTACAGCTGCAATGGATTATGCTCCTTGCCCATTTGAGAAAGAAATGGATTATGCTCCATGTTAGTGTTGCTATATTTACAAGTAATCATTAAGTCAGTAGCTAGTTTTAATACGAAGTCTACATAATTTGATTACTTAATAGATTAATAGATACTCTTGTCGTCATGCATTTCAGATTGATTTAGGGAACACTATGGCATATTGCAGTTCTAAATGTGTATTTGATTATCATGCATACATCGTGCATTTATGCTCTCTCACTGTGTGTTAATTTTACTTTATCTGTGCCTGTGCCCTTTTGGACCTGGTATAGTTCTGTTATGCTTTGTTGTCATCCCATTAATTCTCATATACCTTTAATGCAAATTGCTATGCTCTTTATAGGTATTGGGATACAAGACAAGCAAATCCTGTGCATATCCAGCAACTTCCTGAGCGTTGCTATGCTCTTACTGTGAATTATCCCCTTATGATTGTGGGAACTGCTGATCGTCATCTTGTTGTCTTCAATTTGCAGAATCCTCAGGTGATTGTGTTGTTAAACTGGGCTTTGCATGTGTTGATTCATTTTGAGTTGGACATTGATGACTTCTGTTATTCAAATGGCTTATTTCATGGCTTCTGTTTGGATTGTTAGACGGAGTTCAAGCGAATCCAATCACCACTAAAATACCAGACACGGTGCCTTGCTGCATTCCCTGATCAGCAAGGATTTCTGGTAATGCTTTATTATTGGAATGTCCTTTACTCCCGCATTCATTAAACCTAACTTCTTCTGCATAAGCCTATTTTTAGTGTGCTTCACAAACAAATTATTTATTTCTATTTTGTGGCATATCATTTTGTATTATCAAATACAGATATGAACTCATTTGATCTGTCTTCAGCAAGTTCTTGATTTCTTCACTCCCAACTTTTTCTTCACAACATGTTCTTTACTCAAGTCAGTGCTTGGTATGGGTGGGGTTGGGATTTTTCACCCAATATTAATTTCTCTGTTATGGTCTAATGAGTGCTGTGTTCCTATGCATGCAAAAATTCCAACCGCTAGATCAAGTATAAATATTACTGATGCTGTTGTATTTTGAGTTGCTGGGACGACTTACCGAAGGGGAAGGTCAACCACTGGTGTATGGAGTCAATTTTGAGTCTGTCTTGGCCATTAAACTATACCTAAACTTACGTACTTTCCATTCTTGCCTATTGCAGTCTTACCTCTTACGCATCCATAGAATCAGATCAGGACTGAACTGTACTTCTGAAAAACCCCAAACTTCTTTTCTAATTTCTAGAACAGATCTAAAGGAACAACTATATGTAGATGGCCATTCTGCACCCATTTACATGTCAGATGTGTTTTTTCTTTAATGAGATGAGATAGTTGCATGAAAGCAGTGTTTGAAAAAAATGCAATTAAGCGCGAGGCGGAGCCCTGCCACATCGCGTAGGCCATAGGTGTTTCAATTAAACACAAGCCAGTGGGTAAGTGGCACGGAAGTGAGGAAAATCGGGAGTGGGGCAGGCACGCGCAAGCGTGGGCAAGCGGCACGAGCGCATGCAAACTCGTATCACAGCCAGTGAAGTGCTGCACCACCTCCCCACCACACCATGCAAAGTCTCCCTGGTTTGGGTTGTCGTGTGGCTTGGGCCATCTGAGACCGGCAATATGAGAATTTACGGCTGGCGGTGCGGAGTGAGCCTGTGCCGCTGGGAACTGGGAAGAGGAAAGAGGTTTGGGCGAGTGGATAAGGTGGGTTGTAGGGTTTTTAATGGGTTTTGGGCCATTTTCTGTTTTCTGGGCCTAGGGAGATAGTACTGCTGGGCCTATTGTTGCATCCAGGTCCGGCTGATGTAGTAGGAAAAAAAAAAGAAAACAAAAACGCTAATCACATTTAATGTATGTTCTAGGCAGTGGCCTAGTGCCTAGCACCTTTGACAACCTTGTATGAAAGTGCATATTGCTTACCCTTGTGTGCAGCATGACAACTAGAAGGCATCTTAGGTTGTTATAACCAATCTGGATATGAAATCATGCTGCAGGCCAAAGAGTAAAGCCCTCTTGGGCTTCAAATTTTCTTTTGGTGGCTGTACGACTCCTAGTTATTTACCTGCCTAGCGGTTAATTTGTTTTCCTGGTGCCTGATATTTCCTTTATTGTGTGTTAATATCTTGGATTAAATGTTTGGTACCTGACAGTATATTTTGTTTTCTTTAAATACTTTCCATATGACTTTGAAAGCAAATTAGATTTCCATGTGACTGACCCACTGTTCTCATTTAAAGGTGGGTTCAATAGAAGGAAGAGTTGGTGTTCATCATATCGATGATGCACAGCAAAGCAAAAACTTCACATTCAAATGTCACAGGGAAGGAAATGATATATTCTCTGTCAATTCACTCAACTTCCACCCTGTAAGATTTCTCTCTTCAGTCTTCACGCATTGTTAATAATGTGGGGCTTACGTTTTTTTATAACTTAGCACATGTTGCTATGAAGCATACTGATGCAGTAGAGACTTGTGGGGTTTTAGTACCTTGTCTTCATTCTCAATTAATTTGTTGAATTCCGTAAGCACAAGTTCTTGTCGTCCACAAAATATTTTGAACTAAAATCAATGTTATACTGCAGATTAAGCTGTCTACAACTATACACTGCAATCATAGGTATATGAATGACAGAAAAGTACTCATTATTATCTGTTCAGATTAACTCAGACTACCAAAACAATTTCAACAGATTATCAGTTTAGTTGACCAATTTTTATCATATCATATCAGTTGCATCTAGCTCTAAGAATAGTGTTGATTATTTGTTGATGCTCTTTTTTGCCAAGTTCATTGGATTTGTATGGCTAGTTAATGATGCTGTATACCTGTTTGAGTTGGTTGTGCTTGTAGGCTGTGTTTCATTGAAACAAGCAGTGCCCACATATGAGAGTTTCCATGTTTGGGAATAGCAGTTGGTTCTAAGCTTGGCATCCTAGTTGTTGATGTTGAAATTAGCAACAACAACAACAATTTCATTTTTATGTTCCATAACTTGCGGCAGGTCCATCACACATTTGCAACTGCTGGATCTGACGGTGCTTTCAACTTCTGGGATAAGGATAGTAAGCAGAGGCTAAAGGTAGACCAATTTCCATGGCTTCTGTTGATTTTCACTTGTGTTGGTAGCAGTTGATTTCTGTTGCATTGATTGTTCTTGATTTCGTGATGGTTTACTGCTTGTTTTTGTGGTGTATTTGTAGCTTAGTAACTGGGGTTGTTGGTTGATCCTGTGATCCACCTCAGATCACACATCTTTGCAAGGTCATATGATATTAGTTCGCAGCTGGGATGCCACCCCTAGATGGCTGATGAATCAATGGGCTGAGGGATGACAGAAAAGAAAGGGGGTAGTGACAAGGGAGAACATGGGGAATCGAAACTATCCTCAACTGCTACATTGTCTCCATCGATGCTGCTATCTTGCTTGAGTAATCCACCATCGTTGTGGCCTGTTGGGGGAGAAGTGAGATGAGATGAAATGAAATGGGATGGAGAGAGGGGGATAGTGATGGGGCTAAGTTTGAGGTAGGGCCATTATCATGGTCATGTATCTTGAGTGAGTTGTCAAGGGATTGGGGGAGAGGAGAGAAAAGGTGGAAAACTGTAATTTGTCTTTCCCCTTTTCTTTTTCTCATTTCTTCCAATATATACTTTTATTACGTGTCTTTAGTGAACTTTAAGAATAAAATATTTGTAGTTGATCCATGGACCTGGATTGCCCAACCCTGATTCTTCAGTCATCCAGTGTCCTGAATTAGCATCTCGAATAACATTATCCTTCTTTGACCTTTGTTTTAAGACACCCACAACCTTAATCCCAGGACCTTGTTTGTTGGCTCACTTTTGATTTCCTGGTGACTTTGGTTAGTACCTTTTACTGTCCTACCATATTTTCTGTTTGTACAGTGGAAAATTGAAACACATGGTCAGCTTGTGAGCATGATGTTGCAATCCTGATCAAGAAAATATTTTGGCAGCACTGTGGGTCCCCCACCCACCCACCCATTTGTCTGAGCTTGTTTTGACAGGCTGTTTTTAAGTAGGTTTCATAGGCAATTTTATTTTTCTTTATCTTGGTAAAAGCATGTTTCTCTAGCCTACCCCAACTTGCTTGGGACTCACAGGCTTTGTTGTTGTTGTTGTTGGTAAAAGCATGTTACATTCTCATTTAATTGTATGAATCCTTTAATTACTGGTCTGCCTATTTTGCTGGGTGCACTGTAACTGCTTGTTTTTATTCTGAATTTCTTATACATTACCTTATATTATTTTGTAGAGGGTATAATTCATTTGTTTTTCATACTATTTCTGTACAGGCTTTTAGTAGATGCCCCCTTCCCATTCCTTGCAGTACCTTCAACAGTGATGGTTCCATATTTGCTTATGCGGTAAGTCTACTGGGCAACTTGATGGCTGAATGCCTTGTATCTGTAAGAACAATTATTTTTCCACATCCGACACCATGTTTTTGGGTCAGTTGTGCTTTTAAAAATACCTTACCTTTGATTGAGACAACTTTACACACATTAAATATGCACAAATCAATTCACTCCGTTTCAGTCCTAATTGAACAACTGCTCTAGTTGAATTGCTATTTTAAAATGCGGTTCTGGTCATAGCTTCAATTTGCTTTCCAAGTATAGTGTAGCATGGTCAAAAAAGAAAATTAGCAAGCATGAAAAGTTACACAAATTTGTGTCAAAGTACAGATCATATAGCAATTGATTTGGCAAGTTGTATTCCAAGTAGCGTGTAGCATGGTCAAAAATATTAAATAGAGAACTAGGAAAAGTTACACAAATTTTGTATCAAAGTACAGATCATGTAGCAGTTAATATGTAAAGTTGTATTCCAAGTAGAGTGTATCATAGTCAATGCAGAAAATTAGTAAGTATTACTCCCTCCATTCCAAAGTTAAGTCATTCTGGCTTTTCTACTTGGTGCAGGCAAGAATCACTTCTCCATTTACACTGGGAGGTGGGAGCTAAAAAAACTTGCTCCCCACTGCTCCCTGTTCAAAACCCACAAGAATCACTCTAGAATCAATTCTGCTCCCTGTTCAAAACCCACAAGAATCACTCTAGAATCAATTCTCACCTGCTCCCCTACCATAGTCAATTAGAATCACTCCACTAGATAATCAAGGAGCAGAGCCAGAGAATGTAGGAGTGGAGCTCTGCCAAACAGACCCTTAGATATACACTATGTCTAGACCTATAGTAAAAGCAATGTATCTAGAAAAGCCAAAATGTCTTATAATTTGGAACGGAGGGAGTCTTGTATCGTATATAAATGTCCTTCAGTTTTGGATCAAGTTTTCCCCTTCTACAAAACTCCATTTTACATTGGACCCATAAATGTTTGAATGTTGCTAACTCTGCATTTTGTTAAACTTTTTACTCTTTTGAATTTTGACATTACTAGTTTGGGCCCTTGTTATGTTTGAACAAATTTTATCGTTTTATTCTACTTCTGTCCATGGAACAAAGTGCTGTTAGCCCCTCAACATATTTTAGGAATTTAGAGAAGTTTTGGCCACAGACAAACTAGGATATTAGCATAAATGTGCTATTCTTTATTTGTTATTAGTGCTGTAACAAGTTTTTTGAATTTTGATGACTGCCCATCCTAGCTTTTACGAATCCTTTTATTCATGTTTAACCATCAATACTGGAAAATAGGTCTGCTATGACTGGAGCCGTGGGGCCGAAAATCACAACCCTGCAGCTGCAAAGACATCCATCTATCTCCACAGTCCACAGGTGAGCTCTGTTTGCAGCATTCATTGTATTGTGAGATTCATCCTGCAATCTTTATTGTATTATTTCTGCCACTGAACCTCCTCTTAATAGGAAACCGAGGTCAAAGGAAAGCCGCGCCTTGCGACAGGCAGGAAGTGATTACATTGCAGAAGATGTTACTTAATGGCTGCACAAGAAATCATGATGTCATCCACCAGTTTTGTTATGCCCCCCTCCTGTCTTGGAAGTCTGGTAGATTGTAAATTTCAGCTTACTTGTAGGCGCCAATTATAGGGTTTCTGTTGGAAGTCTTAACATGCTGTAGTACCTGGTGTTTGTGGTGTCTTCCAAATAGATTGCCTGTGGAGGTTCGTGATCATCTCTTTACTGCTTATTTTGGCGGTAAAATCAGTGTACCACAGAATGTTGAGATGTAAATTTTCGTGCATATGGATGATACTAATGGAGCTGTAGTTCACAGATAAATCCCGTTCTGGGTTAAGATGGGCATGGAGCAATCCATGGATACCCACCGAGTCAATCTAGTTCAATTTAATGAGGTAGCGTTTCAGTTTGAGTGGTGAAAAGTTTGCCTGATTAGGACTGTTTCGCTTCATGTTTTTTTTATAGTTTTGCTCCATGTTTTTCAGCCAAACATGTGCACCTCTACCAACTCTGTTCTAGAAAAAAAGGTGAAGTTGAGTAAAAGGTGCTTCAGAAAATTTTTGTGAAGCTACTTCACCACATATGTTTTCTAAGTGCGTAGTTTAGCTTTCTTTCAATGTAAATCTGTGTACTGGCATTGCTAATTAGGTCAACACTATGCAAAAGTTAAAATGTCTTCATATTATATTATTGGTTGCATAATTAATCATTTTCTATGTAGATTCTAGTGATTGTTGTGAATCTCAATAATGTCTTGCAGATCGTTGTCGGCCTTCATGGGATTGTTGTCAATCTCCATGTCATCTCGAGCTTTTGACCATTACAACCCTATCCACATCCATTGGTACACTTTCATTTAACTCATCGATTTTGTTCACAAAGCACTGATTTGGTGAACCAATATTGATGACAATAAGGCTCATAAGTTGCACTCCATGAATATACAAGGCCACAAACTCCAGAACGAGAAGATGTATTTTCATCTGCAGATCTAACAAAATTATTGTAGCTAGGTTGAAGCTGAAGGGGCAGAGAGCACGAGAGAGCAATGCAAAGGAATATAAAATTTCGATGAAGGAGCAGATCCAGTGTAGTTACCTTATATCCGGATGGAGTAAAGAAGCAGGGACGGCGCGCTGAAGATTTGTGCGCCGACGAGGTTGGAGGTGAAGGAGCAGTGAACACGTGAGAGGCTGCCTTTCGTCTGACGCTAGCAGGGTGAAGCAGAGCAAGGAAGCAGAGTGGGGAATGGATAGGAGGAAGGTGTGGTAGGACTGTAGGAGTGTATATACAGTTCAATAAATTGGTTGTCCATATACTAGGGCCTAGTGTTCATGGAAGTAGGATGCCTCCAACACATCAATTGATACTTAGATGTACTATCATTTATAGTTCAATAAATTGAACACCTGGTTAATTACTTTGTATTTAGTTCAACAATAGTTGTACAATAGTGACAGATTTCAGTCTAACACATCAATTGATACTTGTGAAAGGATCAAGATGCTCAAGAGGGGGGGTGAATTGGGCTAATTCTAAATTTCTTTACAATAATTAAATTCTACGGTTAGTCCAATTAATCCCTTGTATCTAGAAAGTGTTTCTATTGATCTAACGCACAAAAGTTTAGTACCCTAAGTTCTAATCCTACTCTAGCATGATAATACTAGAAATGTTGAAAGCTCTAGTTTAGTTTTGGTGAATTGATGAAACCCTAAGTGCTAACCTAGTTTATTAAGTGATCATGAGATAGGTAGCACATTCCAAGTGGTAAAGCAAATGAAGATCATAACATGATGATGATGATGCCATGATGATGATCAAGTGCTACTTGGAGAGAAGAAAGAAAAATAAAAAGCTCAAGGTAAAGGTATAAACCATAGGAGCTATTTTGTTTTGGTGATCAAGACACTTAGAGAGTGTGATCATATTTAGGTTTGATAGCCGTACTATTAAGATGAGTGAAACTCGTATTGAAATGCGGTTATCAAAGTGCCACTAGATGCTCTAACTCATTGCATATGTATTTAGGATCTAGTGGAATACTAACACCCTTGAAAATGTTTATGAAAATATGCTAACATATGTGCACAAGGTGATACACTTGGTTGGCACATTTGAGCAAGGGTGAAGAAGTTAGAGGTAAAAAAGAGTTAGTCTCGCTGGTCACAAGGTGACCGGACGCTGGTCTCTGAGGAACCGACACGTCCGGTCAGTTGTAACAACGAAGATGCTGGCGTCGGTCAAATGATCGGACGCTGGGTCATTCAACGACAGGACGCTGGAGGTAGGGTCTGGTCCTATTGTCGGACAGCGCATAGAGGCTAGGGTCTCTGACCGGACACTGGCAGGGTTCGGTCGTGCATGACCGGACGCGTTCGGTGGGCAAAATGTGTTTCTGGAACCTTACTTGAAACGACCGGACGCTGGTGGCTCAGCGTCCGGTCAGTTATAGCGCAGTGTCCGGTCAACTCAAGTGACCATTGAGATTGGGACACGTGGCTGTCGTCGGGCGATCGGACGCTGAGGTTCAGCGTCCGGTCAACATGACCGGAGCGTCCGGTCAGCCCGTGTTGTGCCCAGTGAAGGGGTACAACGGCTCTATTTCGTGGGGGCTTCTATTTAAGCCCCATGGCTGGTTGAAGCTCATACCTTTGGCCATTTGCATTGACATAGCAACCTTGTGAGCTTAGCCAAAGCCCTCCCACTCATCTCAATCATTGATTCATCATCTTTGTGAGATTAGGAGAGAATCCAAGTGCATTGCTTGAGTGATTGCATCTAGAGGCACTTGGTATTCGTGTTTCGCTGCAGGATTCACTTGTTACTCTTGGTGGTTGTCGCCACCTAGACGGCTTGGAGCAGCGAGGATCGTCTAGCGAAGAGTGGTGATTGTCTCTGGCTCCGATCGTGGTGATTGTGAGGGGTCCTTGACCTTTCCCTGGTGGAGTGCCAAAAGGTACTCTAGTAAATTGCTCGTGGCTTGTGTGATCCTCATCTTGTATTGGTTGTGCAGCACCCTATTGAGGGTTTAGCGTGTGATGCCAATTAGCGCGTGAACCTCCAAGTGAGTGAATCGCCACAATGAGGAGTAGCTTGCCGGTAAGCAAGTGAACCTCGGTAAAAATCATTGTCTTTATCATTGATTCCGAGGTGATTGGTCTTCATTGTTATTCATCTTTGTGATTGATTGGTTCCTTCCTCGACAAGGCGGTATAACCTTCTTGATCACTCTTTTTACATTACCGCAAACTAATTGCCAAGCTCTTTAGTGTAGCTAGTTATGAGAGCTTGCTTACTTAGTTGGTGTGGCTCTTTACTTAGCTTTTGAGAGCACACTAACATAGGGTAGTGTCATAGCTATTGTGTGGATAGATACTATCTAAACTAGTATTGTGATATGTAGCTTACTTTTTGAGTAGGCTAGCGCAACACTTGTTTCGCCTCATAAGTGTCTAATTGTTTTGTTAAGTGTTGTTGTAGAAATTTTTATTAGGCTATTCACCTTCCTCTAGCCATTAGGGCCTTTCAAGTGGTATCAGAGCCAAGGTCACCGTAATTAGAGGCTTAACAACCTTCGGTGTAAAAATGGCTCAAATCAACAACACCAAGAAGCCACCCCAATTTGATGGCACAAATTATCCTTATTGGAAGTCAAAGATGACCACACACATCAAGTCAATCAATAGAAAGATGTGAAAGGTAGTGGAAACCAAAATTGAGATTGGTGATCCGGAGAATCCCACCGCCGCCGAAGAAGTGTTTCTCCAAAATAATGACATTGCTCTAAGTGCTATTCATGATGCAATTGATGAGAGAACATTTGAGCAAATCAAGAATATTGAGATGACTCATGAGGCTTGGAAGAAGTTAGAAGAATCATTTGAGGGCACTCAAGCCGTAAAGGGTGCAAAGGCATACATCCTCAAAGAGAAGTTTGCAAGCTTCAAGATGAAGGAGGATGAGAGTGTGTTGGAGATGTTCTATAGGCTTCAAGTGCTTATCAATTATCTTAAAGCACTTGGTGAAGAAGTGAAGGACAAGGTCTTCTCACATAAGTTCTTGAAAAGTTTGCCTTCAAGATTTGGTACATTGGTCACCATTCTAGTGAGAAGCGGTTTGGACACCATGACACCAAACCAAGTATTGGGGGATATAATGACCGATGATACATATAGAGATGATGATGAGAAGGAAGAAAAGAAGAAGAAGAAAGATGAGAAGGATGACAAGAAGAAGAGCATGGCATTCAAAGCCATATCATCCAAGGGCAAAGCTAAGCAAGAAACATCAAGTGAAGAAGATGAATCTTGGGATGATGATGATTATGAGAAGATGGCTCTCTTTGTCAAAAGATTTGGCAAGTTCATGGTGAAGAAGGGCTATCGTGCTAGAAGAAAGAAGTCTTCATCCAAAAACAAAGAAGAGTCACGAAGGTGCTTTAAGTGTGGAAGCAAAGATCATCTTGTTGCTCAATGTCCATACAATAGCGACAATGATGATGACAACAAGAAGAACAAGAAGAAGGACAAGAAGGAAAAGAAATAGAAGAAGGACAAGATGGTATTCAAGAAGAATAAGGGTGGTTCATATGTAGTCACTTGGGATAGTGATGCTTCCTCAAGTGATGATGATGATGATAGTGATGATGTCAAGACCACCAAGAAGAAAGTTCTTGCAAGCATTGCTATCAATGAGAAGCCTTCTCTCTTCGAATCTTCATCATGCTTCATGGCTAAGGCCACTAAGGTATTATCGGGTACCATAAAAAGGGTTACCCTAAGCAAAGACCGAAAAAATTGCTTAGGACTTGTAAATATTGAAGCCAAAATACAACCGCATGCAAACCCCTATTTCATCCGAGGCCCGGCTGGATCGTCCGGCCCACCTCGAACAACATCCAGGCACGACCGAAGCAGGCTCGGCCCAGAACCATACCACGAGGCCTTGGATGAGGTACCGATTCTCCGACTCGCCCGAGGCCTCGCGCCACGAGGCCTCGGACGAGCCACCGATTCTCCAACTCGCCCGAGGCCCCGCGCTACGAGGCCTCAGACGAGCACCCAGTTACCGACGCGCTCGACGCCGGCTCGGCATCAGCCCCATCACCACCGCTTTGACCGACTTCTCTGATGGGATGTCACATCCAACTAACACGTTCAACCACTCCCGTGACGTCAGCCGCACGTCGGCACGGTACAGCGGAGTGGCCGACGAGACGGGAGTCACATCGACCCCATGCCATTCAAGACAGGACACCCATGCCACGCTGTACTGCCTAACCCCTGCTCAGGCATGGAAAGTCACGTCCGGGTCCCTATAGCCTCGGAAACGACGTGCAAGGCCAACTGCTCCCTCTGAGCCTCGGCTACCCGCTTCCAGGCTCCTATAGCCTCGGGACTCGCGCCCGCCGAGCCCCCCACGATGGTTCCGCCTCTGCATCGACTGGGCCTCGGCTCTCTACGTTGTCAGCGCTCTGGGACCGACACGTCGCCCGCAGTACGCGCCATGCCCTGCGTCAGGCTACAGGAGCTCCCACATCATGTACAGAGCCTAGCTCCTGTAGCCTCGGAATCAGCGTACCTGCGCCATCGCATCAACCTAGCCTCGGCACTCCGCGCCGGTCAAACATATAGTGACCAGCACGCCTCCAACAGGAAGGCGTGCCTGCCACCACAGGAGCTCCCACGTCGCACAAGATCGGGCGTGACCGGCGCGTCGCTCCAATGCACGGGGGACAAGACCGCTCCATCGGCCACGCCGCCACAGTGACAAGCTATAGGGCTCGGACATGCCGCCCCTGCCGAAGAACGCCATGTAGCAAATATATGTACCGCCCCTGTGCCTCCCTTCGACTATAAAAGGGAGTGACCAGGGCCGCTTCTAGAGGGGAGACACACATGCACGCAACGCACAATGCCCTGTAACACACACGCTCCCTCGTTGCAAGAGATCAACATCTCAAGCAACCCACGCCACTCTACGCAGAGACCTAGGACTAGCTCCCTCTCTCGTTCAGCTTGTAAGCCCCTACTACAAGCACCTCGGTGTAAGGAATACAAGATCGCTCTCTCAGACTGGACGTAGGGCACCTATTGCCTGAACCAGTATAAACCTTGTGTCTCTTTGCATCACCATCCGAGATTAGGGGCACTCAGTACATTTTCACTCGTTGGTTGAGGACCCGCTGGTCCAAAACACCGATAGTTGGCGCGCCAGGTAGGGGCCATACTACGTGTTAGCTTAGTCATCCCAATAAGTTTCGGATGGTAGACCCCGTGCGACCACTGCATCTCGGCACGGTGATCTGGTTCGGGAGCCTAGAGTTCACATCTCTAGGATATGAGTACGACAAGGTACTCCTCCCACCCAGAGCCCCATCGACCGACGACGACATCACGCACCAGCAGCCCAGGTGCAGGTGGCGCCTGGGCCGCCGCTCTCGTCGCACTCGCCTGGCACGACGCGGGCGAGACCACCCCGACTGATGAGGACATGGCATCTTTGGATACGAACAATGATTATAAGGTGCGCTCGTTCCTATTAATGGAGACAGGGATCCTGATCTTCCGTTAGGTTCAAGATAAACAACGATTTGTTCAGAGAGCGACACACCAATCCGGCTTCAGATCACAAAGACCCAAACCCTACAACCTTAGCACCACGTCTCCTCTGGTTATCAACCATGTCACAATCCGGTTGACTCGCCAAGAAGGCTAATCCCTGCTGCGAATTGAAGAACACAAGCAAGAACAAGATAAAAAGCAACTCAATTAAAGTGACAATTGCAGATGAATGATTAAGCACTCGAAGTTGGGGTCTTGCAAACCGATAACGGCGACTGTTCCATGACAGATTGATCTAAAACAAAACCCAAAACCTAATGTAGGTGGTGGCTACTAATTATATAGCCTAAGGGACATCCAAGGATCCCTCTTCACGTCCTAAAGGTGTCCCAACACGTTACAAGGCCCAACGGCCCAAAAGAAGGTGTCGCAGCACCCTGACAGATTCTGGACGCTGAATTGTTTCGACGATTCCCATTGATTCCGAAGAGCTTTTGATGTGAAACCACTTGGATTGGCTTCCTTATCAAATTATCTTTCCATACATATGTGGATCATCAAAAATAGAGTTCGGATGCGTCCTGGACGTCCGTTTTATTGAAGACTGGTCCTGACGGCCGAGGCAGACTCGAACTCGGATTGGACTGGGCCTCTGGCTTGGCTTGGACGTCCTTGCTGGCCTCCTAAGGTGGTGGCCAAGGAGGAGGACGTCCAAGGCCATCTCTTAGGTATTCTCCATCTTCTTGGGGCGTGCTCCAACTTGGGCCTGGGTCCCAGGGATGTCTAACAAGCCCTGACGACAGTGTAGCTTCTGCCAGAAATAGCGACAGAATATATTGGTGATTTGGAGGCCTTGCCGACGTGATATTGATATGGGACCAGATCTATTTGAAAGCCTATCAAACAAGCTTTCCATCAAGTGCTCATTGACCTCGATCACACTCCAGATGGATGAGTTATGGCCTTCCCAATGAGGCACTGTCGGGCTGCCGACGAACCGAAAGTTCAACTTTGATGAACTTTCATTATGAAACACATTTGAACCTACAATCAAATAGTGACATGTACATGTGGAACCAAGTGAATTATAACCAAAGTCACTATGCAAATGTAGGAACTGAGTGCACCTTATAATCATTGTTCGTATCCGAAGGTGCCATGTCCTCATCACCGACCCTTCTTGACAACAAATCGTCCTCGGTTTGGGATTAGATGAAGAAAACATTGTTGGTAGTAGCTAACATTGCTCCCCTTCTTGAAATTTAACATGTTTCTTTATAACAAAACTAGGGGAACTCGACATGACAACATTATCGCTATTGGTGCCCTCTAGTTGATCATATTTTTGCACAATATAAGGAGATTTCAGATTTGAACAAATATAGACACGATGCACCATATACTCTCCTTTACAATTATATTTTCCAATAAAATGATATGTATGTCTAGAGAACCATGGCAAATCAGCATATGCATAAAGTTTCTCCTCTAAAGAACTAAGATTACACAGAACATCAAATTCAATGTAACCCAAAGTATGTAAAGAAGACAATAATTTCAGCTCATCAACTTCACTAGCATTATGAATAATAAGTCTATTTTCAGCACAAGTGCTCATTTTCAGCACACATATAGCGTGATCATTCTTCAATGATTGCATGGGTATAACATAAATATCATCATGCAAGTCATCTTCAACCAATTCATCTTTGTCACAAGGAACATCAAGCAAATTATCATGGGACAAAGATAAATCAAGAGAGGGTTCCACTAACAATTGCTCTATGACAGCATGGTTTGTGGAAAAATTTAGTACATTAAGACAATTTTCACCTTCCGTGAGTGTAGGACCATGGGCATTATCTGTGTTCTCAGCAGGAGTAATAGGTGCATGGTGAAGTGATGGTTCTGAATTTGCATATGAGGTTGTGAGCTCCTCATTTTCTTCCACGTCATCCTCTCGCTTATGTACATTATTCTACAGAAGGTTAGTCATAGCAAGAGGAATAACAACAGACTCTTCCTCTAAATGGTGCACCTCAGCATACGAAGTCAAAACAGGAGGTGGATTAACAAAGTTTTCTCGCATAAGAAGTTTCATATCATTCCAAGTTTGAGGTTTATCAGAAGGATCTAAAGACTCCCACCAAGATAAAGCAGAATGTCGCAAAACACTAGCTGCATTTTTTACCTTCCTCCTTGGACACATAAAGCGAGTAGCAAATATGTTATCGATGGCAATTTCCCACTCCATGTACTCATCAGCACCTATACCATCATAAGTCGGTGGATACGAACAACCTGTCATTGTAAACACAAAAACAAGGAACAAACGGTGAAAGTTATCCCTACCAAATGACTATGTGGTTGCAGTGGTGTCACTTTTCATAGCAAGTGGAAGCGTCTTACCAAGCTCTTACAAAGTTCTTACCAATGCAAGCAGTGGGTGGTACAACCGGCGGCTGGTTCGTGATACCTATGAGGTAGTGGTACCGAGATTGCAAGAACTTTTTTTCTGTACTGATCTGAAGTATATATGTGGAGCTTGGGAGGCACGAAAAAAAACAAATATATATATGTGGCACACAAGTCAGTGATAGACAGCAATATTGAATAAATGTCCAGAGCACTTGTCCTAGTTGCTGGCCTATACGTGTTCCTATCACCAGTTGTGATAAACAAGAGAGGAAACAAGGATGAAAGGAAACAAGTATTAAAGGTAGCAACGGATATGAACAAGGCAAAAGGTACCACAAACAATAGAGCTATTGAGTATTCCTTATGTGCTCCTTTTCGATATCTTCTATTCTCTTTTACTATTTTTTTCTTTTATTTTTTTTGTCCAATCTTTTTTTCTTGCTTTTGCTCTTTTGATATTTTTTTCTCAGCAA
Organism: Miscanthus floridulus; assembly: GCF_019320115.1. Taxonomy (NCBI): domain Eukaryota; kingdom Viridiplantae; phylum Streptophyta; class Magnoliopsida; order Poales; family Poaceae; genus Miscanthus; species Miscanthus floridulus. Next base: position 21,251,693 of record NC_089592.1, on the reverse strand, counting down.
GGAGCACACAAGAATAAACCACAAAAAATTTGAGCTCAATTGAATAAAAGATGTGGCCTATAGAAAATTAGGATTGTGCTCTAAAAAACATACCAAAACTTGTGGGCCCAGAAACTCAATTTTCCTAATCGAATTTCGCAAATCTAATTTTTGCGAACCCAGCTATGCTGGGATGAAATAGATCTAAAATTTTCTGGCGTTCTCCGCAGATATAAATTTTCCCCGTTTCGAGTTCGGATGCAAAAGTTATGACTGTTTTAAGGAAGCTGCTCGAATAAGGGTTTTAGTGGACACAAGATGCAAACCGATGGTGATACGGAATAGCGGCGGGTGGAGGGATCAACACAAACTAGAAAAGAACACAATCTAAACCAGCAACAAGACTTTGACCTAGGACACAAACTCAACAACGGAATCTGAAACTAAAATATGCAAAGGCCATGGCGCGGAAGGTTCTAGGATAGGAAATAAAAGTATGTCACTGGACTATAGGACGAATGCAAAACTCTTAAACTAGGTAATAAAAGTGAACCTGACGGTATACCTTAGCTCTGATTACCACTTAATGGAGACGGGGATCCCGATCTTCCGTCAGGTTTAAGATAAACAACGATTTGTTCGGAGAGCGACACACCGATCCGGCTTCAGATCACAAAGACCCAAACCCTGCAACCTTAGCACCACGTCTCCTCTGGTTATCAACCGTGTCACAATCCGGTTGACCTCGCCAAGAAGGCTAATCCCTGCTGCGAATCAAAGAACACAAGCAAGAACAAGATAAAAAGCAATTCAATTAAAGTGACAATTGTAGATGAATGATTAAGCACTCGAAGTTGGGGTCTTGCAAACCGATAACGGCGACTGTTCCATGACAGATTGATCTAAAACAAAACCCAAAACCTAATATAGGTGGTGGCTACTGATTATATAGCCTAAGGGATGTCCAAGGATCCCTCTTCACGTCCTAAAGGTGTCCCAACACGTTACAAGGCCCAATGGCCCAAAAGAAGGTGTCGTAGCACCCTGACAGATTCTGGACGCTGAATTGTTTCGATGATTCCCATTGATTCCGAAGAGCTTTTGATGTGAAACCACTTGGATTGGCTTCCTTATCAAATTATCTTTCCATACATATGTGGATCATCAAAAATGGAGTTCGGATGCGTCCTGGACGTCTGTTTTATTACAGACTGGTCCTGACGGCCGAGGCAGACTCGAACTCGGATTGGACTGGGCCTCTGGCTTGGCTTGGACGTCCTTGCTAGCCTCCTAAGGTGGTGGCCAAGGAGAAGGACGTCCAAGGCCATCTCTTAGGTGTTCTCCATCTTCTTGGGGCGTGCTCTAACTTGGGCCTGGGTCCCAAGGATGTCTAACAAGCCCATGACGACAGTGTAGCTCCCGCCAGAAATAACGACAGAATATATTGGTGATTTGGTGGCCTTGCCGACGTGATATTGATATGGGACCAGATCTATTTGAAAGCCTATCAAACAATCTTTCCATCAACTGCTCATTGACCTCGATCACACTCCAGATGGATGAGTTATGGCCTTCCCAATGAGGCACTGTCGGGCTGCCGACGAACCGAAAGTTCAACTTTGATGAACTTCCATTATGAAACACATTTGAACCTACAATCAAATAGTGACATGTACATGTGGAACCAAGTGAATTATAACCAAAGTCACTATGCAAATGTAGGAACGAGCGCACCTTATAATCATTGTTCGTATCCGAAGGTGCCATGTCCTCATCACCGACACCGCGTGAGGTCAGGGCAACGAACCGCGCTCCACCAGTATCCCATACCCGGCTGTTGGTACAGAGTCCCTGGCTAGGGACCTATCTAGCTTAAGCCTGGGCAAGGGAAAGATGCCGATGGCACACAGAGATGCCCCGTCATCAAGCTCTGCCCCGCCACCTCCTGAGGAATCAACTCTGGCGGAGCGGAGCCCGGCGATGACACCATCTCCGTACCCCTTTGGGTTGGGCAATGCCACCGTTGCTTACGCTTCCGCTCACGCAGAGCCCCCAGGACGCCACCAACGTTTTGCCCTTGACCTCATCGCCACAAACCCAACCCACACCCACGCTGACTACTCAGAGGAGGACGAGGCATGGGCCAGAGCAGACTTCTCCGGGCTTCGCGACCATAAAGCCTTGCGCCGCTTCATGGCCGTGAGCCACTATTGCTTCGGCTACTCCGACTCCGATGACGAAGACACCTACGATCCCACTCGTGAGTGCTTCAACGTCGAGCTCGGGGTGCCGAGCGCGGGCTTCAACGAGGGGCAGGCGACGCCACACCTCCACGCATCGAGCCCCCGGTGGCGCGGAACAAGAATCCCGCCCCTGAGGAACTTCGATGCCTAGACCTAGAGCAGCTCCGTGAGCTTTAGGCCAAGGTTGAACAAGACCGACTCCTTCTACGGCAGCTCCGAGACACTCTCGAGCAAGAGCAGCGGGGCCGCGGTGATGGCAGAGCAGCCCGGCGGAGGGCTTGCGACATCAACCACCGCATCAACAATGATGAAGGGGGCGAGCAACCCCCTATCTTCAATCGCGCTAGCCAGAATGTTGCGGCAGCAGCGATGCTACTTCGGACAATGCCTGAGCCCTCCACCTCGGAGGGGCAATGGGTCCACGGCGAGCTTCGAGACCTCCTCGAGACCGCCACTGTATAGTAGGTTGAAAGTTCCACCTCTCGACGGCGCGGGGGCGCCTCAGAACTACCCGTGGCACCGCCTCGGTAGGATAGAGAGGCCTCGGTTCGTCTTGAGCCTGCTCGGGCACCGAAAGCCAACAAGGCCCCCTCAGTGCACGACCACCTCAGCGACCGACGCGAGGCGCAAGGCGACCATGATGTGGTCAGCAGGCGACGGCGCCACAACAACGATGGGCCCGTTCGAGACTACCACCCGCACCGAGGCGGTCGCTATGACAGTGGGGAGGACCGTAGTCCTTCTCCTAGGCCACCTATGTACTACTATGCAACTATGCTATTCGGTCTCAGAAACATAGGGGCCACATACCAGCGGTGCATGACCCAGGTCTTTGGCGAGCACATCGGGTGAACCGTCGAGGCCTACGTGGATGACATCATGGTCAAGTCCTGGAAGGCCAGTGACCTCGTCGATGACTTAGAGACCTCGCTGACCCCTGGTGCTGAGACTGAGGCAGAGCAATAAGGGCCGCCACAAGCTGACCCCGCCATGGGAAGGGCCGTACATCGTCGCCCAAGTGCTAAAGCCCGGGACCTACAAGCTAGCCAACGAGAAGGGCGAAATCTTCACCAACGCTTGGAACATAGAACAACTACGTCGCTTCTACCCTTAAATTTCCAAGCATTGTATACATTGTTTCTCGAAATACAATAAGGAAACGTTCTTTAGTTGTTCTAATTTTTCAAGAAACCGCCCGAGCCCATCGATGGGGGATCGGCGTTACGATAACGCTATAAGGGAGACTCGGCTCTACCTCTGCAGAGGTGCCCACCATGACGCTCGAACAAGACTTGGCTCTGCCTCTGCAGAACCGAGCCTCCCTCAGGTGCTAGAAGGGGGACCTCCCCTAAGTCCCAGACACCATTTTTAGTCGTTTTTCGAAAAAAAAAATTTACGCCAAACTCTCTCGCGTACTCTGACAAATTGATTATAAAAAACCTAAGGACCAAAAGTCTGTCTCAGGGCCAAAAGGCTGGCCGAGCCACGAGACGGCCTACGCCTCTGGGCTACGGCAACTCCCTCACCACCTTTTGCCCAAAGGGCAGCTTAGGCTCCGAGGAAGTTTTTTGCAAGAGATATGTTCAAAGACGAGACAGAGGGCAAAGGCTCGGAAATATAATGGGAAACGATTAAAAAACATATATACACAAGTACTAAAAGGCCTCGACGGCCACGAGCGTTATGGCACAATGATGTAAGTCCTAATCTATTACATGGCCCCTTTGGCCTAGGTCAGAATACGGGTTCGCCAGCGTCGACGGACGATGTAGGAGGAACCACCTCCTCTTCGAATAGCTGGGCCAGCGCCATGCCAGGGGCCTCAGCCACCTCCACCAGCTTCATCACCTCCTCCTCGGCCTTCTCATCGTCCTCGGCCATGACATAACCGTCGCTGACGGCCTCGAGGTCGATGCCGGCATAGTGCAAGGAGACGACGGCCAGGGCGCGCTTAACGCTCGTGTGTAGCGCCCCTCGGAGCCGCTCATGGACGCGACCCCTCAACGTGGTCAAGTGGCTCCTAAGGGAGCTACCTGACTCGACCCCTCGACCTCCAGGGCCTCGTAGGCGGTACGGGCGGCGCTCTGCAACACTTTGTGCTCCTAGATCTCAGCCTCGAGCACCGCCTGTGCTGCGACGGAGGCCTCGGCTGCCTAGGAGGCCTCCTTCTCTAGTCCTACGCCAAGACAAGCGAGCTGGGGGTTAAGCGCGAAAGGAAATAAACCGAACAAGGGCACAGGCCTATGAGACTCACCCTCGGCTTTCTCCTTCTAGCTTTGAACCTCGACCCAAGAGGCCTCGGTCGCTCTGGAAGCCTCTCGCTCCAGCTCTGTGTCACATCGGGGTGTCAGGGGTCGAACGCAAAAGAAATAAATCAAACAGAGGGCGCGGCTCAACAAGACTCACCCTCGGCCTTTTCCTTCTAGGCTAAGGCCTCGACCTAGAGGTCTCGGCCACCTTTACAGCCTCCGCCAGCGCGCCCTTTGTCAGCAGGTGCGCGCCCTTCTCCGCCTCTAGCTGTTCGGTGAAAGCCTTGGTAGAAGCTACCTCCTGCTCGGCCTAGGACCTAGAGGTGTCCCGCTCGTCGGCCACCCGGGTCAGCTCCTCCTGTAGCTCCTAGATCCACGCTGCCAGAGGGGCGGCTTGCTCTTGAGCCGTGGATTCTTCGACCTTCAGGTCAGCACCGCGAAGGTGGAGGTCCTCCACCTCCATGCTCCGTGCCGATAGAAGCCCATTGGCGTTGGCGAGCAGCTCCTTCTACTGCCAGAGCTGGTCCCAGACGTCCCTCTCCCGCCTGAGGAACATCGATTTCTCGAGGGACCGGGCCTCGAGCTCCTAATAAGCAGAACATACATCAAAGAACTGCGAGAGGGCTTGAAGGAAGGACAACGTGGTGCAAGAAAGGAAAGCACGTACCCGGGCAACACCGGGCAGGTCCTCGGCCACGACGGACAGCGCTATCCGTAGCGACCGCTCCGCCAACTGGCGGAATTGCTCGAGGGAGCCCTAGCGCCCCCCTTGTCCATGTCCTCGAGGGTGAACAGAGGCTCCCCCTCAGGGTCGTCCTGGCTTCGCCACAAGACACGCGGGCTATCCCACCCGCGAGGCTCGGGTCGGACCCAGACAAGGGCCGAGCCCCCCTCGCCCGGAGTTGGGGCTGACTGCTCCGCGGTGCTGGCCACCCCGACGTATGACACCTCCTTCCCCCAGGAGGTATCGTCGGAGTAGATTGTCTAAACCTCCACCTCTTGGGTGCTCTCCTGCGACGGCGGTGGGTCTTGGACCGGGGGCCGCACCGGAGCTTGCCCCGCCTTCGTCTCCACATCCTAGGCCGACAGCTCCACCGTGCCCGAGCCGGCTTCTGCCACCTCAGCCTCAGTGGTCCTAGAAGCACCGGCCTTCGCCACCTCGGCCTTGGTGGTCCTAGAAACCCTTGTCTCTGCCACCTCGGCCTCAGAGGTCCTAGGGGCCCTGGCCTCGCCCTTGGTGGCCTCAGCGATTGTAGGCGCCTCGGCCTCACCTACCTCGAGGGCCCTGGCCTCGTGGGGCATAGGCGCCTCATCCCCAGCCTGCTTCGTGGCTGCCTCGGTGGCCCTGGCCGATGCCGCGCCATGCTGCAAGGCGGCCTGCGCGTCCACCACCCATCGGGCGGTGGTGGTGGCGCTCACCTTGAGCGCCTTAAGTGGCGCTAGGGCGGGCGCTTCTGCCTGATGCTTCCGGCTGAAAACAAACCACTCATGAGGTCAGCATATGACCAAAGAACGAGTGGGAGATGCTGCAAACTCCACTGGTAAAACACTTACCTCGAACGAGGAAGCAACAGCTTCTGCACCGCGTCCCTCATCCTTGGCAGTGGCGGTGGTGGTGGTAGTGGCACGGCCTCCATATCCGTCGGTACCGGCCGGCCCTCGCTGAACTCCGGCACTCCCTCGGCCCTCTATGGAGGCGGTTGAGTCGCCCCCGCCATCGCCCGCTCCACCTCTACCATCGAGCCCATCGAGCTGACAGCGCGCTTCCCCGACGCCCATGTCTCGGGCATGTCGGCCTCGGCCCCAGGGCAAGCGATCACCAGCCCCGAGGCGCCCTCTCCTCCTCCTCCCAGAGATGCTAGGCCACTCGCCGATGCCCCGGGCACCGTCTCCCTAACATCAGGGAGGTGGTCCAGGGGACCCCGCCCTACCTCGCTGTCGTTGTCGTCGTCGCTCGAAAAGTCCATCGACGGGCGCATCGGGAACGGGGTCAGATCACTGCTCCTCTACCGCCCCTCCACCGTCTCTCTCACCCAACGCAGAATCTCCTCATTGGGGAGGGTGACGTCGGACATCCGGATGCCATCGATCGGCTCATCTGGTGTCATCTTGAATAGGCACCGCCGCCGAGCCATCAGCGGCAGCACCCTCCGGCGGTGGAAGGCCACCACGACCACGGCCGCCGTAAGGCCGCGGCTACGTAGCCTCTCCAGGGCCCTTAGAAGCGGCTGCAGCTTGGGCTGATCAACTGACGGGACGCCGTACCTCCACCTCTCCGACTGGCTCTCCATGACCCGCCCGGTATAGGGGGAAAGCCCGCCATCATCATTGCGGAGGTAGAACCAGCTGTTGTACCAGCAGCGGTTGGACGACGCGAGCTGGGCTGGGATGTAGAAGGGCTGTCGGTCTTGGCACACTTGGAGAGTGTAGTCGCCGACCCTCAACGCCTTCCGTGTGCCCGTCGTACCTACCGGCTTGGTGGTGAGCCCTGCCCGAAAGAAGTGGAGCCACAGCTCCTAGTGGGGGGCAATGCCCAGGTACCCCTCATAGACGGCAACAAAGATGGCCACCTACGTGATGGAGTTGGGGTTGAAGTTGTGGAGCTCCACGCCATAGTAGTGTGGGAGCGCCCGCATGAACCGGTCCACCGGCAAGCCGAGGCCGTGCTCGTGGAAGGCCACGAAGCTCACGATGTAGCCATCGCGTGGCCTTAGCTCCGGCTCATTCCCTAGAGCAATCCACTCTGGTCTGTTGGGGTCGATGACTGGGCAGAGGAGACCATCGTCGACGAGTGACTGCAGCGTCGCCATGGACACGTCGAACAGACCCCAAGGATCCGCCTAGAGGACAACAGTGCCACCAGCCATGGGTGCGGTGGAAAATGCGACTACGGTGGTAATGCGAGCTCTCACTCTCTCTCTCTCTCTCTCTCCTCTCCTCCCCCTTCTCCCTTCTTCTCCTTGGCGCTCTCTTCTGCTGTTCTTGGCAACCGCTCAAGGGCAGAAGGCGCGAGTGCAGGCAAAAAAGGTATGGAGGGGCAAGGGCGCGGCTTGTCACATATTTATGAGGGAGGAAGGAGGGTGAACGGGCGGGTGATGAAACCGAGAAGATTATTTCCTAGATCTGGCATAGTTAATGCAGATCCGACCAAAATCGCCCACGCGCCCTACTTTTTCTCGCTAACCGCGCATGCACAGTAACGTCCCATCCGCAGACGTTGCGTCGCATCCGACCACAACGACGGCAGGCGCCGTTCCATCTCCCTGAGGAACTGCCTCCAAAGGTGCACCCGCCGTCATCAGCCAATGGGAAGGGAATATCCCCCACCCGATTCCTTTCCGACTAAGGAACTAGGCACCGAGCCCGTTACGGTCCAGGGGTTCGAAGGCTAGACCCTCGAGGGTCTCGATAGCCACCCCAGGACAAATAGAGTCAGGAATGACTATGGGCGAGCCCATACATGGCCGAGGCCCAAGCAAGCAATTGCTTGGGATGCCCTAAGTCGTGTCCGAGACCGGTAGGGAGGTCTCTGAATGGGATCCCATCGTAGGGAGGCACCGAGCCCTCAGGGCCAATCGAACGGCCTTGGGACCCACTAGAGAAGCCCTCTGGTGCTTTTGGAGCATGTCTCTGGACCGCTAGCCGACCCCTATCGAATGGGGCACGGGCCTCCACTCGGACTTACCCGATAATAGCTCACCAAAGGTGTCACTGCTCGCCCACCGTGGGTAGCCTGGCATACTCCACCCCTCCTTCTGAACGAAAAGGATGCGCGAGGGCCACACAAAAAAGACAGGGAAACTCCTGATCGCCCTCTTGCTCTGAGCAGAGGCTTGGGGCTCTTCCTGCAGCCAAGCCGAGGCCCAGCGACCCAAACTCGCACTCGGGGGCTCAACAAACATGATAAAACCCCTCACAAAATAGGGAAAAAGCCCCTGGAGGAATAAAACCACTCCTCTAGGGCCTCGGGGGCTACACCCGGTGGGTGCGCTCGCGCGCACCCACCGAATCCTCGAGTACGAAACACAAATCCCGACAGGAGCTGCTGCAAGCCAAGTCTCATCAAAACCTCAGGGAGAGCGCTCACACTCTCCCCGAGGCTCAGGGGCTACTGTCGGGTACCATAAAAAGGGGTACCCTAAGCAAAGACTGAAAAAATTGCTTAGGACTTGTAAATATCAAAGCCAAAATACAACCGCAGGCAAACCCCCATTTCATCCAAGGCCCGGCTGGATCGTCCGGCCCACCTCGAACAACATCCAGGCACGACCGAAGCAAGCTCGGCCTAGAACCATACCATGAGGCCTCGGACGAGGTACCGATTCTCCGACTCACCCGAGGCCCCGCGCCACGAGGCCTCGGACAAGCCACCGATTCTCCGACTCACCCGAGGCCCTGCGCTATGAGGCCTCGGACGAGCACCCAGTTATCGACTCGCTCGAGGCCGGCTCGGCATCAGCCCCGTCACCGCCGCTTTGACCGACTTCTCTGACGGGACATCACATCCAACTAACACGTTCAACCACTCCCGCGACGTCAGCCGCATGTCAGCATGGTACAGCGGAGTGGCCGACGAGACGGGAGTCACATCGACCCCATGCCATTCGAGACAGGACGGGGCAGGGGTTACCGGCCGCTGTGCTCGGCACTGTGCCCACGACGGACACCCATGCCATGCTGTACTGCCTAACCCCTCCTTAGGCATGGAATGTCATGTCTGGGTCCCTGTAGCCTCGGAAACGACGTGCAAGGCCAACTGCTCCCTCTGAGCCTCGGCTACCCGCTTCCGGGCTCCTGTAGCCTCGGGACTCGCACCCGCTGAGCCCCCCATGATGGTCCAGCCTCTGCATCGACTGGGCCTCGGCTCTCTACGTTGTCAGCGCTCTAGGACCAACACGTCGCCCGCAGTACGCACCATGCCCTGCGTCAGGCTACAGGAGCTCCCACGTCGTGTACAGAGCCTAGCTCTTGTAGCCTTGGAATTAGCGTACCCACGCCATCGCATCAACCCAGCCTTGGCACTCCGCACTGGTCAAACATACAGTGACCAGCACGCCTCCAACAGGAAGGTGCACCTGCCACCACAGGAGCTCCCACGTCGTATAGGATCGGGCGTGACCGGCGCGTCGCTCCAGTGCATGGGGGACAAGACCGCTCCATCGGCCACGCCGCCACAGTGGCAAGCTACAGGGCTCAGACATGCCACCCCTGCCGAAGAACGCCACGTAGCAAATACATGTACCGCCCCTGTGGCTCCCTTCGACTATAAAAGGGAGTGACTAGGGCCGCTTCTAGAGGGGAGACACACGTGCACGCAACGCACAACGCCCTGAAACACACATGCTCCCTCGTTGCAAGAGATCAACATCTCAAGCAACCCACGCCACTCTACGCAGAGACCTAGGACTAGTTCCCTCTCTTGTTCACCTTGTAAGCCCCTACTACAAGCACCTCGGTGCAAGGAATACAAGATCGCTCTCTCAGACTGGACATAGGGCACCTATTGCCTGAACCAGTATAAACCTTGTGTCTCTTTGCATCATCATCTGGGATTAGGGGCACGCAATACATTTTCACTCATTGGTTGAGGACCCACCGGTCCAAAACACCGACAGGTATAAACTTGTGATGATAGAGTGATGAAGAACATGATGATGAAAATAAACATAAAAATGAAAATGATAGTGATAGTGATGATGAAGAACCTGCTAAAGATGAATTATTTGACATGCTCGAAGATGCTAGAGAACACTTTGACATCAAGAGAAGGGAATGCAAAAGCTTGCGTATGGAACTAAAAGCCCTTAAGCAAGCCTTTGATGAGCTCAATGCATCTCATGAGAGGCTAGAGGAAGCCAATGAGAAGCTTGGCAAAGCTCACAAAAAGCTTGAAAAGGCTCATTCATCTTTGCTTGATGAGCAAAATAAAAAGAAGCATGTTGAAACTTGCAATGTAGGTTTAACTTGTGATATAATTGATGAATCACTATCTATGCCTATTATTGTTCCTCCCATAAACCCCTCTTGTAGCACTTCCACTTCTACCTCATCTAATAGTGATGGTCTCACTTGTAATACCTCACTAATGGTTGAGAATGAGAATCTCAAGAAGGAGGTCACTAAGCTCACTCACACCTTAGCTAAGGCTTATGGTGGTGAGGACCGCTTGCTTATGTGCTTGGGTAGCCAAAGAGCTTCTCTCTACAAAGAGGGATTGGGCTATACCCCTAAGAAAGGTAAGGCGACCTTTGCTCCTCACAAGACTAGTTTTATGAAGAATAATGGTCAGTTTTGCACTAGTTGCAAGCAAGTTGGTCATGTAGAGCAAAAATGCATGAACAAGAAATCACAAGCTAATGTATCCTCCATTAAGCTTGATTCTTTTTATATGCTTACAAAGGGTGCAAATGGTATAAAGGCTAAGTTCATTGGTAAACCATGGATGGGCTCAAAGAAGAAAGCCATTTGGGCACCAAAGAGCTTAGTAACTAACCTTCAAGGACCCAAGCAAGTTTGGGTACCTAAAAAGAATTGATCTTCTTTTGTAGGTCAATTACAAAGCCGGAGAAAGGCATTGGGTTCTTGATAGTGGGTGCACACAACACATGACCGGTGATGCAAGAATGTTCAACTCAATCAACACCAATGACAATGATGATTATCATAGTATTACATTTGGTGATAATGGCAAAGGCAAGGTCAAAGGGCTTGGTAAGATTGCAATATCCAATGACATGAGCATATCCAATGTGTTGCTAGTAGAGAGCTTGAACTTCAATTTGCTATCCGTGGCTCAATTATGTGATCTTGGATTCAAATGCACATTTAGGGTTGATGATGTAGAGATCATAAGTGTAGATGGCTCTAACTTGATCTTCAAACGCTTTAGATATGAGAATCTATACTTGGTTGATTTTAATGCTAGTGAAGTTAGATTATCTACATGCTTGTTCACTAAGTCTAGCATGGGTTGGTTATGGCATAGAAGGCTTGGCCATGTTGGAATGAAACAATTGAATAGATTGGTTAATCATGACTTAGTTAAAGGCTTGAAAGATGTTGTGTTTGAAAAGGATAAGCTTTGTAGCTCTTGTCAAGCTGGCAAACAAGTTGGAAACACCCATCCTAAGAAAAGCATGATGAGAACTAGTAAATCATTTGAGTTATTGCACATGGATTTATTTGGGCCAACACAATACACTAGCATTGGTGGAAACAAATATGGTTTTGTGATAGTGGATGATTATACTAAAGACACATGGGTATTCTTTCTAATGGACAAAAGTGATGTGTTTGCAACATTCAAATCATTTGTCAAGGGCATTCACAATAAGTTTGAAACAACCATCAAGAGAGTTAGAAGTGACAATGATAGTGAGTTTAAGAACACTAGGATTGATGAGTTGTGTGATGAATTTGGAATTAGACATCAATTCTTGGCCAAGTACACTCCACAATCAAATGACCTTGTTGAGAGGAAAAATAGAACACTCATTGATATGGCAAGGTCTATGCTTAGTGAGTATAATGTGAGTCAATCTTTTTGGGCCGAAGCTATCAACACGGCTTGCTATTGTAGCAACCGCCTCTATTGTCACCAATTGAAAGAGAAGACACCATATGAGCTCTTGAATGGTAGAAAGCCCAACATTGCATATTTTTAGGTCTTTGGTTGCAAATGCTATATCTTAAAGAAAGGCACTAGATTGGGCAAGTTTGACAAGAAATATGATGAAGGATTCCTACTTGGATATTTCACTACAAGCAAAGCATATAGAGTTTGGAATTTGGATAGTGGTACTCTTGAGGAAGTTCATGATGTTGAGTTTGATGAAACCAAGGGTTCACAAGTAGAGAATGAGAACTTGGAAAATGTTAGAGGCATTCAACTTTCAAATGCCATGAAGAATATGGATATTGGTGAATTGAGGCCTAGACAAGTGAATGATGATGAAGATGATCAAGTGCAAGTGCTTTCTAACTCAAATGTACAAGATGATACAAATCAAGCTAGTACAAGTGGCTCTCATGACAATGAACAAGATCAAGTGGCTAGTACATCATCTCAACCAAATGATCAATCAAGTGCAAGCAATCAAGTTCCAATCCTTCAACCAACCAATATTACAAGGGATCAGCTATTAGACACTATCATTGGTGATATTTCAAGAGGTGTGCAAACTAGATCAAGATTGGCTTTATTTTGTGAGCATTTCTCATTTGTGTCATCCATTGAACCAAAGAAGATAGATAAAGCATTAAAGGATGTTGATTGGATGAATGCTATGCATGAAGAGTTGAATAACTCCACAAGAAATCAAATATGGGAATTAGTAGAAAGACCAAAGGGACACAATATGATTGGAACCAAATGGGTCTTTAGAAACAAGCAAGATCAAGATAGGATAGTAGTAAGGAATAAAGCAAGATTAGTAGCACAAGGATATACACAAGTTGAAGGTCTTGACTTTAGAGAAACATATGCCCCGGTTGCTAGATTGGAAGCAATAAGAATCTTGCTAGCCTATGCTTGTGCCCACAACATAAAGCTCTATCAAATGGATATTAAGAGTGCATTCCAACATGGCTACATCAATGAAGAAGTATATGTTTAGCAACCTCCCGGTTTTGAAGATGACAAGAAGCCCAACCATGTATACAAGTTGAAGAAAGCTTTGTATGGCTTGAAGCAAGCACCTAGAGCATGGTACAAGAGATTGAGGGACTTTCTACTCTCTAAAGGGTTCACAATGGGCAAGGTTGACACCACTTTTTTCATCAAAAAGATTAGAAAAGATCTATTTGTATTGCAAATCTATGTTGATGACATCATATTTAGATCAACCAATCAAGATTTTTGTGATGAGTTTGGAAAAATGATGGCTAATGGATTTGAGATGTCCATGATTGGAGAGTTGAGTTACTTCCTTGGTCTTCAAATCAAGCAATTGAAGAATGATACATTTGTAAGTCAAGGCAAGTACATCAAGGACATGATCAAGAAGTTTGGCATGAGTGATAGCAAAGTCATTAGCACACTAATGGGAACAAATGGTAACTTGGATAGTAATGCAAGTGGCAATATGGTGGATCAAAAATTGTATCGGTCTATGATTGGAAGCCTACTCTATGTGACCACATCAAGGCCGGATGTCATGTTTAGTGTATGCATGTGTGCAAGATTTCAAGCCTCACCAAGAGAAAGTCATTCGAAGGCTACAAAGAGGATATTAAGGTACTTGAAGCATACACCAAATGTTGGTTTGTGGTATCCCAAAGGAGCAAAGTTTGAGCTAGTTGGTTACTCTGACTCAGATTATGCGGGATGCAAGGTTGAAAGGAAGAGCACCTCGGGCACATGTCAATTGTTGGGAAGATCACTTGTTTCATGGTCATCAAAGAAGCAAATTAGTGTTGCACTATCAACCGCCGATGCCGAATACATATCCGCCGGTAGTTGTTGTGCACAAGTACTTTGGATGAAGGCCACTCTAAGTGACTTTGGAATCAAGTTCAAGAAAGTGCCATTGCTATGTGACAATGAGAGTGCAATCAAATTGACCAACAATCCGGTTCAACATGCAAGAACAAAGCACATTGATGTCCACCACCATTTAATAAGAGATCACCAACAAAAAGGGGACATTTGCATTGAGAGTGTAGGAACCAAAGATCAACTTGCCGATATATTCACCAAGCCATTGGATGAGAAAAGGTTTTGCAAGCTAAGGAATGCGTTGAACATATTGGATTTCTCAAATATATGTTGATGCACCCCCACTCATATGACATGCCTCTCCTTCGAGCAATTCAAGGTAAAAGTTGATTGGCATGACATACATCCTTGCTAAGGACATGGTTAGTGCATCTAGTCACATTTTCAATTTTATCAGGACCTTTCAAGTGGTTCCATTTTATTAGGCTCATTCATGTAAATCAAATGAATTTGATGTCTATATGGTATCACTATTGCTTCTATGCTTGACTTGATCTAGTGGTAGCATATGACATGTTTATGGGCTTGTAAACCTAGTGTTTAATCTAGAAAATAAGCTCTAAGTGTTTAACTCAACATGGTACAAGATAAACCTTTTTTGGAGGTGTGAAGAAGCTTGTCCTTGGATCAAACCGAGTTAAATATTTTAGCAAATATTCTAGTTTGAACCAAATTTGAGAAAATGATCCTCACCCCATTGATTGACATTGATAATCTTAACCTATCTACTTTTTGAACCTTTGTGGTCATTGATGACAAAGAGGGAGAGAAACAAAGATATAAGTGATAGGGGGAGAAATAACAAAGATATTAGTACATAGGGAGAAAAGACAAAAGATATAGAAAAGACAAAAGATATATTAGTGTACTAAGATGGTGAAAAGACAACAAAGGGGGAGAATTTGACATAAGGGGAGAGATATGACAAAGGAAAGGAATCAATTAAAATTTTGAGCACACAAGTAGGGGGAGCAAGCTCATGAACTTGTATGGTGCATTTCATATGTTTGCTTGCATGGCATAAGTTTTAACTTTAGAATATTCATGCTTGTGTGATGTATGCTAAGTGTAAGATTGAATGATGAAATGAAATCACTAGATAACTTTCATTTCCATGTAAGTTTTTACAAGTGGTATCTTTTCAAAGTATATTTCCAAGTGGTATAGAGCTAACCATGGTGCTAAGGATGGTATAATGGTGCACTCCGATTGGTATCACGCTTCAAAGGTCCATCTTTTATACCTTAGCATCATTTGGTAGACATTGTCTCCTATATTTTCTATCTAAGCATATGTGCAAGCTACAATCTAAACTCTTAACACATATATAGGGGGAGTGATTGCTACCATATGGGGTTCATGAAACTTGTCCATATTCTTTTACACACAGTAAATATGCTTGGACAAGCAACATAGATTCAATTGAATTTTAATTCATATCTTTGTGAAAGGGTTGTCATCAATTACCAAAAAGGGGAGATTGAAAGCTCTAGTTTGGTTTTGGTGAATTGATGAAACCCTAAGTGTTAACCTAGTTTATCAAGTGACCATGAGATAGGTAGCACATTCCAAGTGGTGAAGCAAATGAAGATCATAACATGATAATGATGATGCCATGATGATGATCAAGTGCTTGGACTTGGAGAGAAAAAAGAGAAAAAACAAAAAGCTCAAGGCAAAGGTATAAACCATAGGAGCTATTTTGTTTTTGTGATCAAGACATTTAGAGTGTGTGATCACATTTAGGTTTGATAGCCGTACTATTAAGAGGAGTGAAACTCATATCGAAATGTGGTTATCAAAGTGCCACTAGATGCTCTAACTCATTGCATATGCATTTAGGATCTAGTGGAATACTAACACCCTTGAAAATGTTTGTGAAAATATGCTAACATATGTGCACAAGGTGATACACTTGGTGGTTGGCATATTTGAGCAAGGGTGAAGAAGTTAGAGGTGAAAAGGAGTTAGTCTCACTGGTCACAAGGTGACCGGACGCTGGTCTCTGAGGAACCGGCGCGTCCGGTCAGTTGTAACAGCGAAGACGCTGGCATCGGTCAAATGACCGGACGCTGGGTCATTCAACGACCGGACACTGGAGGTAGGGTTTGGTCCTATTGTTGGGCAGTGCATAGAGGCTAGGGTCTCTGACCAGACGCTGGTAGGGTCCGGTCGTGCATGACCGGACGCGTCCGGTGGGCAAAATGCGTTTCTGGAATCTTACAGGAAATGACCGGACGCTGGTGGCTCAGTGTCCGATCAGTTATAGCGCAGTGTCCGGTCAACTCAAGTGACCGTTGAGATCGGGACACGTGGCTGTCGTCGGGCGATCGGACGCTGAGGTTCAGCGTCTGGTCAACATGACCGGAGCGTCCGGTCAGCCCGTGTTGTGCCCAGTGAAGGGGTACAACGGCTCTATTTTGTGGGGGCTTATATTTAAGCCCCATGGCTGGTTGAAGCTCATACCATTGGCCATTTGCATTGACATAGCAATCTTGTGAGCTTAGCCAAAGCCCTCCCACTCATCTTCATCATTGATTCATCATCTTTGTGAGATTGGGAGAGAATCCAAGAGAATTGCTTGAGTGATTGCATCTAGAGGCACTTGGTGTTCGTGTTTCGCTGCGGGATTAGCTTGTTACTCTTGGTGGTTGCCGCCACCTAGATGGCTTGGAGCAGCGAGGATCATCGAGCGGAGAGTGGTGATTGTCTCCGGCTCCGATCATAGTGATTATGGGGGGTTCTTGACCTTTCCCCGGTGGAGAGCCAAAAGGTACTCTAGTGAATTGCTCGTGTCTTGTGTGATCCTGATCTTGTGTTGGTTGTGCGGCACCCTATTGAGGGTTTGGCGTGTGAAGCCAATTAGCGCGTGAACCTCCAAGTGAGTGAATCACCACAACGAGGAGTAGCTTGCCGGCAAACAAGTGAACCTCGGTAAAAAATTATTGTGTTCATCATTTGATTTCGAGGTGATTGGTCTTCATTGTTGTTCATCTTTGTGATTGATTGGCTCCTTCATCTACACGGTGGTATAACCTTCTTGATCACTCTCTTTACATTACCACAAACTAGTTGTCAAGCTCTTTAGTGTAGCTAGTTGTGAGAGCTTGCTTTCTTGGTTGATGTGGCTCTTTAGTTAGCTTTTGAGAGCACACTAACATAGGGTAGTGTCATAGCTATTGTGTGGATAGATACTATCTAAACTAGTATTGTGATAGGTGGCTTGCTTTTTGAGTAGGCTAGCGCAACACATGCTTTGACTCATAAGTGTCTAATCATTTTGTTAAGTGTTGTTGTAGAAATCTTTATCAGGTTATTCACCCCCTCTAGCTATTAGGACCTTTCAAATGTAAATGATAAGAATTGAATTGCTCAAAGTAAATGCTCAAAGTAAAAAGAGAAGGAGTAATGCGGTGATGTTTTGCCAAGGTATCGGAGAGTCGCCACTCCCCACTAGTCCTCATTGGAGCACCCCGTGCAAGGGTGTAGCTCCCCCTTGATCCGTGCAAGGATCAAGTGCTCTCTACGGGTTGATTCTTTGACACTCCATCGCGGTGAATCACCCACAATCGCTCACAACTTGAGTTGGGTCATCCACAAGCTCCGCTGGATGATCACCAAGCTCTCCAATCACCACCAAGCCATCTAGGTGATGGCGATCACCAAGAGTAACAAGCATGAACTCTCACTTGACCACGACAAGCCTAATGAGAAGGATGGATGCACACTTTGCTACTCTTGATCTCACTAATGAGGGCTCTCTTTGGGATTCTCAAATCTCAATCACCTCACTAGGACCTTGCTCTTCTTGGCACTCTCAAATGTGTTTCTCAGCTGTTGGAATGAGCAAAAAGTATCTCCACACATGAATGGAGGAAGTATTTATAACATGGGCTAAAAAACAAACCATTATGTGCCTCTGCGGGGTGATCGGACGCTCCGGTCATGTTGATCGGATGCGCCAGTCAGTTCACCTCGAACTTCAGTGTTTACAGTGTGATCGGATGCTGGCTAGCGTCCGATCAGCACTGACCGAACGCATCTGGTCGTGATTTTCCCTCTCTAGAACCTTACTAGAGTCGACCGGACACTGGCCCTTAGCGTCCGGTCACTTGACCTCTTAGTGTCCGGTCGCACCAGACGAAATCACCTTGATCAAATGAACTGACCGAACCCTGAGCCAGCGTCCGGTCAGTATTTGAACCTCCATTCACTTCGAACTCTCGATCATACGTGAATGAAGTTTGCTCCATTGGATCTAAGGGCTATTTTGGAGCTACCTAGTGCTAAATTTAGCAAGTGTGCACCACACCTAACTCACTAGACTCACCTAGGTCAAGCTATCCATCCATACCCCCCTTAATAGTATGGCCAAAGGAAAAACAAAGTCCTAAACTACTCTAAGTGTCTCTTCAACTCCAAACGACACTTAGAACTAGTCCATCCTTAACCTTGTCGTCCATCCTTTGAAAACCAAAACGATTTCCATCGTAGGGGCATGACCACCATGATAGCCCAATTGATCTCCATTACCATGACCTAACTTAATTGCCTCTGCAAAACATACATTAGTCATAGTAATCATGTATTGTCATTAATCACCGAAACCCAACAAGAGGCCTAGATGCTTTCAATCTCCCCCTTTTTGGTGATTGATGACAGTACCACCTCGAGTATGTGAAAGAGATGAGGTTTTAACATGCTTGGTTCATATAAGCTTTTGGCAATAAGAGGAAAAGTGTTAGGCAAGCTTATATAACTCAAGCCAACATGATATACTCAAAAGATATGAAATAAGCATGAGTACAAGTAATGAAACTCATTTGCATCGGAGTGAAACGCGGAAGCAAAGCAAATGAGCATAGCACAAGTGATATGACATATAACTAATTCAAAGTAGAGAGCACATATGTCATATATCATGATCACGTAGATATCACTATCACATAAAAAGTTTAATGCATAAAAGTAAACACACGATGAATGCATAATAGTGTATCACACATGAAAACCAAATATAATAGATAGTCTAAGTAAACTGAGCTCCCCTTAAGTCGCTCCCCCTAAGTCTAGCATACTTGATCTCTCTCCCCCTTTGGTGTCAAACACCAAAACCTAAGGGTCGGTCGGCGGGGCAGCAGCGGATGAGTCGGGCGCTGAGGTACGAGGAGCAAGCTAGAACTGAGTGCCATCATCATCTGAACCAGAGCTCTGAGCTATCTGACCCTCTGTAGCTAGAAGTGACGCTGAAGCGGTCTAGGTTGGATCAACAACTAGAACTGCTGTAGACTGTGTCGGTATGACTGGCGCAGCTGGCTCTGATGATGCCACTGATGAAGGGAGCGTCTCTGTAGTCCTGGTAATAGGTGCAACGATAGAAGGACCTAGGACATGCAAATATAGCAGAGTAGGCTGCCCTGTCAACTCACTGAAGGATGCACCAAGGCTCCTAGACACTGTAGTCTCTAGCATTAGCAGTGAAGAAGTCTGAGCCGGTGTAAAGCCCGTCTGAAGAGGTGTGAACTGCAGGGCTATCACGGGTGAAGCAAACCACTTGGACACCTGCTCTGTAGGTGAAGCAAACTATGCTGGTGGCTATCCCGGACTCTGAAGCCCACTAGGCTGTAACGCTGGAGTCATAGAAGTGGTGGTAGGCTGACCAAGCTGGGGTGAGGGCTGTGGCGGTGGAACCCCAATAGCTGTCACTACATGCTGCATAAATCCAAGGAGCTGCTACTACATGAGGAGCTACTGCTGATGCATGGCCTGCTGCTGCTGCTGCCGCTAAAACTCATCCTATTGAGCCTAGAATTGTGCAAAGGTAGCGGCGGTCTCTTGAGCCTGGCGAGCCTGATCCTACCTCATCTGCTCAAGTATGGCAAGTAGAGCAGGGTCAGTCTGCGGTATAGATGGAGCTGAACTGGAGCTACCAGCCTCATGATCATGTCATCGTGGAGCCATCTGAGGGATGTCACGGTAGTCCTCATCTAAGCTATCACTGGGGTCGCTCTCAACCATCCCCTCCTATTGAGCATCTAACTGCTCCTCCTCTATAGCTGCTATGCCCCTGATAGTATCATCCTATTGGGCTGCAGTCTCTAGCACCTCTAGACAACGACACGGCTGGCTAGGTGATGTCGGTGTACTATGGCGGATCATCTGAGACAGGTTATATGCTGGGAACTCTGTCATAGCACCACTATACTTAGCTAGCATCTCAGGTGGCCTCACTATAACTGCCCTATGAATAAGAAACGTGATCTAGTGGGCATAGGGCAACTATCGGTGACCTCTGAACCCCTCAGCAATAGTGTCCTCCATCTCTGATAGAAAGAGATCCCAAATATCAAACACTATCTACTGCATTAGACAGTTCAGTAGCCACAACTGGATGCAAGTCAAGCCCTCGTGATACCCCATCCTCGAAAGCAGTGTCCTCCTCATAATGGCATCAAGCACTCTAGTAGTGGGAGTAAGATCACTGGGTGTCCTACTAGACCCCTCACCGAATGGCTCTATGAAGCAGTGGCGGACTAGATCTGTAGGGGCACCATCCCGCCATGAGGATGTCTAGGGGGCGCTGTCTGTCCATAGCAAACCTCATGTAGCCGGATGGGATGCTCCTGAAGCCTGAGTATCTCTCTAACCCTAGTGCTCGTCAGCCTATAATCTCTGCCACTGAATGAAAAGTGTATGAATCTGTGTTGTGGGTCAATCCAGAGAGAAGCATAGAACTGACAGACCCAAGATGGAACATACAATCATGTCCATCCAAGTAAGTCTGTCAATCCTGGCAAGTAAGAAAGGTAGGGGCGAATGTGCTCTCCAGCTGCTGCAACAATAGACTCTATGTTGCACACCCTCTGAGATATGAAAACAGCTCTACCGTTAAGATATGCATTGTAGAAATCCTCCTGCAGTGGTGTGTAGAAACCGTCTGATGCACGCTCATCTCACCTCGATGGAAACCACTGCTCAAACTCCACAAATCTAAGCTGCTACACCTACTTGGCCGTCGCAGCCCTTAGATCTAGATGAGTCACTAGAGGCGGACCTTGTGGTCTGGGCGGTGGACGAGAACCCCTCCGCTGTGTATCTGCCCTCGGTGTGACTAGAGCACGAGTGCGACTAGAGCGGCGAAGCTGTGGCTGAGGTGCCTACTCTGTCTCCTAGGCCTGTTGTCCCTCCTGAGTCTACTCTACTGCCTGTGGCTCCTGCTATGACTCCCCCTGAGGCTGACTCTCATCCAAGACAACTCGTCGTCCCGCAACCATGACAGTCCCAGCTAGACCACCATGAAGGCGCTCAACCTGCTCAAGTGCTTCTATTGTCGCTGGTGGAAGCTGCTGATCTGTAATAACTACACCACTATGAGCACCTCCTCTCTTGGCATGCTCTACGCCCTCTACAACTACAGCTACTCTAGCTGTATCTGCATCTGGATACTTGCGCTTCTTTGTTGCCAGCTTCTTTGTTTCCTTGCCTTTTGGATCTACAGGTAAGCGAGGCAGATGCCTCGGATCCTCATCTCTAGGACCACCTCCAACATTCTTGACGCGAACCATCAGTTGGATCTAAAAAGAACAACTACCGCTGACAAGAAACAACTACCAACTGTCACTTCCGAGGCTTGGCCTCAATCCATACTTGCGAGCTTGGCCCCGAGTTGACTGACAACTGCAAATATGACCTCAATGGCACTGACTCGCTGCACGATAGAATAGAGGATATACAGATAATCTTAATTATTCATCTAGAGATACGAAACCTTAAGAAAGCAAGCAATTAGGTACAAAATTGAATCGAGGGCTTGCTACCTGACGAACCGGCGATCCAAAGAGATGAGAAGCGACACGTGGGGAACCACCGAATTGACTAGGGTTAGGGTTTGTGATGCGCTAGATCGATAGTGGAGATGCAATGGCGGTGCTGGAGCAAGCTAGGGCATAAGCAAGCTAGGGCACGACGTGGGTGCCGGCGCTGGAGTGGGGCTTGAACGTGGTGGTGGCACGGGTACGGCGACACAGACAGGGCACGGCGGCGCACGGAACAGCACAGGCACACGATGGCATGGGCAGTGGAGGCGTGGCGTGGCTATGCGGGCACAGAAAGTGGCGGGCGGCAGCGCGCGGACGCAGCGACGGCGCGTGGAGGTGCGGGCGACGTGAGTGGCGCACGGGCACACGGAGGCGCGACGACGTGTGGCGGCGGCGCTGGAGCAAGACACAATGGTGAGATGGCAGCATGTGGTATTGGAATGGGGCGAGCGGCGCGCAGCTTATATGGGGGTCCCCCACGAGACAGAGAAGGAAATGGAGATAAGAGATTGAATCTCGCACGTTTTCTACTGACCGGATGCTCCGGTGGCAGCGATCGGACGTGCCACCCAGCGTTCGGTCGATTCCAGTAAGGTCCAAAACCCCTAGAATCGTGACTGGACGCGTCCGGTGGACACCGACCGGACGCAGCCAGAGTCCGGTGCAAGCTGTCTTCATCGTCTTCGATCGACCGGACGCAGAGCCACCATCTGACCGAACGCTAGGAGAACAATGTTCCAGCATTTGGTTAGTCCTTCGCAGCAAGTTCACCTCCTGTGAACTGACCGGACGCTGGACATCAGAGTCCGGTGCAGCATCCGGTCACTTCTTTTCCAATGAATCTTCAAAGTCCTTTGTGTTGCCTATTCCCAATCAAGTCCCAACTCTAATAAGATCCAAATAAATACCAATTGGGACTGATGTGAGTGACCTCTCTCAAATCGTAATGTTTTTCAAAAATATTTTGCCTTAGGCTATTATTCTTTTATGAAAATAGGAAATAAGAGAGCAATTGAAGATGAATGATAAAACAATATTCTTGTATATGCAATGCAATACATTGAAGATAAATCTAGTTGCTTGTTAAGTTTGATCCAAGGTTAAGCTTCTTCACACGCTTTACGGTGGTTATCTTAACCATGTTAGACAAGCCCTATATGCATTACCAAAAATTAAACATGTTGTATATTATAATGCAATGCAAGGGACAACATAAGCTCATTTTTAGTAAATTTGCTAAAATCAAGAACATTGAGCTCATTCCGCAATCTACAAAATGTTGCCTCATCTAGCAGTTTAGTGAAAGATATCCGCCAATTGATCCTCGGTCCTTACACCTTCTAATGATATATCATTTTTAGCAACATGATCTCTAAGAAAGTGATGACGGATATCTATGTGCTTGGTGCGAGAGTGTTGAACCGGATTATTTGCAAGTTTTACCGCTACTTTCATTGTCGCACAAAAGAGGTACTTTATCTAGAACTACACTATAGTCTAGCAAAGTTTGTTTCATGTAAAGTATTTGTGCACAACAAGCACCCGCGGCAATGTATTCTGCTTCGGCGGTGGACAAAGCCACACTATTTTGCTTCTTGGAGGACCAAGACACAAGTGATCTACCAAGCAAATGGCACCCTCCGGATGTGCTTTTTCTATCAACTTTGCAACCGGCATAATCCGAATCGGAATAGCCAACTAACTCAAATATAGCTCCTTTGGGATACCAAAGGCCAATGCTTGATGTGTGCTTAAGATACCTAAGGATTCTTTTTATGGCAATTAAATGAGTTTCCTTAGGATTAGCTTGAAATCTTGCACACATACACACACTAAACATGATGTCAGGGCCTAGATGCGGTTAAATATAACAAGCTACCAATCATAGAGCAGGTAGATAGTTTGATCAACCGTGTTACCTCCCTCATCTAGGTCGAGATGTCCATTAGTTGGCATTGGTGTCTTGATTGGCTTACATTCATCCATCTTGAATCTCTTGAGAAGATCATTTGTATATTTCTCTTGAGAGATAAAATCCCTTCTCTCATTTGTTTGATTTGAAAACCAAGAAAGAATGTAAGCTCTCCAATCATTGACATCTCGAACTCCTTTGACATCAATTCACCAAACTCTTTGCAAGAATCTTCATTTGATGATCCAAAGATGATGTCATCAACATACACTTGACAAATGAAGATGTGCTCATCAAGCTTCTTGGTGAATAGTGTGGTGTCGACCTTCCCGATGGTGAAGCCCTTCTCAATGAGGAAGTCCCGAAGGCGCTCATACCAAGCTCTTGGGGCTTGCTTAAGCCCATATAATGCCTTGGACAACCTATAAACATGATTAGGATATCTAGGGTCTTCAAACCCGGAAGGTTGATCAACATAGACTAGTTCATTAATAAAGCCATTTAAAAATGCACTTTTCACATCCATTTGATATAGTTTCATTTCATGATGTGATGCATATGCAAGGAAGGATATGAATCGGCTTCTAGTCTTGCAATCGGTGCAAAGATCTCTCCAAAATCCAATCCTTCAACTTGAGAGAACCCCTTTACAACTAGTCTTGCCTTGTTCCTCACAACTATGCCTTGATCATCTTGCTTGTTGTAGAACACCCACTTTGTTCCAATGACTCTTGCACCTTTTGGCCGCTCTTCAAGAGTCCAAACTTCATTGCGGGTGAAGTTGTTCAACTCTTCATGCATGGCATTTATCCAATCCGGATCTTGAAGAGCTTCTTCTACCTTAGGTAGGCTCATAGCAAGAGACAAAAGAGTGATGAGCAATAAATGAAGCAAGTTTTTGTGAGTGAGTCATTACACCCTTTGATGGATTCCCTATGATGAGATCTTGTGGATGATCTTGTAGTAGAGGTGTATTTCTTCTATTGACCACTTGTGGAGGAGGTTGTGGAGCATCAACATCTTGTGCTTGTACCACCATTTGATCATGGGAGACATGGGTGTCTTCATTTTCTACTCTCCCATCTTTATCATCATCTTATGGCACACTTGATGAAGAAGATGGATCAATCACTTGTACATCATCTTCATCATCTTTAGGCTTGATGTCTCCAACCAGAATGTTCTTCATAGCCTCCCTCAATGGTTCATCACCTACATCATCAAGATTCTCATGTGCTCCTTGGGAGCCATTAGATTCATTCAAATTCCATATCATATGTTTCTTCAACCAAGCCGGTGGCATGATTAAATACTCTATATGCTTTGGACTTTGATGAGTAACCAACAAGAAAACCAATATCACAATGTCTTTGAAACTTCCCTAGATGTTGTCGCTTCTTGTAGATGTAGCATTTGCAACCAAACACCCTAAAGAAGGAGACGTCCGGCTTCTTCTCATTGAGCAACTCATAAGGTGTCTTGCCAAGGAAATTTTGGAGGAATTGGCGGTTGGATGCATAGCATGCGGTGTTGATAGCTTCTGCCCATAGAGCTTCGGAGGTGTTGTACTCATCTAGCATTATTCTTGCAAGAGTGATCAATGTCCGGTTCTTCCTCTCAACTACACCAGTTTTATTGAGTATATGTTGCGGAGACCTCATGCTTGGTCCCAACTTCATCACAATATGCTTCTATGTTTGTGTTGTCAAATTCCTTCCCATTATCACTTTTTATCTTCTTGAGCTTCACTTCAAACTCA
This sequence comes from Miscanthus floridulus, assembly GCF_019320115.1. Lineage (NCBI taxonomy): Eukaryota > Viridiplantae > Streptophyta > Magnoliopsida > Poales > Poaceae > Miscanthus > Miscanthus floridulus. Next base: position 21,226,238 of record NC_089592.1, on the reverse strand, counting down.
TTTTGTGCTCTCTTGGTAAACTTCTTGAAGCAAGATGCAACTTTGGATTTGTCATGAAGGAAGAATACCCATGTATATCTTGAATAGTCATCAACAATCACAAGACAATAAAGATTTTCTCTCCAAACTCTTGTATGTTGTTGGCCCAAATAAGTCCATGTGAAGGAGTTCTAGCACTCTTGTGGTTGACATGAAAGCTTTGGTTGGATGAGTATTTACAACTTGCTTAGCTGGCTTGACATGCACTACAAAGCTTGTCCTTCTCAAACTTCACATCCTTCAACCCTCTCACCAAATCATTCTTCATTAGCTTCTTGAGTGAGCTCATCCCAACATGAGCAAGTCTTCTATGCCATAGCCACCCAAGTGTTGTTTTGGTGAATAGGCAAGTCTTCAAATTTGCATCTTCGAGGTGAAGTCCACTAGATATAGGTTGTTGTATCTAAATCCTTTGAATATCACTTGATCATCATCCTTCTTAGATACAATCAACTTCCTTCTCGGTGAACAAGCATTGGAAGCCAAGATCACACAATTGTCCAATGGATAGCAAGTTGAAGCTCAATGAAGCAACATATAGCACATTTGAGATAGGAATGATCATTTGATATTGCCACTTTGCCCAATCCTTTAACCTTGCCCTTTGAGTTATCTTCAAATGTGATTCTTTCTTGTCCATCTACTTTCTTCATCTAGTGAGGTGAACATATAAGGATCACCGGTCATATGTTGTGTGCAACCACTATTAATAACCCAATGACTTCCACCGGTCTTGTAGTTCACCTACACACAAGAGATCAAGCTTTAGGAACCCAAACTTGTTGAGGGCCCTTCACCTTCTCAACAAGTGACTTAGCAACCCAAATTTTCTTAGGCCTATTCTTGTTGGGACGTGCCTAAGAACATGACTTTCATCTTTCCACTAGAATCCTTTCTAAGCATGTAGTGAGCATTGAAGGCAAAAGGTCTAGCATGCTTGGGCAAGGGTTGTGGTGGTGGAGTTTGGCACTCATGAGCAAAGTGGCCTTCTTGTCCACACTCAAAACACTTCTTTGGCTTTGGCTTTTGTTGTTATTGAGCTTGAGCCTTCTTCTCTTTATTTGCCATGTACCCAATGCCACTTCTATCCATCTTCATGATGGTGTTTATTAGTAGCTCACTTTGAAGATACTTGCCTCTAGTGAACTTGCTCAATCCAATCTTGAGATGCTCTTTCTCCAACTTAAGCTTCTTGTTTTCTTCCTTAAGAGCATCAGTTGTTTTTCTCTTCCTTGAGCTTCTTGTTTTCTTCTTTGAGCTTCTCATTCTCAAGCATCAACTCACCATCATGATCAAGAGTTTCTAGCACAATGGACTTGGTGGTTTTGAGTTCTTCAAGATCTTTCTTGAGCTTTTCATTGTCATTCTTGAGCTTGACAAACTCATCATAATCATTGGCCTCAACCACTTACTTGCCCTTGCTACTTAGAACTTTGCTCAATGCTCTCAATGATCAAATCATCACATGATGTAGCTATATCAATCTTAACAACATTGTTAGTAGCATCATGTGGCTCATTGAATAAATATTCTCGAGCAATAACTAGATTATCATGATTAATCTTAAGAGTAGTATATTCATCTTTTAGCATATTATGTCTAGTGATGAGCTCTTTATGCATCCTCTCAAGTTTATCATGTTTATCTTTAAGCTCTTTCTTAGAAGATTTGAGCTCTTTGAGTTTGGATGACATAACTTCATTTGCTTATCTAAGCTCAACACTAGCCTTTTCGGCTATATCACATTTAGCTAAAAGAGAATCATTTTTAGCTTCTAGCTTGTCATTCTTAGCTCTAGTCTTTATAATGATCTTGGAGTATTTATTTAGCAATGTAACAAGATCATCATAAGAAGGTGATTCATATTCATCATCATCACTATCGCTATCATTATTACTAGCATGTTCATCACCACTACTCTCATCATCATTTGATACCTTACATTCACCCTTGGCCATAAGGCATAGGTGTGTAGAGGATGATGGCGATGGTGGCGGTGAAGATGATGAAGAGTCAATAACAATGGCAGCCACCTTCTCATTGTCACTATCATCAGTCGAATGAGCCACTAGATGAATCAATGTCCGTGAGCCAATCATCGACGATATATGCCTTTCCACTCTTCTTCTTCTTGTGGAAGTCCTTCTTGCCATCTCTCTTCTTGTATGGCTTGTCTTTCTTCTTCTCATCTTCATCACTTGAGTCATCTTTCTTGCCCTTGTTCTTGTTCTTGAACTTGTCTTTCTTGGGCTTTGTGCATTGGTGAGCTAGATGACCATGTTCTCTACAATTGTAGCAATCCATCTCGGAGATTGGCTTCCTTCTAGAGCTAGTGAAGAACTTCTTCTTCTTGCCATCAAACTTGATGCCACTCTTGTTGATCTTCTTTAGCATCTTGGCGATTTTTCTCACCATGAGAGCAAGGCTTGCATCATCAACTTCATCATCACTTGAGCTCTCATACTCAAGCCTTGCTTTGCCCTTCTCTTGACTAGCTTTGAATGCTAAGTCCTTTTCTTTCTTCTTTTTAGAGGATAAGCCATCTTGAGGTGTGATGTGCATGTACATCTCATGAGCATTGATCTTTCCCAAGATTTGTGTCGATGTAGCGGTGGAAAGATCACCTTGATGAAGCATGGTCACAATATGCCCATATTTGTCAATGGGGAGGACACTCAAGATCTTTCTTACAACATCGGATGGTTGCATTTGAGTTAGTCCAAGCCCATTGACTTTCTCTACAAGAACATTCAAACATGAATACATTTCATTAGCACATTCTTTAGGAAGCATTTCAAAAGAGTTAAGCTTTTTCATGATAAGATGATAGTGTTCCTCACTCTCACTCTTTGTTCCCTCATGGAGCGCACAAACATTCGACCATAGTGCATGGGCGTCTTTGTGGTTCCTCACCCGGTTGAACACAACTTTACAAAGGCCTCTAAATATGGTGTTTCTAGCCTTTGCATTCCATTTTTCATAATTCAACTCATTGCCTTGTAGGTTAGTAGCATCCCGAGGTTTTGGGAAGCCTTGTGAGGCAGCTCTAACTATTCCAACATCTAGAGCTTCTAAGTACGCCACCATGCGAATTTTCCAATATGGAAAATCATCCCCCTCAAAGATAGGAGGAGGTCCATCCCCGTGAGACATCTTTCTCTAGGTGGTTAAGCCTAAATATATGAGCATGAGGCTCTGATACCAATTGAAAGGATCAGAATGCCCAAGAGGGGGGGGTGAATTGGGCTAATTCTAAATTTCTTTGCAATAATTAAGCTCTACGGTTAGCCCAATTAACCCCTTATGCCTAGAAAGTGTTTATATTGATCTAACGCATAAAAGTTTAGCACCCTAAGTTCCAATCCTACTCTAGCATGGCAATTTTAGGAATGTAAATGACAAGAATTAAATTGCTCAAAGTAAATGCTCAAAGTAAAAAGAGAAGGAGGAACGCGGTGATGTTTTGCCGAGGTATCGGAGAGTCGCCACTCCCCACTAGTCCTCGTTGGAGCACCCGCGCAAGGGTGTAGCTCCCCCTTGATCCGTGCAAGGATCAAGTGCTCTCTACGGGTTGATTCTTCGACACTCCGTCATGGTGAATCACCCACAACCGCTCACAACTTGAGTTGGGTCATCCAAAAGCTCTGTCGGGTGATCACCAAGCTCTCCAATCACCACCAAGCCATCTAGGTGATGGCGATCACCAAGAGTAACAAGCACGAACTCTCACTTAACCACGACAAGCCTAATGAGAAGGATGGATGGACACTTTGCTACTCTTGATCTCACTAATGAGGGCTCTCTTTGGGATTCTCAAATCTCAATCACCTCACTAGGACCTTGCTCTTCTTGGCACTCTCAAAGGTGTTTCTCAGCAGTTGGAATGAGCAAAAAGTACCCCCACACACGAATGGAGGAAGTATTTATAACATGGGCTGAAAAACGGACCGTTATGTGCCTCTGCGGGGTGACCGGACGCTCCGGTCATGTTGATCGGACGCGCCGGTCAGTTCACCCTGAACTTCAATGTTTACAGTGTGATTGGACACTGGCCAGTGTCCGATCAGCACTGACCGGACATGTCCGGTCGTGATTTTCCCTCTTTGGAACCTTACTGGAGTCGACCGGACACTGGCCCTCAGCGTCCGGTCACTTGACCTCTCAGCGTCCGGTCGCACCAGACGAAAACACCTTGGTTAAATGAACTGACCGGACCCTGAGCCAGCGTCCGGTCACACCGAAGCCAGCGTCCAGTCAGTATTTGACCCTCCATTCACTTCCAACTCTTGATCATATGTGAATGAAGTTTGCTCCATTGTATCTAAGGGCTATTTTGGAGCTACCTAGTGCTAGATTTAGCAAGTGTGCACCACACCTAACTCACTAGACTCACCTAGGTCAAGCTACCCGTCCATACCCCTTTATTAGTATGGCTAAAGGAAAAACAAAGTCCTAAACTACTATGAGTGTCTCTTCAACTTCAAACGACACTTAGAACTAGTCCATCCTTAACCTTGTCGTCCATCCTTTGAAAACCGAAATGATTTTCATCGTAGGGGCATGACCACCATGATAGCCCAATCGATCTCTATTACCATGACCTAACTTAATTGCCTCTACAAAACATACATTAGTCATAGTAATCATGTATTGTCATTAATCACCGAAACCCAACAAGGGGCCTAGATGCTTTCAACTTGGATGTACTAGCATTTACGTTTCAATAAATTGAACACCTGGATAATCACCTTGCATTTAGTTTAACAATAGTTGTACAAAAGTGTCAGATTTTAGTCCGATACATCATAAATTGATACTTAAATCTACTGCAGTGAACTAAGCAACTTGCCAATAAACATTCCAAGAACTAAGGTAAGTACAAAATAGGTGAAAGAAGAACATGAAGCACATTTCTTTCTCAAAGGTACGAAATCTTCCATCATCTTCATTAGAACCCTGGCCATTTCTTCAATCTATGGCATAATTTCTTCCTCCTCCTGTAGATGTTTTTCATTTGTTGTAACATTGGCCTCTGCCTTCAACTCCCAAATCTTGTTACATAAATGCAAAATCAAAGTCCTCAAAAATTTTCCATATTGGGGATCATGCCACTTAAAGAACCCGCAATCTAAGTCAGGCTAAGAAAAAACCAAATTACCATAAGTACAGCAGGATTTCAGCATTTGCATTGCGAAAAATAGAATGAACAAGAAAGAAATCGAGTTACATTATTTGCCCTGCAGCATCTGTGGTACCGACATCCTGGGTTTCCATCACTCCATGAAATCCACCGAGGCATCTTCAAGCCGCAGCGACACAAAAGTGTTGGCTGGTATGCATAGGTGTGGTTCTCGACACGGCACGGGATGGGCGACCCCTTCCCATTGTAACCTCTTCCACTGGAAGCCGATGTTCTTCTCGTGACGACACCCTGAGATGGTACCAACCACTGGGAGGAGTTGGAGCTAGATGCAGCCACGGAGCAGTCGGGGTTCAAAGTGTTGCGCACTCTGAGTGAAGAGGTCAGCCTAGGTCTTTTATTGTCTACGCTTTTGCCTCCCGCTAAGGTGCCAAAACATCCTGGAAAACCCATGCACTCCCGCTACGATAAAATGCTGTGTCACCGACGGTTCAGGGTACTATCCGCCTATAGAATAAGGCCTATTTTGGATCCTCTATGCTTATATAGAGGTGTACACGTGGACTACAATCAAGGCCAACTGATTCAATTAACAATTCAACCAAAGTAATAGTTCAACGATTATGTAGTACTCATACATACTAATCTAGAGGCTTCATCAGTACATATAAACTTCATTAATATAAAAGTTTCACAAATTCTAAGACAATGTTGGATGGGTAGGCAGTTGCTAAGGTACTCAATTGGTTGATGCGGTCCAGAAAGCCAGAGGTAGTGAACCGTAGCAAATATGATAGCATCTCCATCCATGGACACATTGTATCTATAAAGGATGTCTACTTCCTATCCAGTCCTGGAAAACACAAAAATCTCTCCACAAACAGGGTCTTGAATGATTCTTGTAAAATTTTGTGGTCCGAGAAGGTGATGAACAATGACTTTGTCGCGAGGTCAGAACCGTAGCAAGCATGTTGTTCGAGTCGGTGTCAGAGTACGGGTCTTCAATGGCTTGGGTGGACTCTAGAACACAAGAATCATAGAGAGGACGCAATGGTTTATCCTGGTTCGGGCCAATTGGTGCCCTACATCTAGCAGCTGATGATCCTTACACTCAAAAGCACCCAAAATCAGGGAGTTCCAATAGGGTTGTAGAGAGATTTGGTAGGGGGTTAGCTTAGTGCTAATCCTAAGGTTGCCTCGCCGTCGGTGGAGCCTTCCCCTCGTCAGAGAGGAGGAAGACGACAGGATGTGGTGGAGGAGCTCTCGGTGCCCCTCCGTGGGTTGCCTTGCTCTCGGTACTGAGCGGAGGCCAAGGAATGGAATGGAGTCAAATGATCTATCTCTCCCCTTTAGGTCTGATCTTATCTGTTATATAACAAGATAGGTCGGGTACATAGTGGTTTAGGGGAACTAGTCTACAGTCTACATGTGCTAGAGTCCAGGAGGGTCTTACAGCGACGCGTTGTGGACCGTGGTAGTGCTGTGGAGCCAAAGAAGCATTGGGCATCGTCTGGCTACTCTGTTCTAACACTCTATGTGTCAGGTTGTGTCGGCTTGAACCAGCCTCCCCTAGGTGGTCCTTCTGGAGTCTTCTTGGTGGTGAAGGAGGTCGGCACCAGGGGCTGGCGCATGGGCCCGGGGCCTTCGAGCCCCTAGAGGCTGTTGGGAAGCTTTGTCTTCTTATGTCATGCCCTGTGCGTGACCTTGTCGGAAATGTGCTCGGCAATGCTATGCCCAAGGGGCAACGCCGGGTAGCCCCCGAGCCTCAGTAGCTCAGGGCATGTCTTCTTGCGCCCGAGCCTTGGTTGGCATTGTTGGTGGGGAAGGAGCCAAGGGCCAGGCCGAAGTGTCATCATAGATTAGGAGTCTCAGGGCTCGAGCAAGCCCCCGAGCCCCAAGCGAAGGTCGTGGTGGAGTCAGGCTTGGTCGGATTTCTTCTTAGAGGGAACATGTGAGCGTACCCGATGGGTATAGCCCCCGAGCCTCTGGGCTATCCTCGAGGGGTCGGTCGAGGGGTCTTCATCATTCGGGAACCATTGGACCCGAGGCTTAACATACCCATATGTTAGGATCTTGTCAGGATCCCCTGAGCCCTTCATGGTCTCACTTGACGTGATGGCGACAAAGGGGTGAATTTGATCTTCTAGTGACTGAACCCTCCTTGGCAGGGATGGCTTCCGCTGATAAGGGTGTTGTGCCCTACTTGGAGCATTGTTCTCCCATTGATGGGTGCTGCTCGGCTATCAAGGTCGGGCGATGATGGTGCCGATCCTTTTGTGAGTCTATGTCGCATAGGTCTTCGACTCGAGCGAGGGCTAGGCGAACTCATCTGGGAGTTGCTGATCTTAGGCCTAGGGTGCCCTCCTTTTTGATTGGAGCCTACCATGGGCTAGGTGATCGAGAGCGTCTGGGCTTTGGCTCGGGGCCAACTGATCATCTAGAGCGCCATGCCCTTTTGAGGGCTACGGTAGCAGGTCTCGATCCTCTTGAGCTAGCCTTCTGAGGCTGATCCTCTATGGCCATAGATTGGGGTGCGGGGAGCGCGCTGAGCCCTAGATAGAGACCCTAATGGCCCAACTACTCAGCGGCTCCTGACCTAACTTTAGGGAGTTGGTTGGTTTTGGGGATGCTCCACCTAAGCACCCGTCGATCAGGGGGTCTGGTTGCTCTGTCTAGGGAGCTAGCGTAGCCCCCGAGGCTGCTGGGGCCTTGGAGTCTTCAGGGCTCAGAAGAGCCTATAGCTCAGGGCTGTTATTCCCTCGGTGGCCAAGATTGTTGTGCCCGTGCGACTAGCATGTAAGTCCATGAGAACCTCAGGTTTATGGTTGTTCCATGCCCCGGTCATGTCCCAAAGGGGAGATCCTTAGCTTCCTGATCGAGCCACTCGTATAGTTCCTGAGCCCATCTGTCGGTGCTCGAGGGCTCGCTGCCTCCCTCATTGGGTCACCACGAGCGGCTTTGAGTTAGTACTCGAACATCGTTCATCTAGATGGATCGGGAGACAGGCAAGTACCTACAAAAAAATGGAATGGACACAAGAGAAGGGAAAGATGACATAACTGGTAACGCGGCGGTCGGGGCAATTCCATTAGCACCTTGCCGATCCCTCGTGAAACAATCCCGATTCCCGTGAGGGGAAATCCATAGATTCGAAGTATAACGTGATAGTCCTAGGCGATCATCCCATCACATTATCAAATAACAGTCGATATCACAGTCATACATCGAATACCTGTCTTAAAGAGAGTACAAATAGCAAGGTTTACTCATTATTACATCACCACTTGGCAGAATCACTCAGAGCATGCAGCAACTAGAACAGCATCTGGTAGAACGACAGCGGGCGTCGACTACATCTTCACGAACCAAACTTGAGTGCAGGAACAAGACTTCTAATCCTCCCAACCATCTCCTTGGTAGTCGTATTCAGACTCAGAACCTGCCAAACAATTGTCAATACAATTTATATTAGCCACTGGCTCCCACCCTATGCTTTGTGTTTGCTTTGTGGTAGTGGAATGTAAGGGTAGAGCAAAAGACCTAATTGTGGCTATAGTTTTTCCTATGGGAGTATGTCATGTTTAAATAATAATTCATCAAGTTTTAACCCATCTCATCCGCACGTTCTCCCATCCCATCACACATATCTCACCACTCTCACACTCACTAGGCAACAAGGATGACTCGCTCTCATGCCTTGCCTCATCGGCCAAAGTCGGAATCCAACACAAGAACCTAGGAGGGAGAGAAGAAAGGACTCGACTCTCTAATCAAGGGAAGCATAGGTCATAGGAATGTCCATATCCATGGACATGGCTATACGTACAGATCGATCAACTCTACAGAGCGTGTACACCTAGAACCACAAGATCACCATCATCGGCGGTGCCCCGCCTAGGCTGATACCGAGCTGCCTTCCAACCGGAGCGATGCCACCCTACCACTTAGCCCTGGGCCACCTCGGAGTCCACCAAAACACTAAGACTATGAGACGTAGCATCAGACCCTAGAGGTCACTATGCTATCTTAGGAGGGTGTGGGCCATATGCCCATACCTCTCTACACTATCCACTTCCAACCTAGTAGTAGTGGCACCGTCCTAGCTGGTCAGCATATGTCCCCCGTCGATTTAGGAATGAATGGCGTGTTTGTAGGGTCCTATGATCCGGTTCTCTCGACATACCAGTCCTTAGGGGGACCGAATAGGATATCTTCTCAAAGGGGATAACCAACACCCTGTGCCTTGACGGCACCTCCATCACAGGGGTTCATCCCACAAAGACACTCCAACCTGAGATCTCCTCATCTCACATGCACCCGCCATATGTACCTCTCATAGGGGATGCCCAGGCTGCACCCCCCGGTAAGACTCATCCAATGACTCATCATAAGATCCTGCCTGATCGATTCAACCCTCACCACACACCCAAGACGCATGCCAAGACCCCCCGGTTGTTACCACATTATCAGCACCAAGGGCCTTATCCACTCACAAACAATCCTCCACCTAGCAGTAGTAAGTAAGTAAGCATGCGTCTAGCCTAACAGCGGGTGTGTAGGGGTATAGGTTGCGACAAGGTAATGGCTCACAAGTAATTCTACCATGCAACCTATCACAAATCATTGCATAAAAGTAAAGCACTAGCATCTATATTATAGCATGTCTACTAGGATTCTATGAGGTTGGGTGGGATGTGGCACTTGGCAAGTCATCCCCAAGCTCCTCAGTGTAGTCGGGGTCAAACTCCTCAGTCTGTGGCTCTTTCGGGTCTACCAAACAAGACATATAGCCGCGATAAGCGACTCCTATATATGGTCACAAAGAAGCAAAGGAAATTCAAAAGATTCAAATACACTCAAACATAAGCCTATGACGTAGAGCTCATTTTTAGAAAAATTTGGACTCTGGTTTCATATTTTTCTGAAGTCGTATGAATTTTCTACGAATTTCATAAGTTTAAATCATATTTTGAAAAAGAAAAAGAATTGGATAAACCAGAGGCTGACACGTGGCACGCTGTTATTGGGCGAGGCGGCAGAGTCACTGATAGGTGGGGTCGGTCAATGGTCAGCGTTGATCGGTCAACGATTGTAACACCTCTGGTGTTACGAGCTCGCTTAGCACTGAGATTATGGCCTGAGAGATGGATCTAATAAATATAGTGAGCTAGCTTACTTAAATGCCTATATATGTTAATGAAAAATTCTAATGCGAAGAGTAGAATAAGTGGTTCTAAATAATGGCACGTGTATCTTATATGACTCACTTATGTAGTTAAGAAAAATAAAATGAGTGTTGTAAGTTAGTTTATTTTAGGTGAAATACGCTAATGAGATCCTAATATGAAAAACCGAATACGTTGTTTTAATTGTTGGCATGAAAAATAAATTTTATAAACCAAAGAGTAATATAACTTAGGATTAAAAAGTGCCATTTTTGGAGGATTATTTGATGCAAAATAATTAAACAATGTCTACATATTTTGTTTCTATGAGTTAGTATGAAGTATGGGCTACGTCACGATGGGTTTGTTAGTCAAAATTGACAAGGTTTAGACCTCTTAAAAATTAGGGCAAAAGTGTTAAGGAAGGTTAGTTCTAACCGAACCTTTGAATTCTCTAAGTAAAAAAATGATAATGGACAATGCTCTTTGGGCATTTAAAATCCAACAAAAATGTCTAAACACTAACTTCATGTTTTCGCACAGTTGGTTGCATCAAAGTGAATACTTGGGTAGGGTGTAGTCCCCGAGTGGGGTGGAGTTGTCATGGCGTCGCAAGAAATTCTCCAACATCGCTAGAACGTGTTGCGATCAGGTTTTGGCGCTCCGTTTGTCAATCAGCGCCTGGCTTGATGAACCTATTTTGTCGTGTCTCTATCTCTCTCGGTAATTCCTCTAATTGTGTGTTTGATGCTCCTTAGGATAGCCTTTAGGACCCTCTTGAGCCTTGGCAAATTGGTTTGGTCTCAACCAAGCTGGTTTGGTTTTGGTCGGAGCTTTAAAATTCGTGCACGTCATTGATAGCAGCCGCTCGGTCAGTGTTTGCGGTCACCGTGTGCACGCGTGTGGCGGGCGTCGGGCTAGATTGTTGTCGGCCGTGGTTTTCTCCTCGTGCCTATGTGCATGTCGTTGCCGTGTGTCGGCCGATGCCATGGCTCTCCTTCCTACGCCCTCGTGTTGTCCTGGCCACGTTGTGCCGCTACGCGCCCCTCGCCTTCCTGCGCTCTTGTGCTGTCCTGGCCACACCGTGCCGCTGCACCGCATGCTAGGCCAGGCCAGTGCCTTGGTGGCCGCCATCGGATCGATGTGGTGCTCACCCTGCCCCTCATTCTACCTACCACGCCAGTCAATGCCTTGGAGCCCTACCCTATGTCGTAAGGGTGTCCCGACCACAGAAGCGATGGGACGCTTCCCTACCTTGCCTTGCCTTGCCCCGCTAGACGCCATGGAGAGTTTGGCTCAGGTTTGGTCGCTTCGAGTTAAGAGCGTCGCGCCAAGTCTCCTATTTGTCCGTCGCGTGGACTTGCTCATGTCATAGCCAGTGACTAGGGTTAGCCATCTTAAGCCTTCCGCCCACGCGTGTGTGCTTCTCCATGATAGGGCACGGCCAGAGCTCGTCTGGCCACCCCCAATCCGCTTAAGCTTCGGTCCTCCGTGACCCGATTCTTTGCACTAGTACATGGCTCTGGAAGCCCACTAAGCGCTCCGTCTTTCCCACCCCGGCCAAGGGCTATCGACGGCAAATTGAGCATTTTGTCGTCGTGGGCCATGGTCGCCGCCGTGACCAGGAACTGGGAAGAAAGGTAGGATTGGAGCGATAGAAATTCGATTGTTTGAGACCATAAACTCGCATTGACCCCCTCCACTTGGTGCTCATGTTGTTTTGTCTAGGAGGCTCACCATCGACGTGGTGACGTGCTGGTGCCATGCTCGACACGCCATCGTGAGGTGCAGGCGCACATGGCCAGCGCTGCGGGGGTCATCTCCGACTTAACCATCACCTCGATCATGTTCGTTGTAAGCTGTTGATGCTCAATCACCGCCCTTTTAGTCCGTTAGTGTCTCTAGCTCGCCTGAATGCTTGCGCCGCCATGGTGGTTGGTCTACCGCCATGAGCAGAGCGATAGAAGTCGTCGTTAGGCTCCCAACTGTCACCTAGGAATGCGCGCTTATCGGTAGGTAGAGGTCAGCTCCTTTATCCCCGTCATAGCGAGCTTCGTGTGCTTAGCGCAGCCACCCATGCCGCTGGTCGCCATGCCGATAAACGTAGGGTAGAGCAGGGGTCTCTCCGTGGTGAAGGCGGCATTTTCCTAGGTCCTTAGTGCAAAGCTCTTCTCTGGTGTAATAGTGTTTTGTAATGTCGCGTGATATTCTATGAAGCTAGGGGTTCTTCTGCAAATGTGTGGGTGCGCGCGTGGGTTTCCCATCGTGGGTCACTTGTTGGGCCAGCCTACTACACGCACGGCCATTTCTACGCGAGTCGCCTGGGCTGTTGGACCGAATCGGTTGCCGCATGCCCTTTTCGATTTCTAAAGTCTTTTCTAATTTAGCTCTTAAGGTAAACTTGTAAATTCAAGGTAAAATTGCGTAGATGTTCAAAAATTATGAAACCAATTTTGTTAGGTTCCTAAAATCATGACCTATCTGCTAATGTATTTTGTTCACTTAGGTTCATAGAATTTTCAAGAGTAGACTAATTAATTTGAAGCACTTAAAATGGGTAAAACATGAACTTGTAGGAGTTATTACGATGAATTGGTAGTAGTACTGGCCCTGAAATTTTTACTATAGATTCCTAAAATTATTAGGTGCTCATTGTAATTTTTGTAGGTCCATAGGAATTAGTGTGTTAAGGTAACTAAATGAGCCCTAGTACGAAAATATATATTTAATCAATCAAATGTCAAAATAATTGGGGGTTTGTAGAACGAAAACATTTTCTGGAAACGAGCCTCACTTGACCATGTGGATACATGGCTTAGTATGTTAGTTATTAGAGCTAGCTCGTTAGCTTGCGAGATGTAATCGTATTTTAGGGTTGCGGATGTCATTGATTATTTATGTCCCTACGTTGCATCCACATATTTCATGATAGTTACGATGTTGGATCGCGGAGTCATCGGGAGTAGTGGAAGCAGATGGTGACTTGATGATCATGCCACCAAGATGAAAGCTAACTTGGTTATATCTTACCCAGACAAGCCCCGGTGCATAACCCCTATTATTCTGCACTTTATCTTATGCTTGTGCATTAAGTTTTAAGGAGTTGAATGAAAACCACTTGCATATATATATATATATATATATATATATATATATATATATATATATATATATATATATATATATATATATTCTTATCCTATGAGTCTTACTAGTATGGCAGAATCATGTAGATTGCTATGCTACAGGACTCCGGTAGAAGTCTAGTCATTGTCTGTCACTCGCGAGAGATAGGAAATATATTATTGTTACTATTATTATGTTACTATCACAAGGAATATATGTGGATAATAAATGGAGACCGGTGAAAGGTCCTAACGGCTAGAGGGAGAGTGAATAGCCTAATAAAATTTTCTACAACAACACTTAACAAAATGGTTAGACAATTATAAGGCGAAGCAAGTGTTGCGCTAGCCTACACAAAATGCAAGCCACCTACCACAATTCTAGTTTAGATAGTATCAATTCACACAATAGCTATGACACTACCCTATGTTAGTGTGCTCTCAAAGACTAACTAAAGAGCCACACCAACCAAGCAAAACAAGCTCTCACAACTAGTTACACTAAAGAGCTTGACAACTAGTTTGCAGCAAAGTAAAGAGAGTGATCAAGAAGGTTATACCGCCTTGTCGAGGAAGGAACCAATCAATCACAAAGATGAATAACAATAAAGACCAATCACCTCGGAATCAATGATGAAGACAATGATTTTTACCGAGGTTCACTTGCTTACCGGCAAGCTACTCCTCGTTGTGGTGATTCACTCACTTGGAGGTTCACGCGCTAATTGGCATCACACACCAAACCCTCAATAGGGTGCTACACAACCAACACAAGATGAGGATCACACAAGCCACGAGCAATTTACTAGAGTACCTTTTGGCGCTCCACTGGGGAAAGGTCAAGGACCCCTCATAATCACCATGATCGGAGCCGGAGACAATCACCACCTCCGCTCAACAATCCTCGCTGCTCCAAGCCGTCTAGGTGGCGGCAATCACCAAGAGTAGCAAGCAAAATCCGTAGCGAAACACAAACACCAAGTGCCCCTAGATGCAATCACTCAAGCAATGCACTTGGATCACTCCCAATCTCACTATGATGATGAATCAATGATGGAGATGAGTGGGAGGGCTTTGGCTATGCTCACAAGGTTGCTATGTCAATAAAAATGGCCAAAGTTATGAGCCATAGCCGGCCATGGGGCTTAAATAGAAGCCCCCACAAAATAGAGCTGTTGTACCCCTTCACTGGGTACTGATCGGGGTGACCGGATGCTCCGGTCCAACTGACCGGACGCTGCTCCCCAGCGTCCGGTCACCCGATGGCGGCCACGTGTCTCCTACGTTCAATAGTGAACGTTTGATCTCAATGGTCAAAATGTTGACCGGACGCTCCGATAGAGTTGACCGGACGCTGAACCCTCAGCGTCCGGTCGTTTACAGTAAGGGTCCAAAACCTATTTTTGCCGACCGGATGCGTCCGGTCATGCTTGACCGGACACAGCCCAGCGTTCGGTGCTTAACCCTAGTCACTGTGCCGACGACAACACGACCGGACGCAGCCCTTTAGCGTCCGGTCAGTTGACCGACGCCAGTGTCTTTGCGACCAACTCCGTTTCACCTCTAACTTCTTCACCCTTGCTCAAATGTGCCAACCACCAAGTGTATCACCTTGTGCACATGTGTTAGCATATTTTCACAAACATTTTCAAGGGTGTTAGCATTCCACTAGATCCTACATATGCAATGAGTTAGAGCATCTAGGGGCACTTTGATAACCGCATTCCGATATGAGTTTCTCCTCTCTTAATAGTACAGATATCAAACCTAAATGTGATCACACTCTCTAAGTGTCTTGATCACCAAAACAAAATAGCTCCTATGGTTTATACCTTTGCCTTGAGCTTTTTGTTTCTCTCTTTCTTCTTTCCAAGTCCAAGCACTTGATCATCACCATGGCATCATCTTCATCATGCTATGATCTTTGTTTGCTTCGCAACTTGGAGTGTGCTACCTATCTCATGAACACTTGATAAACTAGGTTAGCACTTAGGGTTTCATCAATTCACCAAAACTAAACTAGAGCTTTCAATCTCCCCCTTTTTGGAAATTGATGACAACCCTTATACAAAGATATGAATTAAAATTTAATTGAATCCATGTTGCTTGTCCAAGCATATTTACCATGTGTAAAGGATATGGACAAGTTTCATGAACCCCAAATGGTAGCAATTGCTCCCCCTACATATGTGCTAAGAGTTTGGATTGTAGCTTGCACATATGATTAGATAGGAAATATAGGAGTCAATGTCTACCAAATGATGCTAAGGTATTAAAGATGGACCTTTGAAGCGTGATACCAATCGGAGTACACCATTATACCATCCTTAACATCATGGTTAGCTAGATACCACTTGAACACTTGATAGCTAGATACCACTTGGAAATACTTGGAAATGAAATCATTAGATATCCTATGCATGCTAGTTTTTCATTTCATCATTCAAACCTACAACTAGCATACACAACACAAGCATGGATATTGAAATTTAAAACTTATGCCATGCAAGCATACATATGAGATGCACATTCAAATGCACCATACAAGTTTATGAGCTTGCTCCCCCTACTTGTGTGCTCAAAGTTTTAATTGATCCCTTTCCTTTGTCATATTTCTTTCCTTATGTTAAATTCTCCACATGTACTAATATCTTTGTTATTTCTCCCCCTATCATTTATATTTTCATTTTTCTCCCCCTTTTCTATCTTTGTATACTATCTTCTCCCCCTTTGTCATCAATGACCACAAAGGTTTAAAATAAAGATAGGTAGAGATTATCAATGTCAATCAATGGGGTGAGGATCATATTCTCAAATTTGGTTCAAACTAGAATATTTGCCAAAGATATTTAACTCGGTTTGATCCAAGGACAAGCTTCTTCACACCTCAAAACAAGGGTTATCTTGTACCATGTTGCATTTTCTAGATTAAACACTAGGTTTACAAGCCCACAAACATGTTATATGCTATCACTAGATCAAGTCAAGCATAGAAGCAATAGTGATACCATATAAACATCAAAGTCATTTGATTTTCATGAATGAGACTAATAAGTAAGTCCTAATGGAATGAGGAATGACTAGATGCACTAAACATGTCCTTAGCAAGGATGTATGCCATGCCAATCAACTTTTACCTTTGATAGCTCGAAGGAGAGACATGTCATATAAGTGGGGGGTGCATCAACACATATTTGAGAAATCCAATATGTTCAACTCATTCCTTAGCTTGCAAAACATTTTCTCATCCAATGGCTTGGTGAATATATCAGCAAGTTGATCTTCGGTGCCCACACTCTCAATGCATATGTCCCCTTTTTATTGGTTATCTCTTATGAAATGATGGCGGACATCAATGTGCTTTGTTCTTGCATGTTGCACCGAATTGTTGGTTAGCTTGATTGCACTCTCATTGTCACATAGCAATGGCACTTTCTTGAATTTGATTCCAAAGTCATTCAAGGTGGCCTTCATCCAAAGAATTTGTGCACAACAACTACCGGCGGATATGTATTCGGCTTCGGTGGTTGATAATGCAACACTATTTTGCTTCTTTGATGACCATGAAACAAGTGATCTTCCCAACAATTGACATGTGCCCGATGTGCTCTTCCTTTCAACCTTGCATCCCGCATAATCCGAGTCAGAGTAACCAACAAGCTCAAACTTTGCTCCTTTGGGATACCACAAACCAACATTTTGTGTATGCTTCAAGTACCTCAATATCCTTTTTGTAGCCTTCAAATGACTTTCTCTTGGTGAGGCTTGAAATCTTGCACACATGCATACACTAAACATGACATCCGGCCTTGATGCAGTCACATAGAGTAGGCTTCCAATCATAGACTGATACAACTTTTGATCCACCATGTTTCCACTTGCATCACTATCCAAGTTGCCATTGGTTCCCATTGGTGCGCTAATGGCTTTACTATCACTTATTTCAAACTTCTTGATCATGTCCTTGATGTACTTGCCTTGACTCACAAATGTGCCATTCTTCAATTGCTTGATTTGAAGACCAAGGAAGTAACTCAACTCTCCAATCATGGATATTTCAAACTCATTAGCCATTATTTTTCCAAACTCATCACAAAAGTCTTGATTGGTTGATCCAAATATGATATCATCAACATAGATTTGCAACACAAATAGATCTCTTCCAATCTTCTTGATGAAAAGAGTGGTGTCAACCTTGCCCATTGTGAACCCTTTAGAGAGTAGGAAGTCCCTCAATCTCTCATACCATGCTCTAGGTGCTTGCTTCAAGCCATACAATGCTTTCTTCAACTTGTACACATGGTTGGGCTTCTTGTCATCTTCAAAACCGGAAGGTTGCTCAACATATACTTCTTCATTGATGTAGCCATTGAGAAATGCACTCTTGACATCCATTTGATAGAGCTTGATGTTGTGGGCATAAGCATAGGCTAGCAAGATTCTTATTGCTTAAAATCTAGCAACCGGGGCATATGTTTCTCCAAAGTCAAGACCTTCAACTTGTGTATAGCCTTGTGCTACCAATCTTGCTTTGTTCCTTACAACTATCCCATCTTGATCTTGCTTGTTTCTAAAGACCCATTTGGTTCCAATCACATTGCGTCCCTTTGGTCTTTGTACCAATTCCCATACTTGATTTCTTGTGAAGTTGTTTAGCTCTTCGTGCATAGCATTCACCCAATCAACATCCTTCAACGCTTCATCTATCTTCTTTGGTTCAATGGATGACACAAATGAGAAGTGTTCACAAAATGATGCCAATCTTGATCTTGTTTGTACACCTCTTGAAATATCTCCAATTATAGTGTCCAATGGATGATCTCTTGCAACATTGGTTGGTTGGAGGATTGGAGTATGATTGCTTGCACTTGCTTGATCATTGGGTTGAGATGATGTACTAGCCCCTTGATTTTGATCAATATCATGAGATCCACTTGCACTAGCTTGATTTGTATCATCTTGCTCATTTGAGTTTGAGATCACTAGCACTTGATCATCTTCATCATCATTTACTTGCCTAGGCCTCAATTCACCAATATCTATTTTCTTCATGGTATTTGAAAGTTGAATGCCTCTAACATCTTCCAAGTTCTCATCCTCTACTTGTGAACCATTGGTTTCATCAAATTCAACATCATGAACTTCCTCAAGAGTACCACTATCCAAATTTCATACTCTATATGCTTTGCTTGTTGTGGAATAACCAAGTAGGAATCCTTCAGCACATTTCTTGTCAAACTTGCCGAATCTAGTGCCTTTCTTCAAGATATAGCATTTGCAACCAAAGACCCAAAAATATGCAATGTTGGGCTTTCTACCATTCAAGAGCTCATATGGTGTCTTCTCTTTCAATTTGTGATAATAGAGTCGGTTGCTACAATAGCAAGCCGTGTTGATAGCTTTGGCCCAAAAGGATTGACTCACATTGTACTAACTAAGTATAGACCTTGCCATATCAATGAGTATCCTATTCTTCCTCTCAACAAGGCCATTTGATTGAGGTGTGTACTTGGCCGAGAATTGATGCCTAATTCCAAATTCATCACACAACTCATCAATTCTAGTGTTCTTGAACTCACTACCATTGTCACTTTTAACTCTCTTGATGGTTGTTTCAAACTCATTGTGAATGCCCTTGACAAATGATTTAAATGTTGCAAATACATCACTTTTGTCCACTAGAAAGAATACCCATGTGTATCTAGTGTAGTCATTCACTATCACAAAGCCATATTTGTTTCCACCGATACTAGTGTATTGTGTTGGCCCAAACAAATCCATGCGCAAAAACTCAAATGCTTTACTAGTGCTCATCATGCTTTTCTTAGGATGGGTGTTTCCAACTTGTTTGCCAACATGACAAGAGCTAAAAAGCTTATCCTTTTCAAACACAACATCTTTCAAGCCTTTAACTAAGTCATGCTTAACCAATCTATTCAATTGTTTCATTCCAACATGACCAAGCCTTCTATGCCATAACCAACCCATGCTAGACTTAGTGAACAAGCATGTAGATAATCTAGCTTCACTAGCATTGAAATCAACCAAGTATAGATTCTCATATCTAAAGCCTTTGAAGATCAAGTTAGAGCCATCTACACTTATGATTTCTACATCATCTACCCTAAATATGCATTTGAATCTAAGATCACACAATTGAGCCACGGATAGTAAATTGAAGTTCAAGCTCTCTACTAGCAACACATTGGATATGCTCATGTCATTGGATATTGCAATCTTACCAAGCCCTTTGACCTTTCCTTTGCCATTGTCACCAAATGTGATACTATCATAACCATCATTGCCATTGGTTTTGATTGAGTTAAACATCCTTGCATCACCGGTCATGTGTTGAGTGCACCCACTATCAAGAACCCAATGCCTTCCTTCGACTTTGTAATTGACTTACAAAAGAAGATCAATTCTTTTTAGGTACCCAAACTTGCTTGGGTCCTTGAAGGTTAGTAACTAAGCTCTTTGGCACCCAAATGGCTTTCTTCTTTGAGCCCATCCATGGTTTGCCAATGAACTTAGCCTTTACATCATTTGTACCCTTAGTAAGCATATAGCATGAATCAAGCTTTATGAAGGATACATTAGCATTTTTGCTCTTGTTGGTGCATTCATGCTCTTTATGACCCACTTGCTTGCAACTAATGCAAAACCGACCATTGTTCTTCACAAAACTAGTCTTGTGAGGAGCAAAGGCCGCCTTGCCTTTCTTGGGGGTATAGCCCAATCCCTCTTTGTAGAGAGAAGCTCTTTGGCTACCCAAGCACATAAGCAAGCGGTCCTTACCACCATAAGCCTTAGCTAAGGTGTGAGTGAGCTTAGTGACCTCCTTCTTAAGATTCTCATTCTCAACCACTAGTGAGGCATCACAAGTGAGACCATCACTACTAGATGAGGTGGAAGTGGAAGTACTACAAGAAGGGTTAGTAGGAGCAACAATGATAGGCATAGATAGTGATTCAACAATTATATCACAAGTTAAACCTGCATTGCAAGTTTCAACATGCTTCTTTTTAGTTTGCTCATCAAGCAAAGAGGAATGAGCTTTTTCAAGCTTCTTGTGAGCCTTGCCAAGCTTCTCATGGGCATCCTCTAGCCTCTCATGAGATGCATTGACCTCATCAAAGGTTTGCTTAAGGGCTTTTATTTCCTTACGCAAGCTTTTGTATTCTCTTCTCTTGATGTCAAAGTGTTCTCTAGCATCTTCTAGCATGCTAATTAATTCATCCTTAGTAGGTTCATCATCAGCACTATCACTATCATTTTCATTTTCATGTTCATTATCATCACGATGTTCTTCATCACTTTCATTATCATAAGATTATACCTTAGTGGCCTTAGCCATAAAGCATGATGAAGATTCGAAGAGAGAAGGCTTCTCATTGATAGCAATGCTTGCAAGAACCTTCTTCTTGGTGGTCTTGTCATCATCACTATCATCATCATCACTTGAGGAAGCATCACTATCCCAAGTGACCACATATGAACCACCCTTCTTCTTCTTGAAGATCATCTTGTCCTTCTCTTTCTTTTCCTTCTTGTCCTTCTTGTTCTTCTTCTTGTCATCATCATTGTCGCTATTGTATGGGCATTGAGCAACAAGATGATCTTTGCTTCCACACTTGAAGCACCTTCTTGACTCCTCTTTGTTCTTGGATGAAGACTTCTTTCTTCTAGCACGATATCCCTTCTTCACCATGAACTTGCCAAATCTCTTGACAAATAGAGCCATCTTCTCATCATCATCATCATCCCATGAATCATCCTCTTCACTTGTTGATTCTTGTTTTGCCTTACCCTTGGATGATGTGGCCTTGAATGCCACGCTCTTCTTTTTTTCATCTTTCTTCTCCTTCTTTTCTTCCTTCTTATCATCATCTCTATAGGCATCATCGGTCATGATATCTCCCAAGATTTGGTTTGGTGTCATTGTGTTCAATCCAGTCCTCACTAGCAAGGTAACCAACATGCCAAATCTTGCAGGCAAACATCTCAAGAACTTATTAGAGAAGTCCTTGTCTTCTATCTTCTCACCAAGTGCCTTGAGATCATTGACAATCACTTCCATCCGATGAAACATATCCGGCACACTTTCATCTTCCTTCATCTTGCAAACTTCTCCTTGAGAATGTATGCCTTTGCACCCTTCACGGCTTGAGTGTCCTCAAATGATTCTTCCAACTTCTTCCATGCCTCATGAGCCATCTCAATATTCTTGATTTACTCAAATGTTCTCTCATCAATTGCATCATGAATAACACTTAGAGCAATATCATTGTTTTGAAGGAGCACTTCTTCAGCGGCGGTGGGATTCTTTAGATCACCAATCTCAATTTTGGTTTCCACCACCTTCCACACCTTTCTATTGATTGACTTGATGTGTGTGGTCATCTTTGACTTCCAATAAGGATAATTTGAGCCATCAAATTGGGGTGGCCTCTTGGTGTTGTTGATTTGAGCCATTTTTACACCGAAGGTTGTTAAGCCTCAAATCACGGTGACCTCGGCTCTGATACCACTTGAAAGGTCCTAATGGCTAGAGGGGGGGTGAATAGCCTAATAAAATTTTCTACAACAACACTTAACAAAATGGTTAGACAATTATGAGGCGAAGCAAGTGTTGCGCTAGCCTACACAAAATGCAAGCCACCTACCACAATTCTAGTTTATATAGTATCAATTCACACAATAGCTATGACACTACCCTATGTTAGTGTGCTCTCAAAGACTAACTAAAGAGCCACACCAACCAAGCAAAACAAGCTCTCATAACTAGTTACACTAAAGAGCTTGACAACTAGTTTGCGGCAAAGTAAAGAGAGTGATCAAGAAGGTTATACCGCCTTGTTGAGGAAGGAACCAATCAATCACAAAGATGAATAACAATGAAGACCAATCACCTCAGAATCAATGATGAAGACAATGATTTTTACCGAGGTTCACTTGCTTGCCGGTAAGCTACTCCTCGTTGTGATGATTCACTCACTTGAAGGTTCACGCGCTAATTGGCATCACACACTAAACCCTCAATAGGGTGTCGTACAACCAACACAAGATGAGAATCACACAAGCCACGAGCAATTTACTAGAGTACCTTTTAGCGCTCCGCCGGGAAAAGGTCAAGAACCCCTCACAATCACCACGATCGGAGTTGGAGACAATCACCACCTCTGCTCGATGATCCTCGCTGCTCCAAGCCATCTAGGTGGCGGCAACCACCAAGAGTAACAAGTGAAATCCGTAGCGAAACACGAACACCAAGTGCCTCTAGATGCAATCACTCAAGCAATGCACTTGTATCACTCCCAATCTCACTATGATGATGAATCAATGATGGAGATGAGTGGGAGGGCTTTGGCTATGCTCACAAGGTTGCTATGTCAATGAAAATGGCCAAAGTTATGAGCCATAGCCGGCCATGGGGCTTAAATAGAAGCCCCCACAAAATAGAGCCGTTGTACCCCTTCACTGGGTACTGATCGGGGTGACTGGACGCTCCGGTCCAACTGACCGGACGCTGCTCCCCAGCGTCCGGTCGTCCGATGGCGGCCACGTGTCTCCTGCATTCAACAGTGAATGTTTGATCTCAATGGTCAAAATGTTGACCGGACGCTGAACCCTCAGCGTCCGATCGTTTATAGTAAGGGTCCAAAACCTGTTTTTGTCGATCGGACGCGTCCGGTCATGCTTGACCGGACATAGCCCAGCGTCTGGAGCTTAACCCTAGTCACTGTGCTGACTGACAACACGACCGGACGTAGCCCTTCAGCGTTCGGTCGCTGAGCGACCCAGCGTCCGGTCAGTTGACCGACGCCAGCGTCTTTGCGACCAACTCCATTTCACCTCTAACTTCTTCACCCTTGCTCAAATATGTCAGCCACCAAGTGTATCACCTTGTGCACATGTGTTAGCATATTTTCATAAACATTTTCAAAGGTGTTATCATTCCACTAGATCCTAAATGCATATGCAATGAGTTAGAGCATCTAGTGGCACTTTGATAACCGCATTCCAATACGAGTTTCACCCCTCTTAATAGTACATCTATCAAACCTAAATGTGATCACACTCTCTAAGTGTCTTGATTACCAAAACAAAATAGCTCCTATGGTTTATACCTTTGCCTTAAGCTTTTTGTTTCTTTCTTCTTTCCAAGTCCGAGCACTTGATCATCACCATGGCATCATCTTTATCATGCTATGATCTTTGTTTGCTTTGCAACTTGGAGTGTGCTACCTATCTCATGAACACTTGATAAACTAGGTTAGCACTTAGGGTTTCATCAATTCACCAAAACTAAACTAGAGCTTTCAACCGGGCGGGACCATATTTTGGATTTGGATTTGGACTTGGTTAGGTAATCGAATGAGGCTCTGGTTGTGTTTGTCCCACCTGTGTCGATTGGGGACTGTCCGTTGCATTGGATTCTAGTCAGGTCACAGAATTATTATCCTGAGTACATACTTGCTTATGGGGGCGGGAAGGTTCGTTGCTCTCTTGTCGTGGGTTCTGGCTCTTTTTGGACCGACTGATTGGAGGTGGAGATGGTAGAGATCTAAGCACCACACTGAGTACGGGACCTAGGTGTGGGGGCTTGGAGTCCAAGTTTGGACAGGGACCTAGACCCCTTGATAGGAGAGTGGTGGGTTGGTCTTGCTTGTGCTTGGAGTACAAGCGGGGCATGTGTTTCGGTGTACCCAGCTAGGATACATTGGTTCGCGAATCGCCATGTGATACGGTACGACTTGGCTATGATCTAGCACCGTAGTAAGAACTGGAATATGAAATATGGTAAAATGGTTCCGATTGCTTACCACCTGCTTGAAAGTACCACAGGTGCTTACATAGAATGATTAGTTAATGAACTAATGATGACTGCTAATGAAATTGAATATAAGGACGCACACTTAGTAATGATTCCTGCAGATGCAATAACCCACAAGCCAGATAGCCTTGCATATCCTTGGAGTCTTTTCTTTCCTCCTGTCGGGTAAATCTTACTGAGTACAACCGAGTACTCAGGGTTTGTTCTACCCTGTTGCAGGTGACAGGAATATATGGAGCTAACACTTGTGTGTGGAAACCTCCTGGTGGGCTCAGCGATGATTTCCTTAATGTTGTGGACATAGAGTTTATTTGAAGCTTCCACCCAAAATGTATTACAATGGAAAAATTTATAACATGTTATGATGTATATAAAGTATCATCATGTTAATGTTTAACTTGTCATTCAATGATTTTGTTTTCGTTGAAACTCTGATAACATGGTTATATTCCGCTGTTATAAACAATAAATATTATACTCTGATATTGCATGAAAAGTGATGTAAGAAATGGCTAAAATATTGTAAGCTTTATTCTCCCATTTATGATCATGTTGAAAAATATGGATTTTTGGGTTATCCCATGGGATGTGCCCGATAGAACTTTTCAAATTAGCTCACTCTTGGGGTGTTTAGTGTCTAATGAAAGATAAGCACCTCTGGAAGTGAGTTATTTTAGGCGATTCTGCCATAGGTGGTATCAGAGCATAAATGAGGAAATAAAGCTTCAAAATATTTTTCTAAACTAAAATTTGATAACCTATTTTTGTAAAAAGTTAGGGCGTTTAACTACGAAGTATAAAAGTAGCCCTATTACTATAGTTAAGCATCCAGGATAGGTTTAACTAAGTTCTCTCAGGTGGACTGACTCTCGCGTAGTATACGATCTTTTAGTCAGTCACATTGGTACTGCTTTAGTCATCGTGTCGTATTGCGCACGACTATTCTGCATCTCCGTGTGCTTTATGCTCTGCTAGCTTGTAGTCGATCCATTCCAAATTATAAAACGTTTTGGCTTTTCTAAGTACATAATTATTGCCACACACTTAGATATATACTATGCTAGATATATAATAAGACTGTCTCCAACCGATAGAACCCAAAAACAGGACGCATAGCTGGTTTGGGTCACGAACATCACAAAGGCGCGCGTGACCCAAAACTTTTAGTTTCCAACAGCGGACGCAATCCTCCATGGAGCTCGCCCCCATCCCAATCTCAGGCGAACCCGCCGCCTTGGGCACCCTGCCTCCGTGACCGCCTCCTCGTGCTCGTCGCCGAGCGCGCCCAGGCCACCGACGGGGGCTGTGGGAGCAGCAGCGGCAGTGGGGACGAGGAGCCTGAGTCCCCCGGAGGCACCAGCAGCAGCTAGTGGTTCCTCTCGCCATCGCCGGCCAGACAGCAGCAGCACCGGTGCCGGCATGGCGGCGCTGGCGCTGGCGCGGGCGCCAGCAGGGACGGGATCTCGGGGTTCGCCGTGTGCCTGAGCCTGCTCGTCCGGTCCAGCTTCGCCGGCAGCCGGCGCTGGTGCCAGCCGCCGGACCCCTCCACGGTGGGAGACAGCCACCGGCGACTCGCGTCGGCCGGAGCAGCAGCGCCAGCGATTTGCGTCGGTGGAGAGAGAAGACCCTTATTTGCCTACTCGTTGGCCTGTTACGCAAAATGAGTAGCGTGTTTGCGTCTTCCGTTGGAGGCTGATTTTTTGAGCCAAAACACTGTGCACGACGTAGTTTTGCGTCTGCGTCGCATCATTGGAGACAGTCTAAAAGCAGGTACTTTGGAACTGAGGGAATACATATTTAAACACCCAAACAATGGGCCTATTTGGAATGTTGGTTTTAGATTAAAAACCGTTGTAAAATACCAGCCCAATAGTTTTCCGGATCTAATTAAAAAAGCCTGCTTGGATGGGTTGCATTTGACATCAATTTATACTTCACCCCACAATAAAAAAAACGACGGAACATGGGCTCTCCTCCAGCTCCATCGCTTCTTTCTGCTGCTGCCGATACCCAATTTCTCTCGCCCCTGCCTCAATTTGCGTCGCTGATCTACATGACCTCAATTTGCGGCGGCGGCCAACGTGGAAACGGCTTCGAGATCCATCGGAACTCTGACCCCGGGATTCGATCTGCTCAGGCCTCGATCGGCGAACGGCAGCACTGCGAGGATAACTGCATCAATGATCTAGGGCCACAAGCATCGTGGTCCTGTGGCAGGGAGAATGCGCGGAGCAAGCAAGCTGCATGGCCAGGCGACGAGCTCGTCTGGCCCTGGTTCATTACCCAAACCTCTGTCTGCACTCTGTTTCATAGCTAAATTTCGTTCTGAAGTAGATGAATTCAACTGATAAAAAATTGCGCCTGGAACACATAAAAAAGTTTCAAATGTGTTGGCACCTACAGCCAAAGGTGAACGAATGTTTGTCATGCCATGGCTTTATTGGAATCTAATTAGAATCTTGCAATCAGCACAAACCTCACCAAAGCTAAATCTGCAACCCAGCATAATGCAGAAACTTCAAGGCAAGCTCTGTTTTTGTTGAACCTTGAGGCAGGCACCTTCATCAGCCGAATGCCCTAAATAGAACAAGCGAACCCATCAATCTTTTCAGACTGAACACATTTTAGGTTCTCCTCATCAAACCTAGCTGAATGCTACACCAATGTTCATTTGCTGCCCTGCTTCCTTTTCATCGGCCTCTTCCCCCTCATCAGTCTGATACTCTTCAAAGTCGTCTTCGTCGTCATATGTCTGCTCCTCTTCCTCTTCATCAGTCTGCTTCTCTTCCTTTTCTTCATCTGACTCGTCCCGTTCGGAAGAAAAATGGAGATGAGGAGTTTAATGGCGAAAATGGGGTGACACGGAAATTCTACATTTCTAGCGTCCTCAGCTTGGTTAGTTTACTGAATTCTTCTTGCAAAGACTCCACTTGGTCATAGGATTGGACTCTATACTCCGTCAGCTCTTCAAGGCAGTAGCTTAACGCCTGCTCTCTATCAACCGAGAGTAACATGACAGACACCTCCGTAATTGT
Source organism: Miscanthus floridulus (assembly GCF_019320115.1). Lineage (NCBI taxonomy): Eukaryota > Viridiplantae > Streptophyta > Magnoliopsida > Poales > Poaceae > Miscanthus > Miscanthus floridulus. The sequence goes on along the minus strand of NC_089592.1, from coordinate 21,198,897 downwards.
AGCCGCTCAACGCCTGCTCTCTTTCAATCAACTAAGGGCGCGTTTAGATCCAAAATTTTTTGGGTTTTGGCTACTGTAGCACTTTCGTTGTTATTTGGCAATTAGTGTCTAATTATGGACTAATTAGGTTCGAAAGTTTCGTCTCGCGATTTCTCGGTGAACTGTGTAATTAGTTTTTTTTTTTCGTCTACATTTAGTACTCCATGCATGTGCCGCAAGATTCGATGGGACAGATACTGCGCAAAAATTTTTGGTTTTTGGGTGGAACTAAACAGGGCCTAACATGACAGACACATCCCTGTTTCTCTTCTCTTACACGGCCAATCAAGACGTTGTTGCTTGATCCATATTTTCTTTATTCTTGCATCCTCCTCAAGCTAAACTGACAATAGCAAGCTATCTCCATGCTGAGCTGCTCTATTCTTCACATAATTCTCGGTGGCAAGGAGGGTGGGGCCAGTGGGGCCCTAATGTTGGCTCTACCACTAGCAGTAAGGCCCCGTTTGCTTCGCTGAAAAAACAAGCCGAAATACTGTTCCAGCTGATTTGTTGTGAGAGAAAAACACTGTTCCGGCAGAAAAAACAAGCTGAAAAGTACGGATTATAAGACAGCGAATAGGGCCTTAGAAGAAATTCCAATTCAAATTGTAAATTAAATTCAGCACGGTGCAGACAAAACTTGCCAGCACCCAAAAGGCCACAAATGTCAGATTTTGCTCCCTCTGCGCTCATCTTAGACTAGAAGCCTTATGTATGGTTTGCCCCTCCGTGTGCTTTCTGATTGCTCTGCTTGTTCAGCTTCAAACACAACAAGAATAGAAGAACCGAATAGACTGTGTAATTGAACAGTCAACGCCTTTAATTGTGACAGGAATTTTTTTAAAAGCAGATCAAAAGTGCCTTCTGAGTTCTGACAACAATGCAAATCAAAATGTAAAATTAAAATTTGGATTTACAACCTCTGGACTTTGGTTTATTGTATGATAAATTTCGTTTTGGATGAGATAAATTCAAGTGACAAAAAAATGTGTGTCTGATACAAACAAAAGCTTAATATGTGTCCAGTACAGGCAAATGTAAATGTGCCAAACCTTTATTGAAAGCTAATTAGAATCTTACAACTAGTAGAAACCACACCAAAGCTAATCTGCAATCCAGCGCAACGCAGAAAACATAAAGTGGCACAGCTTTTTTTTTATTCAACCTCGAGGTAGACATGAGACACGTTTATTTATCAGTCAAATGCTCAAGACCAAAGTAGCCAACCCATCTACCTCATGCAGACTGATGTCATTCTAATTGCTGCTACCAGTGTCATCTTGACGCGCCACTTCTTCTTCACTGGTCTCTTCCTCATCAGTCTGCTCCTCTTCTTCCTTTTCATGTGTCTCATCCTGTTTGGAAAAAGAAGATGAATTTGGTGGGGAAAATGGGGTCACATGAATGTAAAACTGACTGGTACCCTAGTGAACCTTTTTTTGATACCTCTAGTTCAGTCTCTCCATCAGTGGGTTGGTTCGCCGGCTCTTCTCTAATTTGCCAAAGTTTGAGCCACTCATTGAACAACCCATCGTGATATTGATTCCACTCCCTCAAAAACTGAAAGAGAAAAAAAAAACTGCTCAATTGAACGGCCAAGTATATATATGCTAAATGGAAGAAAGAAGTATGCATTGGCCGCAGCTAGAAGAGTAGTGGAAACGGAATATAAACAAGAGAGTCGAAATAAACTATTTAACTGCACAGCCAAGTAGGAGTATGTTAGACATAATCTGCTGCTCCCCATTCTCTCCTTGGTTGGAGACTAGTCGGCTCGGCTGACCACTCCTTATTGGGAGTTCGGGACTGATCGGCTCTGCCGACCAATTCATGTAGCTATAACAGTATTGTAATAGGCCACCTCTAGTATATTAGTTGGTAGCTATTACATCAACCATATCTTGGTAGTGGGCTGAGGTAAGCTTTGTACTGCTAGGAGCAGTTGGTATACTCTATACCTTAGGAGTAGATAGTTGGTGTACTCTTGTACTCAGGAGTAGGTATTTGTCCAACAACTATATACATGGTAGAGCTACAGCTAGAGTTGTATATATTCCATCCAAAGGGCAATGGAATACTTAGTTCAGTTGCCACAAACCAAAGGGCAGGGCTTTGGCCAACACTGGTGCTTGTGCTGAGTATGTGTGTGCGCTGTACTCAATCTCTTCTTCTACCTCTAGCCATAGTGAGTGTGTGTGCTGATAAGCTAGTTGCTTACCTGTGCAGGGCAGCCAGGGATCAACAAGTGGTATTAGAGTCGTACAAGCGTCGTCGCCGGACTAACCGCTGGCGATGACGGACGGTTTGGAGATGGACGACAACGGCGGCACTGCTGTGGCTACCCAGCCACGACAGGAGGTCATTGTGCGCACGGTGCGGGAGGTCAGCGGCACCAGTTGGGCGACGCTGACTCGCACCAACTATGGCGAATGGGCGGCGACCATGAAGGTCAAGCTCAGAGTCCGACGGCTCTGAAATGCCATTGACAAGGGCACCGACAATGAAGAAGACGACATGTCAGCATTGGAAGCCATCCTCGTTGCTGTGCCAGCGGAGTACAGGGAGCCGTTGGGGGCGAAGAGCTCTGCTAAGGAGGCGTGGGAGGCCATTGCGGCGATGCGCGTTGGTTCCGACCGCGCAAAGAAGGCGACGGCCCAGCTGCTGAAACAGGAGTACGCCAACCTCAAGTTCAAGGATGGTGAATCGGTGAAGGACTTCTCCCTCCGTCTGCAGATGCTCATTAGCAAGCTAAGGAGCCACGACGTCACCATTGATGAAGAAGAGGCGGTCTCCAAGTACCTCCACTCTGTGCTGGCGAAGTACATCCAGATTGCTCTCTCCATAGAGACGATGCTGGACTTGTCCATCCTCACCATTGAGAATGTGACAGGTCATCTGCGGGCGATGGATGAGCGCAAGGAGCAGGCCACAGCAACGATGGACAGCGGCAAGCTGCTGCTGACAGAAGAGGAGTGGGCTGCCCGGATGAAGAAGAAGAAGTCTGGGGAAGCCTCCTCCAGCTGCGATGGCGATGGCAAGCGCCGCGACAAGGCTTCTTCGGAGAAGAAGAAGAAGAAGGTCGACCCCAACGCCTGTCGGCGCTGCTGAAAGACGGGTTATTGGGCAAAGGAGTGTCTAAATCGCAAGCAGGAAAAGAAGGCTGAGGCTCATCTGGCGTAGGCTGATGATAATGATGAGGCCACTCTCCTGATGGCGATGTTCTATGCACTGCACGATGTTGAGGCCAAGGAGAAGGGAGAGGGGATGGCGGTGGAAGGGCCTAGGAAGGCTCTGAAGGTTGTCAGCCTCGACGAACCGCACGTCCAAGTCCACCTCGGACGTGTGGGCGGCAAGTAGGAGCAGCGGTGGTACCTGGACTCTGAGGCCAGCAATCACATGACGGGCTCCAAGGTAGCCTTCTCCGAGCTCGACAACGACGTGACCAGCACGGTGATGTTTGGTGATGGCTCAAGGGTGGCGATCCGAGGGCGCGGCACCATCATCTTCAGGTGCCAGAACGGTGAGCACCGCGCACTAACGGATGTATATTACATCCTGCAGCTGCGTTCAAGCATCATCAGCATTGGCCAGCTGGATGAGCGCGGCAGCGAGGTACTGATCAAGGACGGTGTCCTCAGGATCAGGGACTAGGAGCAGCGGCTTCTTGCCAAGGTGAAGAGGTTCCGAAATCGGCTGTACCTGCTCGACCTCAAGGTGGAGCAGTCCATCTACTTGGCTGCATGGTGCACGGAGGAGCCGTGGCTGTGGCATGCCCGGTATGGACATCTCAGCTTTGACGCTCTTGGCCAGCTGGAAAAGATGGTGACTGGGATGCCTCACATCGAGCACGCAGGTGAGCTATGTGACAGCTAGTCCATGGTGAAGACGGCGAAGTACCACGCGGCAGAGACCCTCGAGCTAGTCCATGGTGACCTCTGCGGGCCGATCATGCCGGCGATGCTCGACAGGCGCAAGTATTTCATCTTGCTGGTAGATGACTGCAGCCGGTACATGTGGCTGCAGCTTCTGACCAGCAAGACCGAGGTGGCGAAAACGGTCAAGAAGTTCAAGGTGCGCGTGGAGGCGGAGAGCGGCAAGAAGCTGTGCGTGCTACGGACTGATCGCGGCGGCGAATTCACTTCGGTGGAATTCGCTGCATACTGCGCGGATCAGGGCATGGTGCGACACCACACCGGCCGTACTCGCCACCACAGAATGGCGTGGTGGAGTGGTAGAACCAGACGGTGGTCGGCATGGCTCGATCCATGATGAAAGCTAAGAAGATGTCGTCGGAGTTCTGGGGAGAGGCGGTGACCATGATGGTGTTTATCCTCAACCGCGCGCCCACCAAGGCCCTGAAGGGAAAGACGTCGTTCGAGGCTTTGCATGGACGCAAGCCGAATGTGTCCTTCCTCAGGACATTTGGCTATGTCGGCCATGTGAAGAACACCAAGTCTCATCTCGGCAAGCTAGAAGACAGGAGCACACCGATGGTGCTCCGAGGCTACGAGGAGGGCAGCAAGGCCTATCGGCTTTATGATCCCAAGAGAGGTAAGGTGGTGATCTCTAGGGATGTGGTGTTCGATGAGAAGGTGGCCTGGGATTGGGACAGTCCGGGCACGGGGGAAGCTGGCGGCTTCACCAGCACCTTCGTCGTCGAGCGCATGGTCATCCACGGTGGTGGAGACACTGGAGAGGAGGTGCTGACCACTATAGCAACAGAGCCGAGCACTCTGGGAGGAGTGTCGAGCACTATAGAGGGGGTGCCGAGCACTTCAGCAGCAGTGGAGAGCGCTCCAGTAGTAGAGTCGACCACTCCAGGAGTGGTGCCGACCGCTCTAGCAGTGGATCCGACCACTTCGGCAATTGTGCCGAGCGGTCCAGCAGCGATGCTGACCACTCCGGCAGTGGTGCCGAGCAGTCCAGCAGTGATGCCAACCACTCCGGCAGAACAGGGAAGCCAGGGACCATCAATCGAGTTCACCTCCCCTCCGAGCGACATCAGCGAGTTCGTGGATGCCTTCCACGACGGCGAGGAGGTCTGGTTCCATAGGCTGGACAACATCATTGGCAATGCAGGGGCCATAGGCCTGGCGAGTCGGCTGCTCAATGATCTAGAGCTGCTCCTTATTAGTGCCGAGGAGCCACCGACGTTCGCAGTGGCTGAGCGCGATGCCAATTGGCGACAGGCGATGTTGGAAGAGATGAAGGCCATCGAGGACAATGGCACATGGGAGCTGGTAGATCCACCGGAGGGCTACAGGCCGATCGGCTTAAAGTGGGTCTACAAGGTGAAGCGGGACGAGCGCGGCGCCATTGTCAAGTGCAATGCTCGGCTCTTCGCACACGGCTTCGTGCAGCGTGAGGGCATCAACTTAAGGAAGTCTTTGCTCTGGTGGCATGAATGGAGTCTGTTCGCCTATTGTTGGCCATGGCAGTAGCGAAGGATTGGCATGTCCACCACCTCGACGTCAAGTCTGCATTCCTCAATGGCGAGCTCGCAGAGACGGTCTTCGTCAAGCAAGCTCCGGACTTCGCCGTCAAGGGCGCTGAGCACATGGTGCTCAAGCTGCACAAGGCGCTCTACAGGCTGCGACAGACACCTCGCGCGTGGAATGCCAAGCTCGATGCCACCTTGGGCGAGCTTGGGTTCACTCGCTGCACTATAGAGCACGCGCTCAACACGCGGCGACGGGGGAAGGAGGAGCTCATCGTCGGCGTGTACGTGGATGACTTAATCGTCACCGGAGCACGAGCAGAGGACATCGACAGTTTCAAGCGTGAGATGGCGGCTTGTTTCAAGATGAGCGATCTCAGCGTGCTCTCCTACTACCCCGGCACCGAGGTGAGGCAGGGGAAGCAGAGCATCTCCCTGAGTCAGCGCGCCTACGCGGAGAAGCTGCTGGAGCGCAGCGGCATGGTGGAGTGCAAGCCGTGCGCGACTCCGATGGAGGAGCGGCTGAAGCTGAGCAAGCACAGCACTGCTGCAAAGGTGGACGCAATGTGCTACCGGAGTATCGTCGGCAGACTACGCTACCTCACTCATACCCGACCGGACATTGCGTTCGCGGTTGGGTACGTCAGCCGTTTCATGGAGGACCCGCGCGAAGATCACTGGTCGGCAGTGAAAAGTTTACTGCGCTATGTCAAGGGGACGCTCGATCAAGTAATCATCTTCCCCAAGAGTGGTGGCAAGGGAGGGTTGCGGCTCACGGTGTTCAGTGAGGCACCCACCAAGGCAAAGGAAGGGGAGCCGGAGCTCACTATTTTCAGCGATGCGAACATGGCGGGCGACATTGATGGGCGACGGAGCACCTCCGACGTGCTCGTCTTCTTTGTAGCGGCCCCCATTGCTTGGCAGTCGCTGAAGCAAAAAAGTCATGGCGCTATCGACGTGTGAAGCAGAGTATGTCGCAGCGGCCACGGCGGCGTGCCAGGCTGTCTGGCTACGCCGGCTGCTAGGTGAGCTGACCGGCGAGGAAGTTCACCCGCCAGCTTTGATGGTGGACAACCAGCCCACCATCGCCCTCGCCAAGAACCCTATCCTCCACGACCGGAGCAAGCACATCGACATCAAGTTCTACTTCCTCCGGGACTGAATTGATGGAGGGTAGATCGTCATCAAGTTTGTCGAGATCGGTAGACAGCTTGCTGACATCCTCACCATGTCACTTGGACGCCTGCGGTTCATGAGGATGATGATTGGCATGGATGAGGTCAAGGCATCAGGCTAGCAGCAGGATTAGGGAAAGAATTGTTAGACATAATCTACTGCTCCCCATTCTCTCCTTGGTTGGAGACTGGTCGGCACGGCCAACCACTCCCTGTTGGGAGTTGGGGACTGATCGGCTCTGCCGACCAGTTCCTGTAGCTGTAACAGTATTGCAATAGGCCACCTCTATTACATTAGTTGGTAGCTATTACATCAACCATGTCTTGGTAGTGGGTTGAGGTAAGCTTTGTACTGCTAGGAGTAGTTGATATACTCTGTACCTTAGGAGTAGGTAGTTGGTGTACCCTGTATCTTAGGAGTAAGTAGTTGGTGGACTCTTGTACTTAGGAGTAGGTAGTTGGCCAACAACTATGTACCTGGAAGAGGTACAGTTAGAGTTGTATATATTCCATCTAAAGGGCAATAGAATACTTAGTTTAGTTGCCACAAACCAAAGGGCAGGGCTTCGGCCAACATTGGTGCTTTATGCTGAGTGTGTGTGCACGCTGTACTTAATCTCTTCTTCTACCTCTAGCCATAATGAGTATGTGTGCTGGTAAGCTAGTTGCTTACCTGTGCAGGGCAGCCAGGGATCAACAGAGTAGTTGCTAAATGGAAGAGAGGAGTATGTGGTTGCAGCAACTGAGAGGTTGATGGAACCATCAATGCATGTTGTTATGTGAGGGAACTTACAGATTCGAAATGTTTGCAGTCAACTTCTTGTATTTTGAAGCTGGCAGTGGGACGGTTGGGAAGTGTCTCGATGGCAGCATTAATGGCTCTTGAAATACATCGGGCAGTGTCATCATGATCATCTTCCACTGGGTTGTAGTCCACGTCATACTCATGCCAGTCGCTACCAATTTCTATCTCAGCCTTGTTGAGAGACGAGAGGTGCTGGATGCCCAAACTAGAAGCACCGTTCAGGCACTCCATGTCATGCGCACGAAACTCAAGCTTCACGTGCTCAAGCTTTGGCATTGATCCCGCTTCAAACTCCAGCGAGGTCCCACAAAACTTGATACACAGGGAGAATTGTTTTAGACTTCTGAATCCGTTGTTGCCAGGGAAGACGATCCTTCCGCTAGTGCCCCCCCAAGTGTCTAGGTTGAGAAAAAGCAAACTGGGTATTTCTCCAAGGATCGCAACATCTTCTGGTCGCACACACATGACCTCCAGTTCTAGCACACCGAGATTTCCAAGTGAGCCCATCCAATTTGGCACCCTATAGATGGGAATTGTTTTAATGCAGAGCTTGCGGATGCTACAGGAAGCTGCAGGATGCCATGAATGTAGCGGCAGCGGGTACTTCATAAGGATGTACCCCCTTTCCAAGGATCCCATCCAATTTGGCACCCTATATATAAGATGATGCAGGTTGCATGAAGATAATAAATTTCCAACATAACTGTGAATGCGCTCGGCTTGGCTTCTTCCTTCTGAGTCCCAAAAATTTGGTGTATAAACATCGCTTCTAATTTTTAGTGTCCTCAGCTTGGTGAGTTTGCTGAATTCTTGTATGTACTTCGCTTGCCCGTAGGCTTGGACTCCATACCTGCTCAGCTCTTCCAAGCTGTGCATCATTCCTATTGTTCCTTCTGGAAATCTAGTATACCAATCAACATATAAACGAGTCAGTTGTTGAAGTTTCGTGATAGTTCGTGGTAGTTCTTTGATACGAGTGCCTTGCACATCCAACGTCTGTAGATGATGTAGTTCACCAACAGTCTCTGGGAGCCCAGTTATGAAACATGAGCAGAGACGCAAGTACTTAAGATTAAACAACTTCCCAATACTTGCAAGATGATGGTTTTGCATGCCATAGTGTTCTCTTAAGTCCAACACACGAAGAGGAGTGGAAGGCAACAAAGAGATTTTCACAGGCTCTCCAAATATAGTAACTGACCGAACATGAGACAAGATCTGGTCTGCCCATAAAGTAACATTTTCTTCATTGTCGTTGCTCACACAAAGCCTACGAACCTTGTATTCTGATGTATATACAGGCTCTGCAGCATCTAATGAAGTTACAAAATTCTCTTCAGCGGCCTTGCATTTGATGTAATCAAGGATGATGTCATGCACTTGACATGCCTTCACCTGACCATACTTTACTCTAACAGGTTGGATCATGCTTCTGTTGATCAGATCATTGAAGTAACGCTCACCAATTTCATATTCATTTTGACCTTTTTCCTTATGAATGAACCCTTCTCCAATCCACCTATTGATCAAACATTGTTTCTCAATCTTATAATCTTCTGGGTACACACTCAAGTACAACAAACAAGTTCTTAGAGGGTGAGGAATATCAAAGTAACTCATAGATAATATGGCCGTCATATTCTCAGCACCAGGATTCTTAGCAAGAGAAGAACCAATATCATTTAGTACACTGTCCCATTCACCTTTTGCGTGCTGATCAGCTAACATGCTAGATACAGTGATGATTGCTAATGGTAAACCATCACATTTTCTTAATATCTCATCCGGAGCAGTACCAAAATGAGTATAGCATAAGTTTTCAGAACCAAATGCACTTTTAAAAAGCAACCTCTTGGAGTCCTCAAAACTGAGAGATTTCATTTGGTAAACATTACCGCCTTGGGAAGACAAGTATGATGCAACGTCATTGCTACGTGTTGTAGTGATTACTCTGCTACCACAATTGTTATTCATTAATGCAAGCTTGATGGTCTCCCATGGTTTTGCATCCCATACATCATCAATTACAATGAGGTACCTGCAAATAATTTTAACAACACTGCAGTTAGTGCTGAAGCCTGTAAGGCTATATTGTGTGTGCCAATGACATGTTGTTGAAGTGTGGCAAAAATACATACAGGTTTATGTGAATGGTATTATGAGTAGAGATACTTTTGTAGAGGTAATAAAGATTTACATCCTAATAACTCCAATCCACTAAGGTATTAAAGATTTACATCCAAATAACTCCAATCCACTACGAAAATGGTGGAGTTCTCCTAGTATATTTAAGTAGTAATAAAACACTACCACTAGTCATAGCACATGAGAATCCTCACTGGGAGGCATTTGAAAGGGAAAGTTTATACTAAATGTTGAATGCAGATTCTGGTTGTGATCATTAGGTGTATTAGGATTTCAAAATGTCTTTAAATGTATACTTCGTCCACAGATTTCTCTTATAATATTTTATCTATTGGGTACAAAATAAATATCTTATTATATCATCAATTACTACAAAATAAATGCCATGTTAAATATTCGAGATGTTTGCTTATTCATCTAAATTTCAATGCACTAAGCATGCATGTGATTTGCAATTTACCAATTATTGGTCAAATTTTATGAACTTTAACCTTTTATTATCTTATTATGTGCACTAAAAAGAAACCGACAGAGAAGTAGATGTAACTTAATTTTTTATTATATTCTTCCTAGCAAAAAGGTGTTAGATCCTAGCAGTAAATATTACTCCTACATAAAGGGAACAGCTCTCCAAGTCCTATAGCCCTGTACAACATTATTGAACTTTGTCATATCATAACCCTAAAATAATACCTACATTTGGGCGCACGTATGCTACCCACACTAGCTAGGTTTTACTTCATCCATTTAGCATATTAGTGTCGTATGCATAGACAAAGGAGTTACAAGAATGAGAAAAAAGAATAATAAATAATCGCAAATCCTTGCTTGAGTTCTATCTGCTAATATATATTGAAGTACAGGTAGAAGGTAGAAAGATTTTAGTAAGTACACTAACATTTCAATGAATGCCTTAATGGACATGCAAACAAAAATCAAGCCCTTCTGAAACGGATCGGAAACATGGCAATTAAAAATGGAGATACAATTTGTTTCAATGTCATACAATTTGTTTCAATGTCTAAACAACGAATATCTAATGAATGCTGTATAAGAGTGAATTCCAGAAAAATAAAGTTATTTCTAACTAACTGTAGAAGAAATATATTTTTTGGAATAGTTTGAAAGAACTTAACTAATTGTGCTCACATAATGCAAAACTAGCTTTATATTGTGGAAACCAAAGAAAAGTGACTGTAGTTTTGTAATGTTTTTGTAGTTTTGTGTAATTATTGGAGCAAAATATATAGTTAAGTTCTCTGAAACTATTCTCAAATTCTATGGTTTCTTTATAGATGCAAATAGTTGTAATTAAATCCAGATGTAAACTTTAGTGGGGTTACTGTTGAACTAGCAAAGGAGGAAATATGTTAGGGAGCCATGCAAGTTTTACTAATAATAATTAACATACCAGTACATGTTTCTTTTTAGTTTTCCTATAATTAGGGAGTAGCACTTTGCAAATTCATTTCATAGGTGCTAAATATTCTACCAATTTCAACCCTACAATTTTACTGTCGTTACGTTACAGCACACATGCAAACATTATCATAGATAATCTGCTGGCTTACCTTTTATCCTGAAGGTGTTCCCTGAGTTTATCAATGAGTTCCTTCTCATCATCATCCAACATATTACCGGTAATACCAACTCCTTTTGCAATGCCTCTTAATACTTTTCTGACATCAGGAGTTCGAGAGACCGAGACGAAAGCTGCACATGAAAATTGGCTTTTAACATCTTTATAGACTTGGTTTGCAAGAGTAGTCTTACCAAGACCTCCACAACCAACAATAGAGAGCACTTTAAGTTCTGATGAAGCCGCCTTCTTGGTTTCCTTGGTTAACCACTCAATGATATACTTCTTAGGACCGTCAATGCCGACAAGCTTATCTATCTCCACATACAGCGCGGGTAGCTGAGGGTCAAGAGAACAAGTACTTCTAGAGTTGGAAGAGATATCGACTAACTGGTACCTCTTGTGCCTCTCACTTGCCTCTATAACAGATGCCTTGAGTTCTTGGATCTGATTGGCGATCTCATGACGTGGTTTCAGTTTCTTCAACTTGCGGAAGAACCTCTTGATGAAGCCCGAATGTCCATCATGCTCATGGTCAACACGAACCATGAAGGCATCAATGCAATCTTCCAAGTCATAGGCCAGCTCACGTAACTTGTCCCTCCATTTTCTCGTTTGAGGGTTGAGCTCTTCTGCATCTGCGAGCATCTCGAGCGTTGCACTCATGGCGCTCAGCTCATCTCTCAGAAACTTGATCTGCTTGCGCACGCCTTTGAGCTTGACGTACTCTTCTTCCAGCAGCTTGGTGAGCTTGGACAGGAGGGGCTTCATCACCCCGGTAGTAACACCCACGACAGCTGCCGTGGCCATTTTTGACCATCTGGTGAGCAGAGCTCGCTGGATGCGGTGGTGCTGTGGGAGGAACTGAGAAGAGGGTGTTGATACCAGTTCATGTATATAGGCCCCGTTCGCTTCGCTGAAAAAACAAGCCGAAACAATGTTCCGGCTGATTTGTTGTGAGAGAAAAACACTGTTCTGACTAAAAAACAAGCTCAAAAAGACGGATTATAAGAGGAACGAACAGGGCCATAGTACAAGCATGACATGTTTCTTTTCTTGAGCAATTTGTTCGAGTCGTACAACTTGCTTTGTTTTATTTAGATCCAGACAAACCAATATTGTTGTTAATCGGAGTAGTTTAGAAAGAGCTAACCACTGCAAACACTGCACACTGCCATGACCATCTATCCGAACATATGCTTTCCCACAAATCTTATGACGCCGCGACTTGTTCGCAAGCTAATGACCCATTTTCGTCGGCAAGATAATTAACAAATCGAAGAAGAGTATGGACTGATCTTTCTTTCGTCAAATAATATTTCCTTACAGACAAGAGGCGGCATTCACGAAGCTTCGTGGTAATGACACAGAGAGAGTTGATTTTGATAGGTAAACAACTTCAGTTTAATTGGTCAGAGATAGATGCTGGAAGATAAATACTTTCTTTGCTTCGCAATTTTTTGTTAGTTTATTCTATCCATTCATGCAATTTCCTTGCAGTATGCTTTTGGTTGCAAGTGGCTGTTATTTATTCAATTTATTTAATCAGTCCAGGGGGAAGTAAAAATTCCCTTTTGTTACAGTTACAATAGTCAGCCGCTGCGCCGGGTGAGCGGGTGTTTGGATCTGGGTCAGAAACCTGAAATCATAGTGGAGTAGTAAATTATTGAGTAAAAATAGAGATAAAAGCAGATAGAGAAGCCAAGAAAGAGGACGGGGGAAAGTGTGGCCCTGGTGCGGTGGTGCCTCGAGCGCAGTGCGTAGCAGAGATCCGGGTGGTCCTGGGATCAATCCTTCAGGATCAGGGTCCAGGTCGGTGTGGTAGGCAAGATGCATGGTCCCTGGGACGCCTAACGATCTCACTGGATGAACAGATGAAAACCAAGAAACAAATCAAAGAAAAAGACTACGGTCTATTCGTTTCGGCTTATTCGCTCATATCTGGCTTATAATCCAAGGCAGTGGTTTTCTCTCACACCAAACCAGTCAGCCGTACTTTCAGCCATAGCTTATAAGTCAATTCAGAGAAGAGAAGAGAAGAGAACTCGCGGGAGGCCGCTAGTTTGAGCGGATGCATGGTTGACCATCTCAGGTGCATCACGGGCGGAGCGCTTGGCCAGCGGGCGGCGACGGCGACGCGATTCCTGCAGGGCGATTGGCGGCCGACGGCGGAGCGTTTCTTGGTGGAGCTAGGCGTGCAGCGTCAGCGGCGTGCGTGCTGTGTCCGTGACCATGACCGTGAGTCAAATGTGTTAGCTTACGGTCCCAAAGTAAATGTAAGATGGTCCATATGGGCCACATCAGAAGTTTGGCCACATCAATTAAATTCTTGACACTATTACTGTAGGTATTATTGCAGACCGTCAAAAACCGTTATCACATGAGCAAACCATCCCCCTGGGAAAAAATGCCACCTAAATCATGATTTACACAGCGGACAATGCCCGCCTTCGTTAACAAATTAAATAAAAAACAAAGAAAAACTAACGAGCCCATTGATGGGCCTGCTGAGCCCATCCACAAAGGCCAGCTGAGGTCATCGACGTGTCGCCGCTCGCTGGATCTGCCCGCACAACGCCGTTCCTCGCCAGATCCGTCGATGCGCCACCACGCGCTCCTCACCTGGTCTGCCCACGCGCCACCGCTCCTCGCCAGACTGTCCGTGCGCCGTTGCCACTGCTCATATCTAGATCACCGTCATCGAGCTCATCGTGGCCACCACTGTTGGTATATTTAATGAACACAGATAAATCCGCAAGCGCACGGATACCACTGTAGCTTTTACCTGGAGCTATTCCAAGTATCGTATCCATAGGAAAACGTGTGAGACTAAATACGGTCTAACTTAACTAGGGGTACCAACAAGGTTAGAATAAATATGAGCGTAGAGGATAACTAAGGTTTTCTTATTCTGACTTGGGTAAGCTTATGTCTTCTACTATTCAACTGGGGACATTACTAGGGAAACACACCAACAGAGGATGCTTTCCTTCGCAACCGCATCCTACATACGCCTACAGACGGGAGATGGACTATAAAGGATCAACGAAGCTGTATAGTACAGGCTATATAGAACTTATGTCACTCACGTGATCTACCACCTTCCGGAATACAGGGTGCATCCATGATTAATCTAAGTCGAAGCACCACGCTTACACTTACGATTAATACTCTACTCTCCCTAGAAAGATAATAAAGCACTTAAAGATAGTCGTGAATCTGAAGAATAATATAAACAAGATGCTTACTTGAATCAGAAGTTGATTACCAGAGAAATCTCAGACGCAAGCTCAGATAGAACTTGAATCCACCAAGGTACAAGACATAGAGAGAGCACCGACAGACCGGCATCTACTCCAAACTCTTCCCTCACTCTCTATCTCACTATTTCTAATTATAAGACTAAATCCTAAAGAGGACTAATCTTCTCTTGATAGCTGGCTCTGATCCTGACGAGGAGAATATTAATTAGGGTTTCAGGATGGCTCTAGGGAGGGTTGCAGGGGCTGGTATATATAGGTCGGAGCGTCCAATGTGAGCCCTTGGATCAAACCGACTTAAAGAACGACGTAGATGCAACCTAGGAGGCGGTGGAGAACCGACATAACAACAGGAGGCTGACACAGGGGGCCCATAGGTCGGGTGGCCTCTAGGTGGGGCCGGCCGGCCCCACATGACAGAGACACGGGCTCCGCTTCGGTGATTCGCCTTCTAGAGTCTTCCCATGTCGATTGCGCGGCGGAATTCCGTAATTTCTTTGGACAAATAGGTCCCCTTGACGGTTTTCTAGATAAACCCTGCTGAAAACACAGATTCACCAAAACTCATGAAATTTATCAGTTTAAACCCCTATACCTATGTTTGGTGATGGAATTAAGTATAAATACTGGTTATGTTGATAGTTTATAATTGATGTTAGTGACCATCAACCACCACCATTGATCTGACTGCTTGAGAGAAGACAGAGAGGGTGAGAGAGATACCGCTGCGATGCCCTGCTACCGTGAGCCCTGGCCACTGTCAGATCCCTAAGTGTGCCGCCCCAGAGGAGCCCCGCATGGCCCTGTGCATGCCCTGCTACATAGGCTTGGCTCGCGCACCCTACCACCACCCTACGCACCACAGGTGATCGAGCCCCATGCACCCAACAAGGCCATGCGTGTGCGTTGCCGCCTAGACAAGCTTCGTGCGTCGCCGCTGGGAGGGGGCACATGCCGCCGCCGAGAGATGAGAGAGAATCAGGTGTGTAAGGGAGAACGAGGAGCTCGAAACCCTAACTCACTGCATATACATAAACATAGGTAACATGTGTCTTGGACCTCAGGCATGTTTCCTGGGCCTCTTTAGAGGTCCGCCTCTGAAAATATCCTCTATTTTCATAGGCGTACCTTTTAAGAGGCCCGTCTTCATAAAATGATTTCGAGAGACGGGTATCTTTTTGGCCAGTTCCATAAATGAAATAACCGCCTCCGAAAACCCTCAAGTATTTTAGGAGACAGTTACATTTTGTGACTACCTCCATTAATGAAATGGTATGTCTCCTAAAATCAATTTTGTAGTAGTATGAGTTGAATTTATATTTAGTAAGCATGTGTATGCAAAGAAATACATAATTATTCTAACTAAGGTTGATGAATGAAGGCTCGTCCCATTAGTATAGAAAAGATTTTAGAGGCGGTTAAAAACGGTTTTCAGAGGTGGTTTAAAAAACCATTATAATGCCACCGATTGTAAAATAAGTGATTTTCAGAGGCGGTTGACTTAAGTCAACCATCCCTAAAAATATTTTTTAGATTTTTTTCAAAATCATTTAGAGTCTAATAAAAATAAGAAAAAAAATATTTAGTGTGGCAAGAGGCCTAGAGGGCCAACCAACCACTCGTAGAATTTAATTTTTGCCACCATCCGGTATAGTGCAACAGTTAGGATTTGAACTCGCATCCTCTCGCTCCGCGCGCTCCATCCCCTATCACTACACCACACAGTCACTTATGTTGAGATGTATAATGCTATCCATTTGTACTAATACGTATGGATCTTATAATCAATATTTGGACTATTAAACGATCTTAAATGGGAAAATATTCAACTACAAAGTTTTAGATCTCTTCGAGCACTGCAACTTTCATATAGGACATTTCTCCATCCAAGGTCATTTGAGTAATTCAAAAATTTTAAACGAAAAATCTGAGACTTAATTTATATATTTGGAACCCTAAATGACCACAAACAAAAATTTTATCAACTACAAAGTTTTAAATCTCATGGAGCTCTACAATTTTGAAATAAATTTTGTCTTCATCCAACTTAATTTAAAAAAGATATGAATTTATTTGTGCTGTAGCTATTTTTAAGTATGGTTGACTTAATCAACCGGCTCTGAAAATCAGCAGTTTCAGAGGCGGTTCTCTTAATGAAACTGCCCATAAAAATAGATACATTTTTTAGAGGTAGATTTCTTAATAGAACCACCCCTGAAAATGGATTTTCATCTACGGTCACGGAGCTACAGTGCTCCCCAGCGACGTTAGAGGCAACGTGCTAGTTTAACCTCCTCTAGTAGGAAAGAGAGGTGTTGACGGTAGTTAACAACCATTATAAGTCATCAATATAACTGCATAAGGGCATAAATATAATCACAAATGAAGGTTTAGGGGTTTAAACTAACAAATTTCACAAGTTTTGGTGAATCTGTATTTTCTGTAGGGTTTATCGAGAAAACCATCAAGGTGGATCAAGATGTTAGATTTAATTGCGCTTATCCGCAGCGAAATGGACACCAGAAGGTTTCAGAAGACTCCACACCTAAGCGGAGGGCGAGACGCACTAGGTGGGGCCCACCTACAGGCCGGTCGGCCCTTGGGGCCCACCTGTCAGCCCTCCATTGTTATGTCGGTTCTCCACTGCCTCCTAGGTTGCATGTACACCGTAATTTAAGTCGGTTTGATCCAAGGGCTCAAGTTGGACGCTCCGGCCTATATATACCATCCCCTGCCACCCCCTGAGGCATATTGCATAAGCCATTTGAGAAGACAGAAACCCTAATCATCCTTAGAGCTCCACCATATTTTAGGGCATAGCTAGTTAGGCTAGGTCTAGAGGGAGGCAAGCCGGCTTCGCTTGGATTCCCGATCATGTCAAGAGCGTGGTTTGGTATAATCTTTGTATCCCCTCTCTTTTGTACTTCCATTATTTTTATATGCTAGCTATAATTGTTATGACAATATTAGTATTCATCTTATTCATGTTCTTCGTTATTGAAAGGATCAAGATGCCCAAGAGGGGGGGTGAATTGGGCTAATTCTAAATTCTCTTGCAATAATCAAATCCTACGGATAGCCCAATTAACCCCTTGTGCCTAGAAAAGTGTTTATATCAAACTAATGCACAACAACCTCGCAACCTAAGTTCCAAACTTACTCTAGCAAGCAATTCTATGGATGTAAAAACAAGTATTGAATTGCTCAAAGTAAATGCTCAAAGTAAGTGCTCAAAGTAAATAGAGAGAGAAAGGAACGCGGCGATGTTTTGCCGAGGTATCAGAGAGTCGCCACTCCCCACTAGTCCTCGTTGGAGCACCCGCGCAAGGGTGTAGCTCCCCCTTGATCCGCGCAAGGATCAAGTGCTCTTTACGGGTTGATTCTTCGACACTCTGTCGCGGCGAATCACCCAAAGCCGCTCACAACTTGAGTTGGGTCACCCACAAGCTCCGCCGGGTGAACACCAAACTCCCAATCACCACCAAGCCGTCTAGGTGATGGCGATCACCAAGAGTAACAAGCACGAACTCTCACTTGACCACGCGAAGCCTAATGAGAAGATGGATGCACACTTTTGCTACTCTTGATTTGCTAGTGAAGCTACTCTCTTGGATTCTCAAATCACAAACACCTCACTAGGACCTTGCTCTTCTTGGCACTCACAAACGTGTTTCTCAGCTGTTGGAATGAGCAAAAGATACTCCACTCACGAGTGGAGCTTCTATTTATAAGCCAGCCTGAAAAACGAACCGTTATGAGCTTCTGCGGGACGACCGGACGCTCCGATCATGATGACCGGACGCTCCGGTCAGTTCAACCCGCGAACCAGTATTAAAGAGTCGACCGGACGCTGGCAGGGTCCGGTCAGCACTGACCGGACGCGTCCGGTCGCATAAAACCCTTACTGGAACCTTACTGGACTCGACCGGACGCTGAACCCTCAGGGTCCGGTCAGCACTGACCGGACGCGTCCGGTCACTCTTTCCCAAGTCTGGACCCTTACTGGAGTCGACCGGACACTGGCCCTCAGCGTCCGATCACATGACCTTCCAGCGTCCGGTCACACCAGACTTGTTCACCTCAGTCAAATGAACTGACCGGACCCTGCGGCCAGCGTCCGGTTGCACCGGAGCCAGCGTCCGGTCAGTGTTTGACCCTCCATTCACTTCCAACTTTCGAACATATGTGAATGAAGTTTGCTCCAAAGGATCTTAGGCATTCATAGGAGCTACCTAGAGCTAGTTTTAACAAGTGTGCACCACACCTAACTCACTAGACTCAACTAGGTCAAGCTACCCGTTCATACCCCCCTTCATAGTACGGCCAAAGGAAAAACAAAGTCCTAAACTACTCTAAGTGTCTCTCCAACTCCAATTGACACTTAGAACTAGTTATCCTTAACCTTGTCGTCCGTCCTTTTAAAACCGAAACGATTTCCATCGTAGGGGCATGACAACTTCGATTGCCCAATCGATCTCCATTACCATGACCTAACTTAATTGCCTCTGCAAAATACATGTTAGTCATAGTAATCTTGTATTGACATTAATCACCGAAATCCAACTAGGGGCCTAGATGCTTTCAATCTCCCCCTTTTTGGTGATTGATGACAATACCACCTCGAGTATGTTATGGAGTGAGGTTTTTAACGGGCTTGGTTCATATAAGCTTTTGTCAATAAGAACAAAAGAGTTAGTCAAGCTTATATGACCCAAGCCAACACAATGTACTCAAAGGATATGAATTAATCATGAGTACAAATAACAAAGCTCATTTGCTTCGAAGTATAAACGCAGAAGCAAAAACAAATGAGCATTACACAAGTGATATGACATATAGATAAAGCAAAGTAGAAGTCACACATGTCAAATATCACAACCACGTAGATAGCACTATCACATATATATATAATAGTATGCATGAAAGTAAACACATGAATGCATAAGTAATAGTGTATCACACAAATAAAACTCCAAATGTATATAATAAGCTAATACTAGATAGCTAGCTCCCCCTAAAGCTCGCTCCCCCTGAGTCTACATACTCAAAACCCTCTCCCCCTTTGGCGTCAAACACCAAAACCTAAGGGTCGGTCGGCGGGGCTGCAGCAGACGAGTCGGGCGCTGAAGTACATGGAGCAAGATGGAACTGGGCGCCATCATCATCTGACCCTGAGCTCTGAACTGACTGACCCTCTGAAGCAAGAAGTGTCGCTGAAGCGGTCTGGGTCTGAGCTGGAGCTGGTGCTGCCTGTGAAGCTGCAAGTATGTCTGTCGTAGGATCTGACGAGGCGACAGATGAGGGGAGCCTCTGAGTAGTCATGATAGCTGGAGCTGCTGTAGATGGACCGGCAGTATGCATGTGAGGCGGAGTAGGCATGCCGGTCAACTCGCTGAATGATGCTCCAAGACTCCTGGAGACTGACGTCTCAGGCACAAATAGCGAGGAAGACTGCTCTGGTGAGAAACCTATGTGATAAGGAGTGAACTGCGGGGCTACACCAGGTGAAGCTAACCACTAGGACACCTGTACAGGAGGTGAAGTAAACTGAGCTGGAGGCTGTCCCTGACTCTGGAGCCCGATGGGCTATACTGCTGGAGTCGTCGAAGTGGTAGGAGGCTGTGCAAGCTAGGGCGAAGGCTGTGGCAGTGGGACCCCAATAGCTGTCACTACATGCTGCATGAATCCCATGAGCTGCTGCTGCATAAGTAACTGCTGGTGCTGAAGGAGCTGCTGCTGACGCTGGAACTCGTCCTGTCGAGCCTGAAACTGTGCAAAGTTGGCAGCTGTCTCCTGTGCCTGTCATGTCTGATCCTGCTGCATCCGCTCAAGAATAGCAATGAGAGCGGGGTCTGTCTGTGGAGCAGGTGGAGCAGAACTGGAGCTACCTGCCTCTACATCATGTCTGCGTGGAGGCATCTGAGGTATAGGCTGGTAGTCGTCGTCAGAGCTGTCACTGTACTCACTCACCTCCTACTGTGCCTCTAGCTCCTCCTCCTCAGTGGTTGCAATCCCTCTGATGATCTCATCCTGCTGAGCTGCAGACTCTGGCACATCGGGGTGACGGCTAGGCTGACTGGGTGCCTGAGGAGTGGCGTGTCTGATCCTCTGTGACAGGTTGTAAGCCGGGAACTCTGTAGTGGCACCTGTATACTCATCCATCATGCCAGAGGGCTTATCAAGCACAACCCTACGGATGAGGAACGTGATCCAGTGAGCATAGGGAAGCTGCCTGTGACCCTTGAATCCCTCAGCTATAGTATCCTCCATCTCTGAAAGAAGGAGGTCCCAGATGTCAAACACTGTCATCTGCATGATGGCATTGAGAAGCCAGAGCTGTAAGCGAGTCAGGCCCTCCCTGTATCCCAACCTGGGAAGCAGTGTCCTCCTGATGATGGCCTCTAGTATCCTCGTTGTAGGAGTCAAGTCACTGGGGTTCCTGCTCGACCCCTCACCAAACGGCTCCTTGAAGCAATGCCGTACTAAATCTGTAGGGGGCACCTGCCCTCCATGAGGACGCCTGGGAGGCCCCTGCTGTCCATAGCAAACCTCATGCATCTTTACAGGCTGCTCCTATAGCCTCAGTATCTCCCTGGCTCTGCCACTAGTCACTCTGTAGTCTTTGCCTTTGAAAGCAAAGTGAATGTATCTGTGATGAGGATCGATGTAGAGCGAGGCATAAAACTGACGGACCCAAGATGGGACATATATGCCCGTCCGTCCAATCAAATCTGTCAGTCCTGGCAAATATGACAAGTATTGCCGAATGCTCTCTCCGGCTGCTGCCACAATGGACTCTATCTGACAAACCCTCTGTGATCTGAACACTGCCCCACTGTTAAGATATGCATTGTAGAAATCCTCATACAGTGGCGTGTAGAACCCCTCAGCTGCTCTCTCATCCCTCCTCGGAGGAAACCAAACCTCAAACTCAACAAACTGCAGCTGCTGAACCTGCCTGGCTGTAGCGGCCCTCAAGTCGAGGTGAACCACTGGAGGCGGACCCTGTGGTCTGGGCGGAGGGCGTGAACCCCTGCGCTGTGTAACTGGCCTCGGTGGAACTGCAGCACTGGTACGACTCGAGCGGCGTAGCTGAGGTGCTGGCTCGGTCTCCTAACTCTCCTGAGTCTCCTGGGCTGGCTGAGGCTCTGCTGGTGGGGGCTGCTGCTGTGCTGACGGACCCTCCTCAATGGTGACCCATCGTCCTGCAAACGTGGCAGTCCCAGCTGGACTACCGTGACGACGCTCAACCTCCTCAATCGCAGCTCTAACTGCGGGTGAAACTAGCTGATCTGCAATGACAACTTCGCTGCGGGTACCACCTCTCTCAGCACGCTCTGCAGCCTCTGCAACAGCTGCTGCTCTCACTGTCTCTGCATCGGGGTACTTGCGCTTTTTGGATGTCAGCTGCTTGGTTGACTTGCCCTTGGATCCGGCTGGCTGATGAGGCGGGGGCCTCCGATCATCATCACCTGGGCCACCACCAACATTCTTGGTGCGAGCCATCTGAACTGACAAGATGGTGAACTGTCGCTGATGAAGATCAACTATCAAACTGCCGCTTTCGAGGCTTGGCCTCGATCCTTACTCGCGAGCTTGGCTCCGAGTTGACTGCCAACTGCCAGACGAAACACAACGGAACCGACTCGCTGCACGATAGAATAGATGGATATACAAATAAATACCATATGTCTAATAGATGCGAAACCCTAATAGAGAAAGCAATGTAGATGCGAATTTGAATCGAGTGGCTTTCTACCTGACGATCAGCGATCCGAGAAGAGATAAGATATCACGCGGGGGATCCTCGGAACCGGGCTAGGGTTAGGTCAAACGCCCTGAATGCAATGGGGAATCAGTGCGTTTAGAATTTGATCTAGGTCACAATTTGAGATCAAGAGTGAAGCACAAGACTTGCCATACCAATCAATGGAAGGGTAGGGCAAGAGCACTTTGTCGTGAAGACCGGCAGCCTGGCAACGGCGGAGCGGCGAGCTGGGGCGTGAGGAGGCTGGAGCACAACGGCGCTGCAGAGGCGTGGCAGGCGTGGGAGCCGAGCGCGGTGGCTTGCGAGACGGAGACGCGTGGCTGCGACTGGCCGGTGGTGGCGCAGGGCAGGGGCACGGAGGCACGCGGCTGGGCAGGCGCGGGACTGCGGCGCGAGGCTGGCGCAGGGGGCCGAGCGCGGTGGCGCAGGGCAGGGGCGAGGGACGGCGGCGACTCGACGAGGCTGCGGCGGCGCGGCTAGGCAGGAGGTGGCGGCTTGGCTGCGGGCTCATGGTGGCGCTGGTTAGGTCAAGGCAGAGGACGCGGGTTAAGTAATCCCCCAAATCGTGACAGAAAAGGAAACGGGGAAAAGAGTCCTTAGGACGCGCGAGATCCACTGACCGGACGCTCCGGTGGTAGCGACCGGACGCTACCACCCAGCGTCCGGTCGATTCCAGAGAGGTCCAAATCCTCTGGAATCGGGACCGGATGCGTCCGGTGGTCCATGACCGGATGCAGGCAGGGTCCGGTCAGTACAACATGATCTTCCTCCGATCGACCGGACGCTGAACCCTTTCTGACCGGACGCATAGACGCAGCGTCCGGTCACTCCTTCAACAGCAGTTCACCTCCTGTGAACTGACCGGACGCTGGACAGCAGCGTCCGGTGCACCTTTTCCAGCAATCCTCCAACATCCCATCGTGCTACCTGTTCCCAATCAAGTCCCAACTTGAATAAGATCCAAATAAACACCAATTGGGACTGATGTGAGTGACCTCTCTCAAACCCTCATATTTTTCAAAATATTTTGCCTTAGACTATAATTCTTTTTAAGAAAATAGGCAACAAGAGGGCAAATGGAACAAAACGACAAAAAAACAACATTCATGCACATGTAATACTTGTAAGTAAATCTAGTTGCTTGTCAAGTTTGATCCAAGGTTAAGCTTCTTCACACGCTTTTCGGCGGTTATCTTAACCATGTTAGACAAGCCCTATATGCATTGCCACGAATTAAACATGTTGTATATTACAATGAATGCAAGGGACAACACAAGCTCAATTTTTAGTGAAGTTACTAAAATCAAGTACATTGAGCTCGTTCCGCAATCTACAAAATGTAGCCTCATCTAGCGGTTTAGTGAAGATATCCGCTAATTGATCTTCGGATCTTACACCTTCTAGTGATATATCATTTTTAGCTACATGATCTCTTAGAAAGTGATGGCGGATATCTATATGCTTGGTGCGAGAGTGTTGAACCGGATTATTTGCAAGTTTTACCGCACTTTCATTGTCGCACAAAAGAGGTACTTTCTCTAGAACTACTCCATAGTCTAGTAAAGTTTGTTTCATGTATAATATTTGTGCACAACAAGCACCCACGGCAATGTATTCCGCTTCGGCGGTGGACAAAGCCACACTATTTTGTTTCTTGGAGGACCAAGACACAAGTGATCTACCAAGCAAATGGCACCCTCCGGATGTGCTCTTTCTATCAACTTTGCATCCGGCGTAATCCGAATCGGAATAGCCAATTAATTCAAATAAAGCTCCTTTGGGATACCAAAGGCCAATGCTTGGTGTGTGCTTAAGATACCTAAGGATTCTTTTTACGGCAATTAAATGTGTTTCCTTAGGACTAGCTTGAAATCTAGCACGCATGCACACACTAAACATGATGTCGGGCCTAGATGCGGTTAAATATAACAGGCTACCAATCATGGAACGGTAGAGAGTTTGATCAACCGAGTTACCTCCCTCATCTAGGTCGAGATGTCCATTGGTAGGCATTGGGGTCTTGATTGGCTTACATTCATCCATCTTGAATCTCTTGAGAAGATCTTTTGTGTATTTCTCTTGAGAGATGAAGATGCCTTCTTTCATTTGCTTGACTTGAAAACCAAGAAAGAATGTAAGCTCACCAATCATTGACATCTCGAACTCCTTAGACATCAATTCACCAAATTCTTTGCATGAGTCTTCATTTGATGATCCAAAGATGATATCATCAACATATACTTGACAAATGAAGATATGCCCATCAAGCTTCTTGGTGAATAGTGTGGTGTCGACCTTCCCAATGGTGAAGCCCTTCTCAATAAGGAAATCCCGAAGGCGCTCATACCAAGCTCTTGGGGCTTGCTTAAGCCCATATAGTGCCTTGGACAACCTATAAACATGATTAGGATATCTAGGGTCTTCAAACCCGGGAGGTTGATCAACATAGACTAGTTCATTAATAAAGCCATTTAAGAATGCACTTTTCACATCCATTTGATATAGTTTCATTTCATGATGTGATGCATATGCAAGAAGGATACGGATGTCTTCTAATCTTGCAACCGGTGCAAAGGTTTCTCCAAAATCTAAACCTTCAACTTGAGAGAACCCCTTTGCTACTAGTCTTGCCTTGTTCCTCACAACAACACCTTGATCATCTTGCTTGTTGCGGAACACCCACTTTGTTCCAATGACTCTTGCACCTTTTGGTCGCTCTTCAAGATTCCAAACTTCATTGCGAGTGAAGTTGTTCAACTCTTCATGCATGGCATTGATCCAATCCAGATCTTTAAGAGCTTCTTCTACCTTGGTAGGCTCATAGCAAGAGACAAAAGAGTGATGAGCAATAAATGAGGTAAGTTTTTGAGATCGAGTCATCACCCCCTTTGTTGGACTCCCTATGATGAGATCTTGTGGATGATCTTGTAGGAGAGGTGTATTTCTTCTATTGACCACTTAAGGAGGAGGTTGTGGAGCATCAACATCTTGTGCTTGTACCACCATTTGCTCATTGGAGATATGAGTATCTTCATTTTGTACTCTCCCATCTTTTTCACCGTCTTGTGGTACATTTGATGAAGAAGGTTGGTTAATGACTTGTACATCATCTTCATCATCTTTTGGCTTGATGTCTCCCACCGGAATATTCTTCATGGCCTCCCTCAATGGTTCATCACCTACATCATCAAGATTTTCATGTGCTCCTTGGGAGCCGTTAGATTCATCAAATTCCACATCATATGTTTCTTCAACCAAGCCGGTGGCATGATTAAATACTCTATATGCTTTGGACTTCAATGAGTAACCAACAAGAAAACCTATATCACAACGCCTTTGAAACTTCCCTAGGTGTTGCCGCTTCTTGTAGATGTAGCACTTGCAACCAAACACCCTAAAGAAGGAGACGTCCGGCTTCTTCCCATTGAGCAACTCATATGGAGTCTTGACAAGGAACTTTTGAAGAAATAGGCGGTTGGATGCATAACATGCGGTGTTGATTGCTTCCGCCCATAGAGCTTCGGGGGTGTTGTACTCATCTAGCATTGTCCTTGCAAGAGTGATCAAAGTCCGGTTCTTCCTCTCAACTACACCATTTTGTTGAGGAGTATAGGTTGCGGAGACTTCATGTTTGATTCCAACTTCATCACAATAAGCTTCTATGTTTGTGTTGTCAAACTCTTTGCCATTGTCACTTCTTATCTTCTTGAGCTTCACTTCAAATTCATTTTGAGCTCTCTTGGAAAATTTCTTGAAATAAGATGCAACTTCGGATTTGTCATGAAGGAAGAACACCCATGTATATCTTGAATAGTCATCCACAATCACAAGACAATAGAGATTTCCTCCCAAACTCTTGTATGTTGTTGGTCCAAATAAATCCATGTGTAGGAGTTCTAGCACTCTTGTGGTTGACATGAAAGCTTTGGTTGGATGAGTGTTTGCAACTTGCTTGCCGGCTTAACATGCACTACAAAGCTTGTCCTTCTCAAACTTCACATCCTTCAACCCTCTCACCAAATCATTCTTCATAAGCTTCTTGAGTGAGCTCATCCCAACATGAGCAAGTCTTCTATGCCATAGCCACCCAAGTGTTGTTTTGGTGAATAGGCAAGTCTTCAAGTTTGCATCTTCGGAGGTGAAGTCAACTAGATATAAGTTGTTGTATCTAAATCCATTGAATATCACTTGATTGTCATCTACCTTGGATACAACAACCTCCTTCTCGGTGAATAAGCATTGAAAGCCAAGATCACACAATTGCCCAACGGATAGCAAGTTGAAGCTCAATGAAGCAACATAGAGCACATTGGAGATGGAATGATCATTTGATATTGCCACTTTGCCCAATCCTTTAACCTTGCCCTTTGAATTATCTCCAAATGTTATTTTCTCTTGTCCATCTACCTCTTCATCTAGTGAGGTGAACATACGAGGATCACCGGTCATATGTTGAGTGCAACCACTATCAATAACCCAATGACTTCCACCGGTCTTGTAGTTCACCTACACACAAGAGATTCAAGCTTTAGGGATCCAAGCTTGTTGAGGGCCCTTCACCTTCTCAACAAGTGACTTAGCCACCCAAATTTTCTTAGGCCTACTCTTGTTGGGGGGACCTAAGAACATGACTTTCATCTTTCCACTCGAATCTTTTCTAAGCATGTAGTGAGCATTGAAAGCAAAGGGTCTAGCATGCTTGGGCAAGGGTTGTGGTGGTGGAGTTTGACACTCATGAGCAAAGTGGCCTTCTTGTCCACATTCAAAACATCTCTTTGGCTTTGGCTTTGGCTTTGATTGTTGGTGTTGAGCTTGAGCCTTCTTCTTCTCTACACTTGCCATATATCCAATGCCACTTCTATCCATCTTCATGACGGTATTCATGAGTAGCTCACTTTGGAGATGCTTGCCTCTAGCAAACTTGCTCAATCCCACCTTGAGATGCTCTTTCTCCATCTTGAGCTTCTTGTTCTCTTCCTTGAGAAGATCATTGTTCTTCTCCTCCTTGAGTTTCTTGATTTCTTCTTTTAACTTCTCATTCTCAAGGATCACCTCTTTGTCATGATCAAGAGTTTCTAGCACAATGGTGTTGTGACTTTTCATTTCTTCAAGATCTTTCATGAGCTTCTCATTGTTACTCTTGAGCTTGACATACTCATCATAGTCATTGCACTCAACCACTTGCTTGCCCTTGCTACTAGATCCATGCTCAATGCTTTCATCAATTAAATCATTACATGAGGTAGCTATATCAATCTTAACAACATGGTTAGTAGCATCATGTGGCTCATTTGGTAAGTATTCTTGTGCAATAATAATGGTATCATAATTGATCTTTAGAGTTGCATATTCATCTTTTAGCTTATTGTGACTAGTGATAAGCTCATTGTGCACCCACTCAAGTTTATCATTTTTATCTTTAAGCTCTTTCTTAGAAGATTTTTGCTCCTTGAGTTTGGATGATATAGAATCATTTGTTTCTTTGAGCTCATCATTAGCCTTTTCTAATGTATCACACTTAGTTAAGAGTGAATCATTTTTAGCATCAAGTTTTTCATTTGTAGCTCTACTCTTTCTAATGATCTTAGTATATTTTCTTAGTATTTTGACAAGATCATCATAAGTAGGTGAGTCATCATCATCGCTATCACTATCATCATCACTAGCATGTTCATCATCACTACTATCATCACTCTTAGTTACCTTGCGTTCACCTTTGGCCATAAGGCATATGTGTGTAGAGGATGATGGCGATGGTGGTGGTGAAGATGCAAGATCAATAGCAATGGCGGCCACCTTTTCATCGTCACTATCATCATCGGATGATCCACTTGATGAATCAATGTCCGTGAGACAATCACCGACAATATAGGCCTTGCCACTCTTCTTCTTCTTGTAGAACTTCCTCTTTTTGCCATCTCTCTTCTTGTATGGCTTGTTCTTCTTCTTTTCATCTTCATCACTTGAATCATCTTTCTTGCCCTTGTTCTTGAATTTGTCTTTCTTGGGCTTTGTGCATTGATGAGCTAGATGACCAAGTTCGCCACAATTGTAGCAATCCATCTCGGAGATTGGCTTTCTTCTTGAGCTAGTGAAGAACTTCTTCTTCTTGCCATCAAACTTGATGCCACTCTTGTTTAGCCTTTTTAGCATCTTGGTGGTCTTCTTCACCATGAGGGCAAGGCTTTCTTCATCATCTTCATCACTTGAGCTCTCATACTCAAGTCTTGCTTTGCCCTTGTCTTGGCTAGCTTTGAATGCTAGGTCCTTCTCTTTCTTCTTTGTAGAGGATGAGCCATCTTGTGGTGTGATGTGCATGTACATCTCATGAGCATTGATCTTTCCCAAGATTTGTGTCGGTGTAGCGGCGGAAAGATCACCTTGATGTAGCACGGTCACAATGTGCCCATATTTGTCAATGGGGAGGACACTCAAGATTTTTCTCACAACGTCGGATGGTGACATTTGAGTGGGTCCAAGCCCATTGACTTCCTCTACAAGAACATTTAATCGAGAATACATCTCATTAGCACTTTCTTTGGGAAACATCTCAAAAGAATTTAGCTTTTTAATCACAAGATGATAGCGTTCCTCATGCTCACTCTTGGTTCCCTCATGGAGCGCACAAACGTCCGACCATAGTGCATGGGCGTCTTTGTGGTTCCTTACACGATTGAACACATCTTTGCAAAGGCCTCTAAAGATGGTGTTGCGAGCCTTTGCATTCCATTTTTCATAATTCACTTCATCGCCTTGAAGTTGTGCGGCATTCCTAGGTGCTGGGAACCCTTGAGAGGCGGCTCTAAGAATTCCAACATCTAGAGCTTCTAAGTAAGCCTCCATGCGGATTTTCCAATATGGAAAATCATCTCCCTCAAAGATAGGAGGAGGTCCATCCCTGTGAGACATCTTGCTCTAAGCGATTAAGCTTAAAAATGTGAGCACGAGGCTCTGATACCAATTGAAAGGATCAAGATGCCCAAGAGGGGGGGGGTGAATTGGGCTAATTCTAAATTCTCTTGCAATAATCAAATCCTACGGATAGCCCAATTAACCCCTTGTGCCTAGAAAAGTGTTTATATCAAACTAATGCACAACAACCTCGCAACCTAAGTTCCAAACTTACTCTAGCAAGCAATTCTATGGATGTAAAAACAAGTATTGAATTGCTCAAAGTAAATGCTCAAAGTAAGTGCTTAAAGTAAATAGAGAGAGAAAGGAACGCGGCGATGTTTTGCCGAGGTATCGGAGAGTCGCCACTCCCCACTAGTCCTCGTTGGAGCACCCGCGCAAGGGTGTAGCTCCCCCTTGATCCACGCAAGGATCAAGTGCTCTTTATGGGTTGATTCTTCGACACTCCGTCGCGGCGAATCACCCAAAGCCGCTCACAACTTGAGTTGGGTCACCCACAAGCTCCGCCGGGTGAACACCAAACTCCCAATCACCACCAAGCCGTCTAGGTGATGGCGATCACCAAGAGTAACAAGCACGAACTCTCACTTGACCACGCGAAGCCTAATGAGAAGATGGATGCACACTTTTGCTACTCTTGATTTGCTAGTGAAGCTACTCTCTTGGATTCTCAAATCACAAACACCTCACTAGGACCTTGCTCTTCTTGGCACTCACAAACGTGTTTCTCAGCTGTTGGAATGAGCAAAAGATACTCCACTCACGAGTGGAGCTTCTATTTATAAGCCAGCCTGAAAAACGAACCGTTATGAGCTTCTGCGGGACGACCAGACGCTCCGATCGTGATGATCGGACGCTCCGGTCAGTTCAACCCGCGAACCAGTATTAAAGAGTCGACCGGACGCTGGCAGGGTCCGGTCAGCACTGACCGGACGCGTCCGGTCGCATAAAACCATTACTGGAACCTTACTGGACTCGACCGGACGCTGAACCCTCAGGGTCTGGTCAGCACTGACCGGACGCGTCCGGTCACTCTTTCCCAAGTCTAGACCCTTACTGGAGTCGACCGGACGCTGGCCCTCAACGTCCGGTCACATGACCTTCCAGCGTCCGGTCACACCAGACTTGTTCACCTCAGTCAAATGAACTGACCGGACCCTGCGGCCAGCGTCCGGTCAGTGTTTGACCCTCCATTCACTTCCAACTTTCGAACATATGTGAATGAAGTTTGCTCCAAAGGATCTTAGGCATTCATAGGAGCTACCTAGAGCTAGTTTTAACAAGTGTGCACCACACCTAACTCACTAGACTCAACTAGGTCAAGCTACCCGTTCATACCCCCCTTCATAGTACGGCCAAAGGAAAAACAAAGTCCTAAACTACTCTAAGTGTCTCTCCAACTCCAATTGACACTTAGAACTAGTTATCCTTAGCCTTGTCGTCCGTCCTTTTAAAACCGAAACGATTTTCATCGTAGGGGCATGACAACTTCGATTGCCCAATCGATCTCCATTACCATGACCTAACTTAATTGCCTCTACAAAACACACGTTAGTCATAGTAATCTTGTATTGACATTAATCACCGAAATCCAACTAGGGGCCTAGATGCTTTCAGTTATAATGTTCAACGTCAACTTTGACTATATACTTAGTATAGCTAGTTTTATCATTATGTTTATGCATAAGTTCATATAGCGCTCACTCTAAAGTACACGGGGTGGGTGATCGACATTGTGTAAGTGTGGCGCTTATACGTTGTTTACCTGTGGATACACCCTATATTCTGGGTCATGTGGTAGATCGTGAATGTGACACTCCCGTTGAGTCCTTTGTAGTCCACTCCCCAAATATAGGTGCAAGTAGGGTCTGGTTACGAAGGAAGAACAAGCTCTGTTCTTAATCTTCTTTGGTAATATCCCTTATGTGTAGATATAAAGATAAGCTTAGCCATGACTACTAGGTGTAATTGCAATAATCAATGTATGCTTTAACTTGTAATTAAAGAATGATTTAGGAATTATTCCTCTAATATTCTACCTGACCATGCTAATGCCATAGAAAGGAGTACTCTGAGTGATTTATCATTATTGATGATCAATACTTATCATATATATATATATCTTATCCTATGACTTATCCCTGTTATGAGTAGAATATTGGTTATGGTTTACTTCTCCATCAATAGTATAACTTATCAATACATGTCCATGCTAGACCTTCCTTGTGATAAAAATATAAATGACGATACCTGGAATACTCTCGGGTGAAGTGCTATAATGGTATAATTATCTGTGCGCTTGTAGATCCTTTTCATGCATATATTTATATATTCGTGCTAGTCACATAAATTAATAAAGAACTACTTAGTATTATTCTAGTAGTAATGCTATATAGTACCAACAACCATCTCTGGCATCATCACTAGGGATGACAACCTAATAAAGTAATGTTAGGAGATATAGGTTTATAATAGGTGGCTACTAAATAAGTGACAAGTTATTAAATACCAACAAGCATTTCTGGCACCGTTGCCAAGGAAGGTAGCTAAGTAAAGGAAGTATTGATAAACTTATACTTATTGATGTGATCGAGGAAAACCATTGACCTCTGCTCAAACAGGCTTACCCTTGTTTTGTCTACTTGTGTATCTTATGTAAGGTAATATATGACCGGTTTTGACCTTCCGATAAAGTACGTTGAAGATCCAAAAGCATTAATCAGGAGGACTAGAGCTGAACTCAAGAAAGTTCTAGCTTTAGAGTCGAAAGACAACCATATAAGGCAAAGCTTAACACCTAAATTTGAAGCCATGGCTAACAGGACTCTCCGTGAATTCTCTGCTCCAACTACGACCAACATCTGTACTGGACCAACAGTCAATGTCGGAGATAATGGATTCGAGCTTAAGCCAGCCCTCATCAACATGGTGCAAGCAAGCCAGTTTTGGGAAAAGGCACACAAAGATGCGAGTGCACATCTCCAATACTTCCTAGAGATCTGTAGCACTTCCACCATCAAAGGAGTAACCCAAGATGCCATATTACTTCACATGAATGTAGAACTGACTGGTACCCTAGTGGAACTTTATTTGTTACCTCTAGTTCAGTCTCTCCATCAATAGCTTGGTTTGCTTGCACCTCTCTAATTTGCCAAAGTTTGAGCCACTCATTCAATAATCGCCCCCCCCCCCCACCCACTTTTGATTCAACTCCCTCAAAGCCTAGAAGAGAAGAGACAATTTTTTTAATTATTGAACGGCCATGTATATATATGGTAGATGGAAGAAAGAAGTATGCATTGGCCGTATAGCTAGAAGGGAAGTGGAAACGGAAATATAAATAAGAGAGTCGAAATGAAATATTTAACTGCACAGCCAAGTAGGAGTAGTTGCTAAATGGAAGAGAAGCCAAGAGAGGTCAGGGGAGGTGTGGTGCGCCCGTTGGGAACTTGGGGAGTTGGGATGCCTTGACGACCGAAGTTGCAAACATTAGCTACCTGCCTACCTTTCCCTACGCGTCCTGGCTCCCACTAATTAACTCAGTGCATGCTATTAGCATATTGCTCACCAAGTTTTCAATTTAAATATCAATACAGTGATGGCAGAAATTAGAAATTCAAAATTTTTACATATGATGATGGTTAGGAGAAGATCATAAATAATATAACTTTTACGAAAAGCGATTCTTGGTGAACGGATTATTCTGTTTCCCGTTTTACCCCTAGGCACACTCCTGGTACACTCCTCTAGATAGGAGGTAGACTAGTCTTACTAAATTCGAGTTGTCTTGTTTGCCCATGTTCATGTTCTACTTTTTAAGGCCCTACGATTTTTTTTTCCAAAAAAGTAAATTATTTTATATAAAGATTTTATTTATTGGTAAAATAAAAAAAACTCGATCCGTGGGGGACGACGCCGCATCCCCGTGAGACAGGACGGCCATAGACCTGTACTTTAGTGTGGAACAGACGAGGGGGTTTTTTTACCCTCAGGCCTGAAATTCGCCCCCGAGCACCACTGGAAAACTGGACTTTGCCGAGTGTCTGAGACTTTGCCGAGTGCTTTTTATCGGGGCACTCGGCAAAGCAATATTTTGCCGAGTGCCGCACTCGGCAAAATAAAGCACTCGGTAAATTCTGGCTCTCGGCAAAACTGGGCTTTGCCGAGTGCCACGGCACTCGGCAAAGATCCCACTCGGCAAAAGGTGGCCGGCCCGTGACGGCGGCCACCTGCCGTCATATTTTGCCGAGTGCCTAACGGCTGGCACTCGGCAATTTTTTTAAAAAAAAACTTATTTTGCCGAGTGCCAGCTCCAGGCACTCGGCAAATTTTTTAAAAAAACATATTTTGCCTCGTGTAAGCCTTGGGCACTCGGCAATTTTTTTTTAATTTTTTAAAACTTATTTTGCCGAGTGCCAGCGCCCAGGCACTCGGCAATTTTTTTTTTATTTTTGAAAATCAACTTTGCCGAGTGCCTCCTGGGCCGGCACTCGGCAATTTTTTTTTTGATTTTGGGCCCAAATTTTTTTCTGGGGCCTTGTGACAGTATTTCAAACTCTATTTTAAAATTTGGAGCAATTTTGACTTTTTTTGATATATTTCATTAGTTTATTTTGTTTCGTCGAATTTTTCGGGACATTTCAAATTTGAACTGCAGGTACATGGAATAATGGACTTTGGTCATCCAAAAATTGATACTCATGATATTTAGGGTATGTTTAGGCCGTATCCAGGAACTCACATGAAATCTCGAGCATCTCGTTGACGTAACATGTCGAGGTACTTGCCGGAAATGTGATTTTAAATTATATAAAATGCAAACGAAGTTCGAAAATCACGAAACTTGTCGAGGTGTCATGTTATCGTATGTGGAGGCTGTGGTAAAAAATTGAGAAGGTTTCGAGCAAGTTGTGACGTCGGATGCCAAAAACCCAGACATCTCCACATGTGATCAATAAGATTGTGAACAATGTTATAAGATTTGTGAACAATGTTACTACCACTATGTTGGATGAATAAATGATCAAAATAAACTTTGTAGATCTTGAGAAGTTATGAAATTTTGTAGTTGGCAACATTTTGATTTTAAATCATCTTGTCATGCAAAAACGACGTTTAAATTTGAAAATTTTAAAAATTGAATTTTTGAAAAGACCTCGGATGGAAAAACTTCCTAAATGAAAATTGTAGATCTCCAAAAGTTATGAAACTATGTAGTTGACAACTTTTTGATTTGAAATCATCTTATCATGCAAAACTACGTTTGAATCTCTCAAATTTGAAATTCGATTTTTTCAAACGACCTCGGATAGAAAAACTTCCTAAATAAAAATTGTAGATCTCAAAAAGTTATGAAACTTTATAATTGACCACATTTTAATTTGAATTCGTTTAGGACCTCAAACAAGTAATTTATTCCTGTTTTAATATAATATACGAGGATAGAAGAAAAGAAGAAAAAAAATGAAAAAAAAACTGAATTTGCCGAGTGCCTCAATTCGAACCTCCGACAAAGAAGGGGTTTGCCAAGTGCTAGATCTCGCACACTCGGCAATCCCCCACTCATATACCCCGCATTCGGCCGCCCACAGCCACACAAGCGCACACCCACCCGCGCCACACACGCACAGAGGCACACCCGTCCCCGGCCGCCGTCGGCGCCCCCTGCCCCCGGCCGCCAAAACTGAAGTGGCTTGTAATCCGACATCTTGAGCTAATCCCAGGATCAAATTCGTGCACCACTTGTTCCCCTCTCCAAAACTGAAGTTTTTATTTTTGTGTGATTTTTGAAGGCATTTTTAGTGATTTTTGGTTCGTCGAATTTGGCTGTGATTGGGTTGAAACTTCTTGAGGGATTTTGGTGCTAGGACATGTGTGATCAAGGCTAGGGTGATCCCCTAACAAATCCTTCACTTGAGCACCACGATTTTGTTTTTGGGGATTTTTCGAGTTCTCAGCACGTGATCTGGATTTTCTGGAGTTTGAGCACGAATTGAGCGATGATTTCTTGGGAATAGCTTACCTACTCTGTGGTGTTTGCCTGTGCAAAGTTTGGGGACGAATCCTTTTGTTTTGGTCGAGTTCCCGTCGAATTTTTGGCGCTCGCCCGTGTCTGTTTCTTGCGCTCGGTCCCAGTTCGTAATTCTCAGGTGCAGCTCGCAGGCGCTGGTGCCTTCACCGGTCAAAACATGTGTGTGCTCGTGCAGACTCGAGCCTGCTCCCTCCCTCTGTTTGCAGTTCGGCGCGGCAGTGTCCAGTCCTCGCCGAAGCTCACTCGCCTCTGGTTGGCCGTGCTCAGCTTCCAAGCACCAATCGGTGCTCATCCAGAACCCGTGCACGCACAGCACCAAGAGCAGGAGCATCAGTTCACATTAATTGGATTTGCCAAGTGCTGGGGCTTTTGGTAATTCCATTTTCCATCGGCAACTTGGCTGGCTTCTTTCTTTTGCCACAGGGTGCAGGTTTGCAATGCTTTGGATTCAGAGCAGCAGCTGGACATGGATTCAGTGCTTGTGCAATATAAGCACCTTGCTGTGAATTCATCAGTTTGAGCAGGTAAGCAACACGTTTTAGTTCTCAAACTGTCAATTGTTACTTTTTTGCTTCACCGACCAATCATCCAGTAATTGTGACATGTTTGCCTGCAGCTCTAATTAATTATTCTAGTGCTCGGTTCATACATGCTTGGAATTAAATACTTGTTTAATCCTTCCTAGCTTTGAAATAGGATGCATGTGTGTCGGCAGTAGAACTGCTTATGTACCTTACTAGTTCTCTAGATCGATTCTCTGTTTTGAAGTATTTCTTTGTACTGAACTTAGCATATGGTTTTAGATTTAAAATTGGTCGTCTGATTTTTAGTGTCTTCTTACTAAGTTTGGTGCCCTGTATGTCCGCCCTAAGATGAGAGTTTTGATTCCTTCAACACATTATTTATTGGATAACACTGTATGTGCCAGACAAACACTGCTAAATTAATCATATATTCATCTCTCTTCAATTGAACTACATGGTACATGCATTGTTTACTGATTAGTTTCTCCAAAATAGAATTATTGAATCAGTGATGAACACTGCGATTTTGGCCTTTATTGTAACTATTGCTCCAAAAAATGTGAGTAGGCAGGCAGTATGTCTGAACTCATATCCTTGATATTGAATCGAGAGCCCACCCATGACACAAGGACCAGAACCGTTGTGATACAAAACATGGTTTATGTAGCCTATAAATAACAGGTAGAGTTTGATTGAAAGCGAGATAACTAGATAAGATAGCTAAAAACAGAGCAGCTTCTCTGTCATGGAAGCTGAGCTTAGGCTCTGTTTTGCTGAGTCGTCTGCAAAGATGAAGAGACGTTATTATAGTGAGTTTGGTTAGTACATCACTCACAGTAGCAATAATTTAAACAATAGATATCTACATGTCTGCATTGATGGATCACTACATGTCATTATTGACGTCCAGGAATGCACAAGAGAGGTTATTATATAAGTATTCCAATATCATCCAGTGGCCAAACCTAAGCTTGTGCTCTAGGTGAACTAGGAATAAGAGGATACAAACTTGGGCATGGGAGGCACGGGGAGTGTATTAACCCAGCAGTAGGTCACATAACCGCGGTGTATGACCTATATCATGAGACCGTGGTGAAACCCAGAGGTGGAGCTAGGGGGGTTTATCGGGGTCAGCTGACCGCTATAAAATGTGACAAATCCTATACAAATTTACTGTTAGCTAGTGTATCTAGGTGGTGACTAGTGTAGCTGACCCCAATGGCTTCGCTGTCTGGCCTCGCTCCTCTCTGAAGACTAATGTCTAAAACCACCACCAAAGACCGCATGGGCCGTCGTGGAATACATCAACCTCATCTAATTAATGACAAATCTGATCAGCGGGTGTATGGCACATTCCAGATTAGTGCTAAACTTTTGATATATCGCGGTATTTACACAATCCAGATTAGTGCTAGAGCACATAGCCATGCATGCAACCTGACACTTGGCCATGGACAGGGCCGTTTATAGAACCAATGTCCAGCTACCATTACATTTCTATTACTGATTTTGCATGTTGCTGTATGAGGATTTTTGGGATGTGGTTAATATTGTACTACCTCCTTCCATTCAAAATTATTATTCACTTTGACTTTATCTCAAATAATTTCCCCAAATCTGACTAAGTTTTTCAAAAAGTATATTAACATCTAAAAGTGTAAATAATGTTCTATGAAACTAATTTTGTTCTAGATGTTCCTACATTTTTCAATAAATTTGATTAAAGTTGACGCAGGAGAAAGTAAAAGTGAAATATAATTTGGTACAAGGAACTATAGCAAACAACCTATTTATTCACTTTTTAGCTAATATAACTCTGAATTAGCATTGAATCCGTGCCAAACGAAGTTAGCCTTAGACCAATACAAACTTTTCAATCCTTCAATGCAATTTGTACCAGACAGCACATGGTCTAGCAGCGCTACTGAATTGAAAGCATCATACATTGTTATTTATGTTCTGTGAAGAAGCATTATATATTCCTCTCTCTTTAATTGAAGTAAATGAGTGGTGTACGCATCGTTCACCAATTAATTTGCTACAAAATTATTAATAAAATCTCTTCTCTTTTGTGTAGCCTCCGTCGGCGGGTTCAAACAATCCTACTACCGTGTCACCGGCGGCTGATCGCGTCAACCCTTCGCCGCAGTCCGGTCCTTCACTGCAGTCCGGGGGGCCACACCTGCAGTCTCCGTCGCCGCAGTAGGGATGTTGAACTTGTAATAATAAACTTTGATGTTGAACTTTGGTGCATTTGTGATGGATTTTCGATGGATTTATTAAATATGCGTGTGCTTGTGATATATAATGCATGTTGGTGATATAGATGTGATGATTAATGTATATATATATATATATATATTGTCTGTCACAATGGAATATAAAAAAAAATTTGCAATTCTCGGGGTCTTTGCCGATTGTCTGTCACAATGGAATGTAAATTTTTTTTTTTGCAATTCTCGGGGTCTTTGCCGAGTGCCATGGGTAAGGCACTCGGCAAAGATTTTTCAAAAAAAAAAAAAAATTCTTTGCCGAGTGCCTCGCCATGGCACTCGGCAAAGTATTTTTTTAAAAAAAATTCAGAAATTATTTGCCGAGTGCCTAAACAGGGGCACTCGACAAAGAAATTATTTAAAAAAAAAACTTTGCTGAGTGCCTAGGCAGGGGCACTCGGCAAAGTAATTTTAAAAAAAAAATAAAAAAAACTTTGCCGAGTGCCTGGACAGGGGCACTCGGCAAAGTACTTTTTAAAAAAAATAAAAAAAACTTTGTCGAGTGCCTGGGCTGGGGCACTCGGCAAAGTAATTTTTAAAAAAAATAAATTTTTTTTTGCCGAGTGCTGGGTCGGGCACTCGGCAAAATAACCGTTAACGGCCGGCGCCACAACGGCCGAAATATTTTGCCGAGTGCCGCTCCAAACACTCGGCAATTTTTTTTTATTTTGCCGAGTGCCCCGATAAAAAGCACTCGGCAAAGACCCTTTGCCGAGAAAAATTTTGCCGAGCGGACTTTGCCGAGTGCTACACTCGGCAAAGCCTTTACCGAGTGCAAAGGGCTATTTGCCGAGTGTAAAAACACTCGGCAAAGCCGCGGCCTCCAATAGTGGAGGGGGATCGAACTCAGGACCTGATGTGTGCTACAGGAAACGTTGACCAACCGGTCTAGCTTCCGTTGGCTTTATTGGTAAAATGATCAGTTTAAAAAGAAACATATAGACTAGAATAATGGAATATTCTTTCTCAACCAAAAAACTAGGGGAGTTTCGCATCTAAAACCATGGCATTCAAAATAAACGCCATCTGAGCAAGTGTGTTCAAACTTTGGTTTGTTGCTTGGTCTACTTAGAATCAAGGGCTAATTAGATATATGCTATTAAAAAAAACACCATTTTTAAAGCAGACCACCACAACTCACGAACCGTGCCAGTGCCATTATATTTGTGCTTGACTTTGATTTCGTTAGCAATCTTATGGCGAGCTTTCAGTTTGTTGAGCCTCTGAAGGAGGCTGAATCCCGTAGGTCTACGGTGCTCATGGTCGACCTTGGCAATGAAGGCGTCGATGCAGTCCTCGACGTCCTAGGCCAGCTCAAGTACCTTGTCATCCTCTGCATCTACAAGCATCCGGAGCTTGGACAGGAGCGGCTTCAACACCCCCGCGGAGACGCTCAACAGAGCAGCCTCCGCCATTGCTCTGCTGCTGGATGCTCTGTGTTGTGATTTGTGAAAGCAAGCAGGTGATGCAGTGGCCTTCCGGTTGTATTACAAATCAAAATGTAAAATTAGTTTTTGTATTTAAAACCTCCAGACTCTGGTTCATTGATAAATCTCGTTTTAGATGAGATAAATTCAAGTGACAACAAAATATGTGTGCCTGATACAAACAAAAGCGTAATATGTGTCCGCTCCAGGCAAATGTGAATGTGCCAAGCCTTTATTGGAAACTAATTAGAATTTTACAACCAGTAGCAACCACAGCAAAGCAAATCTGCAATCCAGAGCAACGTAGAAAACATGAAGTTCCACAGCTGTTTTTTTATTGAACTTCGAGGTAGATACGAGACACGTTCATCAGGCAAATGCCCAAGATCAAAGTAGCCAACCAATCCACCTCATGCAGACTAATATCACATTCTAATTGCTGCTACCACTGTCCTCTTGATGTGCCACTTCTTTTTCACCAGTCTGCTCCTCTTCTTCCTTTTCATGTGTCTCATCCTGCTTGGAAAAAGAAGATGAATTTGGTGGGGAAAATGGGATCACATGAATGTAAAACTGACTGGTACCCTAGTGAACCTTTATTTGATACCTCTAGTTCAGTCTCTCCATCAGTAGGTTGGTTCGCCTGCTCCTCTCCAATTTGCCAAAGTTTGAGCCACTCATTGAATAACCCATCGTGATATTGATTCCACTCCCTCAAAAACTGAAGGAGAAAAAAAAACAAACTGCTCAATTGAACGGCCAAGTATATATATGCTAAATGGAAGAAAGAAGTATATGCATTGGCCGCAGCTAGAAGAGAAGTGGAAACGGAATATAAACAAGAGAGTCGAAATAAACTATTTAACTGAACAGCCAAGTAGGAATAGTTGCTAAATGGAAGAAAGGAGTATGTGGTTGCAGCAACTGAGAGCTTGATGGAACCATCAATGCATGTTGTTCTGTGAGGGAACTTACGGGTTCGAAATCTTCACAGTAGCTATAGCTATAGCATTAATGGCTCTTGAAATACATCGGGCAGTGTCATCATCATCTTCCACTGGGTTGTAGTCCACGTCATACTCATACCAGTCGCTACCAATTTCTATCTCAGGCCATGTTTAGATTGTAAAAAATTACAACCCGATAAATAGTAGCGTTTTCGTCTTATTTGGTAAATATTGTCCAATCGTGGACCAACTAAGCTCAAAAGATTCATCTCGTGATTTTCAACTAAACTGTGTAATTAGTTATTTTTTTACCTACATTTAATGCTCCATGCAAGCGGGTAAAAATTGATGTGACGGAGAGAGAGTGAAAAAACTTGGAATTTGGAGTTGATCTAAACAAGGCCTCAGCCTTGTTGAGGGACGAGAGGTGCTGCATGCCCAAACTAGAAGCACCGTTCAGGCACTCCATCTCATGCGCATTGAACTCAAGCTTCACGTGCTCAAGCTTTGGCATTGATCCCGCTTCAAACTCCAGGGAGGTCCCACACTTATCGATACGCAGGGAGAAATATTTTAGACTTCTGAATCCGCTGTTGCCAGGGAAGACGATCCTTCCGCCAGTGCCCCCGACACTGTCTAAGTTGAGAAAAAGCAATCTGGGTATTTCTCCAAGGATCTCAACATCTTCTGGTCTCACACAGAAGATGAATCAGTTCTAGCACACTGAGGTTTACAAGTGATCCCATCCAATTTGGCACCCTATAGATGGGAATTCTTTCAATGCAGAGCTTGCGGATGCTACAGGAGGCTGCAGGGTGCCATGAATGTAGCGGCAGCGGGTACTTCCTATGGAAGTACCCCCTCTCAGTATATATAAGATGATGCAGGTTGCATGAAGATAATAAATTTCCAACATAACTGTGAATGCGCTCGGCTTGGCTTCTTCCTTCTGAGCCATTTGGTGTATAAACATCGCATATAATTTTTAGTGTCCTCAGCTTGGTGAGTTTGCTGAATTCTTGTATGGACTTCGCTTGACCGTAGGATTGGGCTCCATACCTCCTCAGCTCTTCCAAGCTGTGCATCTTTCCTATTGTTCCTTCTGGAAATCTAGTATCCCAATCAACATATAAACGAGTCAGTTGTTGAAGTTCCGTGATAGTTCGTGGTAGTTCTTTGATGAAGGTGCCTCGCACATCCAACGTCTGTAGATGATGCAGTTCACCAACAGTCTCCGGGAGCCTAGTTATGAAAAGTGAGCAGAGACGCAAGTACTTAAGGTTAAACAACTTCCCAATACTTGCAAGATCATGGTTTTGCATGCCCATACATTCTCGTAGGTCCAACACACGAAGAGGAGTGGAAGGCAACAAAGAGATTTTCACAGGCTCTCCAAATATAGTAACTGACCGAACATGAGACAAGATCTGGTATGCCCATAAAGTAACATTTTCTTCATTGTCGTTGCTCACACAAAGCCTACGAACCTTGTATTCTGATGTATATACAGGCTCTGAAGCATCTAATGAAGTTACAAAATTCTCCTCAGCAGCCTTGCATTTGATGTAGTCAAGGATGATGTCATGCACTCGACATGCCTTTGCCTGACCATACTTTACTCTAACAGGTTGGATCATGCTTCTGTTGATCAGATCATTGAAGTAACGCTCACCAATTTCATATTCATTTTGACCTTTTTCCTTATGAATGAACCCTTCTGCAATCCACCTATTGATCAAACATTGTTTCTCAATCTTGTGATCTTCTGGAAACACACTCAAGTACAACAAACAACTTCTTAGATGGTGAGGAATATCAAAGTAACTCATAGATAATATGGCCGTCATATTCTCAGCACCAGGATTCTTAGCAAGAGAAGAACCAATATCATTTAGTACACTGTCCCATTCACCTTTTGCGTGCTGATCAGCTAACATGCTAGATATAGTGATGATTGCTAATGGTAAACCATCACATTTTCTTAATATCTCATCCGGAGCAGTACCCAAATGAGTATAGCATAAGTTTTCAGAACCAAATGCTCTTTTAAAAAGCAACCTCTTGGAGTCCTCAAAACTGAGAGATTTCATTTGGTAAACATTACCGCCTTGGGAAGACAAGTATGATGCAACGTCATTGCTACGTGTTGTAGTGATTACTCTGCTACCACAATTGTTATTCATTAATGCAAGCTTGATGGTCTCCCATGGTTTTGCATCCCATACATCATCAATTACAATGAGGTACCTGCAAATAATTTTAACAACGATGCAGTTAGTGCCGAAGCCTGTAAGGCTATATTGTGTGTGCCAGTGACATTTTGTTGAAGTGTGGCAAAAATACATACAGGTTTATGTGAATGGTATTATGAGTAGCGATACTTTGGCAGAGGTCATAAAGATTTACATCCTAAAAACTCTAATCCACTAAGGTATGAAAGATTTACATCCTAATAACTCCAATCCACTATGAAAATGGTGGAGTTCTCCTAATGTTTTTAAGTAGTAATAAAACACTACCACTAGTCATAGCACATGAGAATCCTCACCAGGAGGCATTTGGAAGGGAAAGTTTATACTAAATGTTGAATGCAGATTCTGGTTGTGATCATTAGGTGTATTAGGATTTCAAAAAGTCTTTAAATGTATACTTCGTCCACATATTTCTCTTACAATATTTCATCTATTGGGTACAAAATAAATATCTTATTATATCATCAATTACTACAAAATAAATGCCATGTTAAATATTCGAGATTTTTGCTTATTCATCTAAATTTCAAATTTCAATGCACTAAGCATGCATGTGATTTGCAATTTACCAATTATTGGTCAAATTTTATGAACTTTAACCTTTTATTATCTTATTATGTGCACTAAAAAGAAACCGACGGAGAAGTAGATGTAACTTAATTTTTTATTATATTCTTCCCGGCAAAAAGGTGTTAGATCCTAGCAGTAAATATTACTCCTACATAAAGGGAACAGCTCTCCAAGTCCTATAGCCCTGTACAACAT
This sequence comes from Miscanthus floridulus, assembly GCF_019320115.1. Lineage (NCBI taxonomy): Eukaryota > Viridiplantae > Streptophyta > Magnoliopsida > Poales > Poaceae > Miscanthus > Miscanthus floridulus. The sequence continues at coordinate 21,155,558 of NC_089592.1, read as the reverse complement.
TATTGAACTTTGTCATATCATAACCCTAAAATAACAGCTACATTTGGGCGCACTTATGCTAGCCACACTAGCTAGGTTTTACTTCATCCATTTGGCATATTAGTGTCGTATGCATAGACAAAGGAGTTATAAGAATGAGAAAAAAGAATAATAAATAATCACAAATCCTTGCTTGAGTTCTATCTGCTAATATATATTGAAGTACATGTAGAAGGTAGAAAGATTTTAGTAAGTACACTAACATTTCAATGAATGCCTTAATGGACATGCAAACAAAAATCAAGCCCTTCTGAAACGGATCGGAAACATGGCAATTAAAAATGGAGATACAATTTGTTTCAATGTCATACAATTTGTTTCAATGTCTAAACAACAAATATCTAATGAATGTTGTATAAGAGTGAATTCCGGAAAAATAAAGTTATTTCTAACTAACTGTAGAAGAAATATATTTTTTGGAATAGTTTGAAAGAACTTAACTAATTGTGCTCACATAATGCAAAACTAGCTTTATATTGTGGAAACCAAAGAAAAGTGACTGTAGTTTTGTAATGTTTTTGTAGTTTTGTGTAATTATTGGAGCAAAATATATAGTTAAGTTCTCTGAAACTATTCTCAAATTCTGTGGTTTCTTTATAGATGCAAATAGTTGTAATTAAATCCAGATGTAAACTTTAGTGGGGTTACTTGTTGAACTAGCAAAGGAGGAAATATGTTAGGGAGCCATGCAAGTTTTACTAATAATAATTAACATACCAGTACATGTTTCTTTTTAGTTTTCCTATAATTAGGGAGTAGCACTTGCAAATTCATTTCATAGGTGCTAAATATTCTACCAATTTCAACCCTACAATTTTACTGTCGTTACGTTACAACACACATGCAAACATTATCATAGATAATCTGCTGGCTTACCTTTATCCTGAAGGTGTTCCCTGAGTTTATCAATGAGTTCCTTCTCATCATCATCCAACATATTACTGGTAATACCAACTCCTTTTGCAATGCCTCTTAATACTTTTCTGACATCAGGAGTTCGAGAGACCGAGACGAAAGCTGCACATGAAAATTGGCTTTTAACATATTTATAGACTTGGTTTGCAAGAGTAGTCTTACCAAGACCTCCACAACCAACAATAGAGAGCGCTTTAAGTTCTGATGAAGAAGCCTTCTTGGTTAACCACTCAGTGATATACTTCTTAGGACCGTCAATGCCGACAAGCTTATCTATCTCCACATACAGCGCGGATAGCCGAGGGTCAACAGCACATGTACTTCTAGAGTTGGAAGAGATATCGACTAACTGGTACCTCTTGTGCCTCTTGCTTGCCTCTATAACAGATGCCTTGAGTTCTTGGATCTGATTGGCGATCTCATGACGTGGTTTCAGTTTCTTCAACTTGCGGAAGAACCTCTTGATGAAGCCCGAATGTCCATCATGCTCATGGTCAACACGAACCATGAAGGCATCAATGCAATCTTCCAAGTCATAGGCCAGCTCACGTAACTTGTCCCTCCATTTTCTCGTTTGAGGGTTGAGCTCCTCTGCATCTGCGAGCATCTCGAGCGTTGCACTCATGGCGCTCAGCTCATCTCTCAGAAACTTGATCTGCTTGCTCACGCCTTTGAGCTTGACGTACTCTTCTTCCAGCAGCTTGGTGAGCTTGGACAGGAGGGGCTTCATCACCCCGGTGGTAACACCCACGACAGCTGCCGTGGCCATTTTTGACCATCTGGTGAGCAGAGCTCGCTGGATGCGGTGGTGCTGTGGGAGGAACTGGGAAGAGGGTGTTGATACCAGTTCATGTATATAGTACAAGCATGACCTCTGTTTCTTTTCTTGAGCAATTTGTTCGAGTCGTACAACTTGCTTTGTTTTATTTAGATCCAGACAAACCAATATTGTTGTTAATCGGAGTAGTTTAGAAAGAGCTAACCACTGCAAACACTGCACACTGCCATGACCATCTATCAGAACATATGCTTTCCCACAAATCTTATGACGCCGCGACTTGTTTGCAAGCTAATGACCCATTTTCGTCGGCAAGATAATTAACAAATCGAAGAAGAGTATGGACTGATCTTTCTTTCGTCAAATAATATTTCCTTACAGACAAGAGGCGGCATTCACGAAGCTTCGTGGTAATGACACAGAGAGCGTTGATTTTGATAGGTAAACAACTTCAGTTTAATTGGTCAGAGATAGATGCTGGAAGATAAATACTTTCTTTGCTTCGCAATTTTTTTGTTAGTTTATTCTATCCATTCATGCAATTTTCTTGCAGTATGCTTTTGGTTGCAAGTAGCTGTTATTTATTCAATTTATTTAATCAGTCCAGGGGGAGTAAAAATTCCTTTTTGTTACAGTTACAATAGTCAGCCGCTGCGCTGGGTGAGCGGGTGTTTGGATCTGGGTCAGAAACCTGAAATCATAGTGGAGTAGTAAATTATTGCGTAAAAATAGAGATAAAAGCAGATAGAGAAGCCAAGAGAGAGGACGGGGGAAAGTGTGGCCCTGGTGCGGTGGTGCCTCGAGCGCAGTGCGTAGCAGAGATCCGCGTCCTGGGATCAATCGTTCTGGATCAGGGTCCAGGTCGGTGTGGTAGGCAAGATGCATGGTCCCTGGGACGCCTAACGATCTCACTGGATGAACAGATCAGAAAAGCAAGAAACAAATCAAAGAAAAAGACTACATCGAGAACGGAGAAGAGAAGAGAAGAGAACTCGCGGGAGGCCGCTAGTTTGAGCGGATGCATGGGTGACCATCTCAGGTGCATCACGGGCGGAGCGCTAGGCCAGCGGGCGGCGACGGCGACGCGATTCCTGCAGGCCGATTGGCGGCCGAGGGCGGAGCGTTTCTTGGTGGGGCTAGGCGTGCAGGCGTCAGCGGCGTGCGTGCTGTGTCCGTGACCGTGACCGTGACCGTGACTGACTGTGAGTCAAATGTGTTAGCTTAGGGTCCCAAAGTAAATGTAAGATGGTCCATATGGGCCACTTCAGAAGTTTGGCCACATCAATTGAATTCTTGACACTATTACTGTAGGTATTATTGCGGACCGTCAAAAACCGTTATCACACGAGCAAACCATTCCCCTCGCGTAAATCATGATTTACACAGCGGACAATGCCCGCCTTCATTAACAAATTAACTAAAAAACAAAGAAAAACTAACGAGCCCATTGATGGGCCTGCTGAGCCCATCCATAAAGGCCGGCTGAGGTTATCGACGCGTCGCCGCTCGCTGGATCTGCCCGCACACCGCCGTTCCTTGCCAGATCCGTCAATGCGCCACCACACGCTCCTCACCTGGTCTGCCCACGCGCCACCGCTCCTCGCTAGACTGTCCGTGCGCCGTTGCCACTGCTCATATCTGGATCACCATCATCAAGCCCATCGTGGCCACCACTGTTGGTATATTTAACGCACACAGATAAATCCGTAAGCGCATGAATACCGTTGTATTTTTGACCCGGAGGTATTCCAAGTATCGTATCCACAGAGAAACGTGTGAGACTAAATACGATCTAACTTAACTAGGGGTAGCAACAATGTTAGGATAAATAGGAGCGTAGAGAATAACTAAGGTTTTCTTGTTCTGACTTGGGTAAGCTTATGTCTTCTACTATTCAACTGGGGACATTACTGCTTTTCTTCGCAACCGCGTCCTACATATGCCTACAGACAGGAGGTGGACTACAAAGGATCAACGAAGCTGTATAGTACATGCTATATAGAACTTATGCCACTCACTCGATCTACCACCTTCCGAAATGCAGGGTGCATCCACGATTAACCTAAGTCGAAGCACCACGCTTACACTTACAATTAATACTCTACTCTCCCTAGGAAGAGAATAAAGCACTTAAAAGAGAGTCGTGAACCGGAAGAACAATATAAACAAGATGCTTACTTGAATCAGAAATTGATTACCGGAGAAATCTCAGACGCAAGCTCAGATAGAACTTGAATCCACTAAGGTACAAGCCGTAGAGAGAGCACCGACAAGCCAGCATCTACTCAGAACTCTTCCCTCACTCTCTATCTCACTATTTCTAATTATAAGACTAAATCCTAAAGAGGACTAATCTTCTCTTGATGGTTGGCTCTGATACAGACGAGGAGAATATGAATTAGTGTTTCAGGATGGCTCTAGGGAGAGTGGCAGGGGCTGGTATATATTGGCCGAAGCGTCCAACGTGAGCCATTGGATCAAACCGACTTAAAGAACGGCGTAGATGCAACATAGGAGGCGATGGAGAACCGACATAACAACGGGAGGCTGACATGGGGGGCCCATAGGTTAGGCGGCCTCTAGGTGGGGCCGGCCGGCCCCACATGTCAGAGACACGGGCTCCGCTTCGGTGATTCGCCTTCTGGAGTCTTCTAGAGTCTTCCCATGTCGATTTCGCGGTGGAATTCCATAATTTCCTTTGACGAATAGGTCCCCCTTGACGGTTTTCTAGATAAACCCTGCTAAAAACACAGATTCATCAAAACTCGTGGAATTTATTAGTTTAAACCCCTATACCTATGTTTGATGATGGAATTACGTATAAATACATGTTATGTTGACAGTTTATAATTGATGTTAGTGACCATCAACAACCACCATCGATCTAACTGCCTGAGAGAAGACAGAGAGGGTGATAGAGATACTGCTGCGATGCCCTGCTGCTGCGAGCCTCGGCCTCCGCCAGATCCCTGAGTGTGCTGCCCCAGAGGAGCCCCGCATGGCCCTGTGCATGCGCTGCCACATAGGCTTGGTTCGCGCACCCTACCACCACCCTACGCACCACAGGTGATCGAGCCCCGTGCACCCAACAAGGCCATGTGTGTGCGTTGCCGCCTAGACAAGCTTCGTGCGTCACCACTGGGAGGGGGCATCATGCCACCGCCGAGAGATGAGAGAGAGCCAGGTGTGTAAGAGAACGAGGAGCTCCAAACCCTAACTCACTGTATATACATAAACATAGGTAACATGCATCATGGACCTCGGGCAAGTTTCCTGAGACCAGCCTCTTTAGAGGTCCGCCTCTGAAAATATCCTCTATTTTCATAGGCGTACCTTTTAAGAGGCCTATCTTCATAAAATGATTTCGAGAGACGGGTATCTTTTTGGCCGGTTCCATAAATGAAATAACCGCCTCCAAAAATCCTCAAGTATTTTAGGAGACAGTTACATTTTGTGACTACCTCCATTAATGAAATGGTCTGTCTCCTAAAATCAATTTTGTAGTAGTATGAGTTGGATTTATATTTAGTAAGCATGTGTATGCAAAGAAATACATAATTATTGTAACTAAGGTTGACAAATGAAGGCTCGTCCCATTAGTACAGAAAAGATTTTTAGAGGCGGTTAAAAATGATTTTCAGAGGTGGTTTAAAAAACTGTTACAATGCCACCGATTGTAAAATAAGTGATTTTCAGAGGTGGTTGACTTAAGTCAACTATCCCTAAAAATATTTTTTAGAATTTTTCAAAAATTATTTAGAGTCTAATAAAAATAAGAAAAAAATATTTAGTGTGGCTAGAGGCCTAGAGGGCCAACAAACCACTCGTAGAATTTAATTTTTGCCACCATCTGGTATAGTGCAGCAGTTAGGATTCGAACTCGCATCCTCTCGCTCCGCGCGCTCCATAACCTATCACTACACCACACAGTCACTTATGTTGAGATGTACAATGCTATCCATTTGTACTAATACGTATGGATCTTATAATCAATATTTGGACTATTAAACGACCTTAAATGGGAAAATTTTCAACTACAAAGTTTTAGATCTCTTCGAGCACTACAACTTTCATATAAGACATTTCTCCATCAAGGTCATTTGAGTAATTCAAAAATTTTAAATAAAAATTTGAGACTTAATTTATATATTTGGAACCCTAAATGATCTCAAACAAAAATTTTATTAACTACAAAGTTTTTAATCTCGTCGAGCTCTACAATTTTGATATAAATTTTGTCTTCATCCAACTTCATTTAAAAAAGATATGAATTTATTTGTGCTGTAGCTATTTTTAAGAACAATTGACTTAGTCAACCAGCTTTGAAAATCAGCAGTTTCGGAGGCTGTTCTCTTAACGAAACCGCCCATAAAAATGGATACATTTTTTAGAGGCAAATTTCTTAATAGAACCACCCCTAAAAACGGATTTTCAGCGATGGTCACGGAGCTACGGTGCTCCCCGACAACGTTAGAGGCAGCGTGCTAGTTTAACCGCCTCTAATAGAAAAGGGAGGTGTTGACGGTAGTTAACAACTATTATAAACCATCAATATAACATGCATAAGGGCATAAATATAATCACCAACCAAGGTCTAGGGATTTAAACTAACAAATTCCACAAAGTTTTGGTGAATCTGTATTTTCTACAAGGTTTATCGAGAAAACCGTCAATGTGGATCAAGATGTCAGATTTAATTACGCTTGTTCGCAGCGAAATGGACACCAGAAGGTTCCAAAAGACTCCACACCTAAGCGGAGGGCGAGACGCACTAGGTGGGGCTCACTGCATGCCAGCCGGCCCCTGGGGCCCACTTGTCAGCCCCCCGTTGTTATGTTGGTTTTCCACTGCCTCCTAGGTTGTATCTTCGCCGTCCTTTAAGTCGGTTTGATCCAAGGGCTCACGTTGGACGCTCCGGCCTATATTGCATAAGTCTTTTGAGAAGACAGAAACCGTAATGATCCTCAGAGCTCCACCATATTCTAGGGCATAGCTTGTTCAGCTAGGTCTAGAGGGAGGCAAGCAGGCTTCGTTTGGATTCCAGATCGTGTCAAGAGTGTGATTTGGTATAATCTTTGTACCCCCTCTTTTATACCTCCATTATTTTTATATGCTAGTTACAATTGTTATGACAATATTAGTATTCATCTTATTCATGTTCTTTGTTATAATATTCAATGTCTACTTTGATTATATAATTAGTATAGCTAGTTTATCATTATATTTATGCATAAGTTCGTATAGCGCTCACTCTAAAGTACACGGGGTGGGTGGTCGATATTGTGTAAGCATGGTACTTATAGGTTGTTTATCTATGGATACAACCTATATTCTAGGTCATGTGGTAGATCATGGATGTGACACTCACATTGAGTGTTTTGTAGTTCACTCCCCGAATATAGGTGCAAGTAGGGTCCGATTACGAAGGAAGAACAAGCTCTGTTCTTAATCCTCCTTAATAATATCCCTTATGTGTAGATATAAAGATAACCTTAGCCATGACTAGTAGGTGTAATTGCACTAATCAATGTATGCTTTGACTTGTAATTAAAGAATGACTTAGGAATTATTCCTCTAATATTCTACCTGACTATGCTAATGCCATAGAAAGGAGTACTCTGAGTGATTTATCATTATTGATGATCAATACTTATCATATATATATCTTATCCTATGACTTACCCCTGTTATGAGTAGAATATTGGTTATGATTTACTTCTCCATCAATAGTATAACTTATCAATGCATGTCCATGCTAGAACTTCCTTGTGATAAAAATATAAATAACGATACCTGGAATACTCCTGGGTGAAGTGCTACAATGGTATAATTATCTGTGCGCTTGCAAATCCTTTTCATGCATATATTTATATATTCTTCCTAGTCACATAAATTAATAAAGAACTACTTAGTATTATTCTAGTAGTAATGCTATGTAGTACCAACAACCATCTCTGGCATCATCACTAGGGATGACAACCTAGTAAAGTAATGTTAGGAGATATAGGTTTATAATAAGTGGCTACTAAACAAGTGACAAGTTATTAAATACCAATAAGCATTTCTGGCATCGTCGCCGGGGAAGGTACCTTGGCAAAGGAAGTATTGATAAACTTATACTTATTGATATGATTGAGGAAAACCATTGACCTCTGCTCAAATAGGCATACCCTTGTTTTGTCTACTTGTGTATCTTATGTAGGGTAATGTATGACCGGTTTTGACCTTTCGACAAAGTACGTTGTAGATCCAGAAGCATTAATCAGGACGACTAGAGCTAAACTCAAGAAAGTTCTAGCTTTAGAGTCAGAAGATAACCATATAAGGCGAAGCTTAACACCTGAATTTGAAGCCATGACTAACAGGACTCTCCGTGAATCCTCTACTCCAACTACGGCCAACATCTATACTGGACCAACAGTCAATGTCGGAGATAATGGATTCGAGTTCAAGCCAGCCCTCATCAATATGGTGCAAGCAAGCCAGTTTTGTGGAAAGGCACACCAAGATGCGAGTGCAGATCTCCAATACTTCCTAGAGATCTGTAGCACTTTCACCATCAAAGGAGTAACCCAAGATGCCATATTACTTCACCTCTTCCCATTCTCACTCTTGGGGAAGGCAAAGCAATGGTTCTACACCAAGGATAGAAATAATACATGGGATAACTGCTCCACTACGTTCCTAGCAAAGTTCTTTCCCATAGGCAAGACCAATGCTCTGCGTGGGAGAATTTCAAGCTTTCAGCAACAACATGATGAATCTGTCCCTGAGGCATGGGAACGCTTTCAAGATTATATTGCAGAATGTCCTCATCATGGGATGGAGAATTAGCTACTCATGTAGACTTTCTACCACGGGTTGACCAACAGTACCCGTGAGACTATAGATGCTTCTACTGGAGGTGCATTCCTATCACTCACCATACCAGCCGCAACAACTCTTGTGGAGAAGATGGCCTCCAATGAAGGTTGGAATGAAGAACGTCTTTAGACCCGCAAGAGAGGTGGAGGTATGCATCAACTCAAGGAGGTAGACGTGCTGTCTGCCAAGATGAACCTACTATGAAGAAGCTTGAAGATGAAGCCAATGAAAAGCAAGAAGTCATGCACATTCATGATTCTTGCATGACATGTGAAGAGTGTGGAAATACTGGGCATTCAGGGAATAGTTGTCCTAAAACCCAAGAGGATGTGAACTTTGTCAACAACAGCAACTACTTTTGTCCTCAACAGAATCAAGGATGGAACCAGCAACAGAGACCGAAGTACCAAGGTAATTACCAAGGTAACTATCAAGGTAATAATTTTAATAATTTCAATCAACCACCCTTGAGAGAATTAATTGCTAGCCAATCCAAACTTATGGAGGGATTATCTAGAAAAGGTAGCTACAAATGATAAAATTCTAGAGAACATAAATAATAGAATGGATAGCTTTGCTTCTGCCATTAAGAACCAGCATAGCTTTAATAAAATGGTAGAATCACAAATAGCTCAGCTCGCAGCTGCTGTTCCCCTGTCCGACTAAGGTAAGATTCTAGGGCAACTGAAAGATCTAGAAACTACAAATCTTGTCGATATTCACAATGTAGCATATTATACAACCATCGATGGGAAGGTGGATAAATTATACCTTGCTAGAAAAGAAGAGCGATCCAGGGAGATCTGTCATCCCCATCGCCATTGGGCCTCACATTTTTTAAGAAGCTATCTGTGACTTCAGAGCAAGTGTCAACATCGTGCCTAAGGTAATTTATGATCAAATTAATGGAGATGTAAGGGCACCCATTATTTTGGGCTGACCTTTCCTAAGCACCGTAAAAGCCATCATCTGTGTAGACAGTGCCAAGATCTACTTCACAATCAAGGATAGAAAGGAGAAGATTTCTTTCAAGAACTGCATCCTGCAATCTCCTGGACATCCGCAGATGCCATACCTGCCCGAAGAGACAATAGTGACCAAGAAGAAGAACAACATGAGAAGGAGGAAGAATAAGGCCAGGCAGCCTCAAGAAGAATCAGTTAACATGATCAACACACTTCAATCAGAGTACGACCACCTCCTCACTTCACCATTCCTTGCTAAGAAGGATGACCTAGGCATACCCACAATCGAGTGTACCAATAGACAAAGAATTTTTCACAAGACCTTCTGTGATATTAGGTCGGGTGTCAATATAATGTCCAAGGTAACGTATGAATACTTATTTGGTGATGAACCTTTGTTCTCTACATATATGCAATTGCAGATGGCGGACCAATCAATCCGATTTTTGGAAGGAATAGCAAAATATGTCATGGTAAGAATATATGATCAGTTTGCCCCTACCGACTTCATGGTTCTAGACATGGGTGAAGAAGAAGATGATACACCTATTATATTTTGAAGACCATTCCTCAACACAACCAACGCAATCATCTACGTCAGATCAGGACAAGTCCACTTCCAATTCCCTGGAGAAAAGGTACGCTGTTGTTTCAATAGTTATACCACTTATGAATAGCCCAAGAAGACCCGCTCTAGGAGGACGGAGACGTCGATCATCCCAACGTCGGAAGAATCAACGTCCAAAAAATGAATGGAAAGAAGATGAAGAACCTAAAGAACTTATGAAAGATGAACCTACTCCACCTAAGTCAAACCCATAGACCAAGCAGGTATGGAAAGAGAAGCTAACGTCATCATCAGAGACACCATCACAAGATGTGCAGCCATCTAGGTCTCCATCGTTGAGACCGGATGATGCACCCAAAGAGTGAAGAACTTTTTTTCAGCCAAGTCCTGTTCGGAGGACTTGAAAATCCGAACCCTGGTTGTGAGGTAACATTGGTAGTTATCTATATTTACTTTTTAGTATTGCATGAATTACTTTTTATTTTAGCATATTCATTTTTCTACATTATCATTGCATTTAGAAAAGAAATATAAAAAGTTTCATGACTGCATTACATCATTGCATCATAAAGCCTAAGCCCCATGTGAAAAATGTTCTCGTTGTGTAAAAGCCCAAGGGAGTATTCACTGTGGTGGCATAAATAATAATAATACTAATATATCATGCATGCATATTTTCTTTCTGCATTATATAAATAAGAAAATCCAAAAAAATATTAAATAGACATCCTGCTAGAACTTTGCCAATTAGAAAATCTGTCTAAACCTCCAAGGACAACAAATCTCTGAATGGCTGACCGCTAACCCCTTATCCTAATCTGTGCCATGAGTTTTGGTGTTCTTGTTGGAGTATTTTGCAGGATGATCAAGAGTAAAACCATCCATCTGAAGTACATTTTCCTGAACTGTCGCTACACTCGCTGCACAAGGAACACAACTTCTAGACGGATGAGAAAGACTTCTCCTGGTAGACTCACTCCAAGAAAGACCACGACAACATCCATCTTGGGGAGGAGCATCCCCATGTATCTAGCTAAGTATTTCTTTCCTTTTTGGTTTTACTATTTTTAAGTTTGCTTCATATTTGCTAAAGAAATAAAAAGATGCACAACAAATTAAAAGCAAAATAAAAATTTATCTTAACTAGTTATATATATTAAGGTGTGATCTTAAATTTTGAAAACAAAATAAAAGTTGTGTTAAGTTTTCTTTAAGTTTGATTTTTAAGAGCTAAAAAAAATAAAAGGACTCTGAGAATAATCTCTTGTAATGGAAATGATGAATAGTTGCTCTATCGTAATTTCTTTCGAGTACCTAGTTTTTAGCCTTGAATTCTCCCGAGTTTTGGATATGACTATTTTTGTAACGCCCTAAATTTTGAATTTTTGGAAATAGAGCTGAAATGATTTAATTTGGAATTTTGTGCTCTTGAAAATATAGGAAAATAACTTTTTTTCATTAAATTAAAATTCATCGTAAGGTAGCAACATGTTTGTGCATACATGCCCTTGCATTTGATGTATTTGATTTTGTGGTTTTGATTGAAAATTTAAAATAATTGAAATTGTTTTTGCAAATGAAATTAAAAATGGCTTTGAAACAAAAGAAAAGAAAATTTGAAAGTAAAAGGAATTAAAAGTTGTATAACTTATTTTTAGAAAACTTACCAAAATGGCTCATTTTTTTATTTGAGTTGAAAAGTATATTCAAAACTCTATTTGAATTTGATTGAACTTAGATTTGAAATTGGTTTTCAAAACAAAATAGAAAAAATTGGAAATTGGGAAAACTCTCCTCCCTCTCTGTGGCTCGAAGGCCATCTTTTTCTCTTCCTCCCACGCCGGCCCGTTTCCTCCCTCCGCTCGGCCCAGCTCGGTCTTCTTCCCTCCCTTTGACCTAGCTACGCGCACCGACCCAGCGTCGCCGCTCCTCCCGCACGGCCCAATCCGAGGCCTAGGCCGCAGCTTAGCCTTGCGCGCTCGGCTGCTCAGCAGCAAAAGCCGCCCGCGTGTCCCCTGTCTCTCTCTTGCGCTGACAGGTGGGGTCTCCCTGTCAGGTCTTCCTTCTACCTCGTCACCACGCCAGACTCTACTGTCGCCGCCGAGAAATCCATGTCCGCCCCGTCTCCTCGATGCCGTGCGCAGCAAGTCCGCTCCGCCCCATATAAGCCGCCCGCCCCCCGCTGCCCTCGCCTAACCCGTTAGCGAGCCACTACATCGCCCGAGCCACCGCCTATGCCTGAAGCCGCACCGCTGCAAGTTCCACTCCGCCCAATCGCGCCCAAGGCCACCACCGTGCCATCATAGCTTCCCTCGAACCATCCATCGAGCTCGCCTCGAGCTTCTCTTGCTTCCCGTAGTCTTCCCGTGCCCTATGGTGACTGGGAACGTCAAAGCCGACACCGCCGGTGAGGTCTGGTCATGGCGCCGCCATCCAGGTATTACGCCGGCGACCCTGAAAGGTCCTAATATAGCTAGAGGGGGGGGGGTGAATAGCCTATTTAAAAATCTATAAATCAACTAGAGCAATTTGATTAGTATGACAAATAGCGAAATGGAAACTTGCTCTAGCTCTACAAGGGTTGCAAGCCACCTATCCAACAATTCTAGTTGCAATGATTACTAGGCACACAACTTGCAATGTTACTACTCACTAAGAGCTCTCAATCTTGCTACTGTAAAGAGCTCCACTAGATGAACTTAAAATAACAAAGCAAGCTCTCAGTTCTAATTACATTAAAGAGCTTGCCACAACTAGTTTGCAAGAATATAAATGAGTGAGTAGGGTGATTATACCGCCGTGTAGAGGAGTGAACCAATCACAAGGTGAATATTAAATCAATCACTAGGAGAATACCAACTGGCAAGAGACAACCAATTTTCTCCTGAGGTTCACGTGCTTACCAACACGCTATGTCCACGTTGTGTCGACCAATACTTGGTGGTTCGGCGGCTAAGAGGTGTTGCACAAACCTCATCCACACAATTTGGACACCGCAAGAACCTACTCACAAGTGAGGTAACTCAATGACACGAGCAATCCACTAGAGTTACCTTTCGATGCTCCACCGGGGAAGGTACAAATCCCCTCACAATCACTGGAGATGGCCACGAACAATCACCGACTTGTGCCAATCCTCCTCCGCTGCACCAAGCCGTCTAGGTGGTGGCAACCACCAAGAGCAACAAGTGAATCCTGCAGCAAAACACAAACACCAAGTGCCTCTAGATGCAATCACTCAAGCAATGCACTTGGATTCTCTCCCAATCTCACAATGATGATGAAACAATGATGGAGATGAGTGGGAGGACTATGGCTAAGCTCACAAGGTTGCTATGTCAATGCAAAATGGCCAAGAGAGTGAGCTTGAGCCGGCCATGGGGCTTAAATAGAAGCCCCCACAAAATAGAGCTATTGTACCCCATCACTGGGCACAACACGGGGTGACCGAACGCTCCGGTCAGTTCGATCGGACATAGGACCCCAGCGTCCGGTCGCTCGATGCTTGCAACGTGTCATCGGCTTCAAACACCGATCGCCTAATCTCAACGATCAAGAGATGACCAGATGCGTCAGTTAGAAAGTGACTAGATGTAGGACCCCAGCGTCCGGTTGTTTCCAGTAAGGTTCCAAACACAAAATTTCACGACCGGAAGCGTCCAGTCATGCTCGACCGGACTCACCTGGCGTCCGGTCACTCAACATTTCCTCTGTGCACCTCACATCAGCGTACGTCAGCACTGACCGGACTCAGACCATGAGCATCCAGTCAGTATACACGCCAGCATTCGATCACAAGACCGAGACCGTGTGCTTACTGCTGTCACTGACCAGACTCTGAACACAGCGTCCAGTCACTGCACCACCAGCATGCGGTCACTCTGTGAACCCCCATCTTTTCTGTATAGGGCGCCGATGGCACCGTCGAACTGTCCGCACTCTACGGGCGGACACTTCGCTGGTGAAGTTTCTAACCCTTGCTCAAATGTGCCAACCACCAAGTGTATCACCTTGTGCACATGTGTTAGCATATTTTCACAAGCATTTTCAAAGGTGTTAGCACTCCACTAGATCCTAAATGCATATGCAATGAGTTAGAGCATCTAGTGGTACTTTGATAAATGCATTTCAATACGAGTTTTAGCCCTCTTAATAGTATGGCTACCTAACCTAAATGTGATCACACTCGCTAAGTGTCGTGATCACCAAAACAAAATGGCTCCTATTATTTATACCTTTGCCTTGAGCCTTTGGTTTTTCTCATTCTTCTTTTCAAGTTCAAGCATTTGATCATCACCATGCCATCATCATCGTCATGATCTTCGCCATTGCTTCATCACTTGGAGTAGTGCTACCTATCTCATAATCACTTTGATAAACTAGGTTAGCACTTAGGGTTTCATCAATTAACCAAAACCAAACTAGAGCTTTCAATCTCCCCCTTTTTGGTAATTGATAACAACCCTTACACAAAGATATGAATTGAGTTTTAATTGAATCCACGTTGCTTGCCCAAGCATATTTACCATATGTAAAAGAATATGGACAAGTTTAATGAACTCCAAATGGTAGCAATTGCTCCCCCTACATATGTGCTAAGAGTTTGGATTGTAGCTTGCACATATGCTTAGATAGAAAATATAGGAGACAATTTCTATAGAAAATATAGGAGACAATTTCTACCGTATGATGCTAAGGTATAAGAGATGGACCTTGGAAGCATGATACAAATCGGAGTGCACCAATATACCATCCTTAGCACCATTAGTAATTATACATACACAAAAACTAGAATACCCCATGAGATCAACATTACAAGCAAGGGTCTAGTTTTCATAAAATGAACATAAGTCTAGTTGCTTTAGCCTATGCATGCTAGTTTTTCATTTCACCATTCAAGCATATAACTAGCATACACCACACAAGCATGGATATTGAAATTTAGAACTTGTGCCATGCAAGCAAATATATGAAATGCACATTTAAATGCAACATACAAGTTTATGAGCTTGCTCCCCCTACTTGTGTGCATTTTTTATGATCCCCTTACAATGTCAATGTCATTTCATTTCATTTCATTTAATTTGTTTGCTCCTTCTATCTTTGTGAATTTCTCCCCCTTTGTCAACAATTACAATAAAAGGTGAGCTCAAATTATGGATAGGTTGGGGTGAAACCATGTGAAATGAGGATCATTTTCCCAATTTGGTTCAATCTAGATTACTTGCAAAAGATATTTAACTCGGTTTGATCCAAGGACAAGCTTCTTCACACCTCCAAATAAGGGTTATCTTGTACCATATTGAGTTAAACACTTGTAGCTTATTTTCTAGATCAAACACTAGGTTTACAAGCCCACAAACATGTCTTATGCTACCACTAGATCATTTCAAACATACAAGCAATAGTGGTACCATACAAGCATCAAATTCATTTGATTTTAATGAATGAGCCTAGGACATGATAGGAATGACTAGATGCACTAAACAAGTCCTTAGCAATGGATGGATGACATGTCAATCAACTTTACCTTGCTTTGCTCGAAGGAGAGGCATGTCGTATAATGGGAGGTGCATCAACACATATTGGAGAAGTCAAGTATGTTTAATTCATTCCTTAGCTTGCAAAACCTCTTTTCATCAAGTGGCTTGGAGAGGATATCGGCAAGTTGATCTTCGGTGCCCACACTCTCAATGCAAATATCCCCTTTTTGTTGGTGATCTCTTATGAAATGATGGCGGACATCAATATGCTTTGTTCTTGAATGTTGAATCGGGTTGTTGGTGAGCTTTACAGCACTCTCATTGTCACATAGCAATGGCACTTGCTTGATTTTAATTCCAAAGTCACTCAAAGTAGCCTTCATCCAAAGTAATTGAGCACAACAACTACCGGCTGAAATGTACTTCGCTTCAGCGGTTGAAAGTGCTACACTATTTTGCTTCTTTGATGACCAAGACACAAGTGATCTTCCCAATAGTTGACATGTGCCCGATGTGCTCTTTCTCTCAACTTTGCATCCCGCATAATCGGAGTCCGAATATCCAATCAACTCAAATCTTGCTCCTTTGGGATACCACAATCCAATATTTTGTGTATGCTTCAAGTACCTCAATATTCTCTTTGTTGCTTTCGAATGACTTTCTCTTGGTGAGGCTTGGAATCTAGCACACATGCATGCACTAAACATCACATCCGGCCTTGATGTGGTCACATAAAGTAGGCTTCCAATCATAGACCGATACATCTTTTGATCCACCATGTTGCCACTTGCATCACTATCCAAGCTTCCACTTGTCCCCATTGGTGTACTAATAGCTTTACTATCATCCATTCCAAACTTCTTGAGCATGTTCTTGATATACTTGCCTTGACTCACAAATGTGCCATTCTTCATTTGCTTGATTTGAAGACCAAGGAAGTAGCTAAGCTCTCCAATCATGGACATCTCAAACTCACTTGTCATCATCTTGCCAAACTCTTCACAAAAATCTTGATTTGTTGACCCAAAAATGATATCATCAACATAGATTTGCATTACAAACAAGTCATTTCCAAGCTTCTTGGTGAAGAGAGTGGTGTCAACCTTTCCATCTTGAATCCCTTAGAGAGTAGGAAATCTCTCAATCTCTCATACCATGCTCTAGGTGCTTGTTTTAATCCATACAAAGCCTTTCTCAACTTGTAAACATGGTTGGGTTTCTTCTCATCTTCAAAACCGGGAGGTTGCTCAACATACACAAGCTCATTGATGTACCCATTGAGAAATGCACTCTTCACATCCATTTGGTACAACTTGATGTTGTGGGCACAAGCATAGGCTAACAAGATCCTAATTGCTTCCAATCTTGCAACCGGGGCATATGTTTCTCCAAAGTCAAGACCTTCAACTTGAGTGTAACCTTGAACCAATAATCTTGCTTTGTTCCTTATTACTATCCCATCTTGATCTTGCTTGTTTCGAAAGACCCACTTGGTTCCAATCACATTATGATCCTTAGGCCTCTCAACTAACTCCTATACTTGGTTTCTTGTGAAGTTGTTTAGCTCTTCATGCATGGCATTCACCCAATCAACATCCTTCAAAGCTTCATCTATCTTCTTAGGTTTAATGGATGACACAAATGAGAAATGCTCACAAAATGAAGCCAATCTTGATCTAGTTTGCACACCTCTTGAAATATCACCAATGATAGTGTCCAAGGGATGATCTCTTGCAACATTGGTTGGTTGAAGCACTTGCACTTGATTGCTTGCATTTGATAGATCACTTGGTTGAGATGATGAACTAGCCACTTGTTGTTGATCTTGCACTTTGTCATCACTAGTTCTTGCTTGAACTTGATCATGAGAACCACTAGCTTGCACATTTGAGTTAGAGAGCACTTGATTCTTGTCATCTTCAACATTAATCACCTTTCTAGGCCTTATATCACCAATGTCCATGTTCTTCATTGCATTGACCAATTGAGTGCCTCTTACATCATCTAGATTCTCATCTTCCTCTTGGGAACCATTTGTTTCATCAAACTCCACATCATGAACCTCCTCAAGAGTACTACTAGCCAAATTCCAAACTCTATAAGCCTTGCTAGTAGTGGAGTAACCAAGCAAGAAACCTTCATCGCATTTCTTTTCAATCTTGCTCAATCTTGTGCCTTTCTTCAATATGTAGCATTTACAACCAAAAACCCAAAAGTATGCTATGTTGGGCTTTCTTCCATTCAAAAGCTCATAAGGTGTCTTCTCCATCATGGGGTGACAATAGAGTCGGTTGCTATAATAGCAAGCCATGTTGATTGCTTTGGCCCAAAATGAATGACTCACATTGTACTCACTCAACATTGATCTTGCCATGTCAATCAAAGTTCTATTCTTCCTTTCAACTAAGCCATTTGATTTAGGAGTATACTTGGCCAAGAATTGATGTCTAATTCCAAATTCATCACACAACTCATCAATTCTAGTGTTCTTGAATTCACTACCATTGTCACTTCTAAATTTCTTGATGGTTGTTTCAAACTCATTGTGAATGCCCTTGACAAATGATTTGAATGTTGCAGACACATCACTCTTGTCAACAAGAAAGAATACCCATGTGTATCTAGTGAAATCATCCACAATCACAAATCCATATTTGTTTCCACCAATGCTTGTGTATGTGGTTAGTCCAAACAAGTCCATGTGCATCAACTCAAATGCCTTAGATGTGCTCATCATGCTCTTCTTAGGATGTGTGTTACCAACTTGTTTTCCGGCTTGACATGCACTACATAGCTTATCCTTCTCAAATGTGACATCTTTCAAACCTCTAACTAAGTCATGCTTAATCAACTTGTTCAATTGTTTCATTCCAACATGACCATGCCTTCTATGCCATAACCAACCCATGCTAGACTTAGTGATCAAACATGTTGTCAATTGAGCTTCTCTAGCATTGAAATCAACCAAGTATATATTTTCATATCTAAATCCTTTGAATATCAAGTTAGAGACATCTACACTTATAATCTCTACATCATCCACACCAAATATGCACTTGAAACCAAGATCACACAATTGAGCTACCGACAAAAGGTTAAAGTTCTAGCTTTCTACTAGTAGCACATTGGAAATGCTCAAGTCATTGGATATTGCAATCTTACCAAGCCCTTTGACCTTGCCTTTGCCATTGTCACCAAATGAGATACTATCAATCCCATTGCTCTTGTTTTCATTGATTGAATTGAACATTCTTGGATCACCGGTCATGTGTTGTGTGCACCCACTATCAAGCACCCAATGCCTTCCTCCGGCTTTATAATTGACCTATAAAAGAAGTTCAATTCTTTTTAGGTACTCAAACTTGCTTGGGTCCATGAAGGTTAGTTACCAAGGTCTTTGGTACCCAAATGGCCTTCTTCTTTGGGCCCACAATTGGTGTACCAATGAACTTAGCCTTCACACCATTGGCACCCTTAACAAGCATGTAACAAGAATCAAATTTAATTGAGGATACAATAGGTAGCTTGTTCTTGTTAATCTTGCAATATTGCTCTACATGCCCAACTTGCTTGCATCTATTGCAAAACCGACCATTGCCCTTCACAAAGTTAACTTTGGGAGTGACAAAGGCCGTCTTGCCTTTCTTGGGGGTATAGCCTAATCCCTCTTTGTTGAGAGAAAACCTTTGGCTACCCAAGCACTTTAGCAAGCGGGCATCTCCACCATAGGCATTGCCTAAGGCACGAGTGAGCTCATTCACCTCCTTCTTGAGGGTCTCATTTTCCACCATTAACCTAGTACTTGGTTAGGGGTAATCTCCTTCAATCCTCCTCTTATGATAAGCAATCTCAACATCTCAAATCTTGGAGGTAAGCACATCAAGAACCGATGAGAGACATCATCATCCTTGATCTTCTCTCCCAAGGCCTTCAAGTCATTTACAATCACTTGCAACCAATGGAACATTTCCAGAATGCTCTCATCTTCCTTCATCTTGAAGCTTGTCAACTTATCCTTGAGAATGTACAACTTAGCACTCTTCACCGCCGGTGTGCCCTCATATGTTTCCTCCAATCTCCTCCACACCTCATTTGCTCTTTCACAATCCTTGATTTGCTCAAACACCTTGGAATCAATGGCATTGTATATGGTGTTGAGAGCCATTGTATTACATTGCTTGTTGGTCTTGTCTTAGTTGGTGGGGTCATCGGGATCAATGATAGCATAGTCATTCTCGGTCAGCTCCCATACTTGATCATTGAATGAACTAAGATACATCCTCATCTTTCTCTTCCAATAATCATAGCATGTGCCATCAAAGAATGGTGGTTTGTCCCCCACATGGTTGAACACAACTTGAGCCATAAGTTGACACCGAGGTTGTTAAGCTTTCAATCAAACGGTGACCATGGCTCTGATACCACTTGAAAGGTCCTAATATGGCTAGGGGGGGTGAATAGCCTATTTAAAAATCTACAAACCAACTAGAGTAATTTGATTAGTATGACAAATAGCGAAATGCAAACTTGCTCTAGCTCTACAAGGGTTGCAAGCCACCTATCCAACAATTCTAGTTGCAATGATTACTAGGCACACAACTTGCAATGTTACTACTCACTAAGAGCTCTCAGTCTTGCTACTCTAAAGAGCTCCACTAGATGAACTTAAAATAACAAAGCAAGCTCTTAATTCTAATTACATTAAAGAGCTTGCCACAACTAGTTTGCAAGAATATAAATGAGTGAGTAGGGTGATTATACCGTCGTGTAGAGGAGTGAACCAATCACAAGGTGAATATTAAATCAATCACCGGGAGAATACCAAATGGCAAGAGACAACCAATTTTCTCTTGAGGTTCACGTGCTTGCCAACATGCTACGTCCCCATTGTGTCGACCAACACTTGGTGGTTCGGCGGCTAAGAGGTGTTGCACAAACCTCGTCCACACAATTTGGACACCGCAAGAACCTACTCACAAGTGAGGTAACTTAACGACATGAGCAATCCACTAGAGTTACCTTTTGGCGCTCCACCGGGGAAGGTACAAATCCCCTTACAATCACCGGAGATGGCCACGAACAATCACTGACTCGTGCCAATCCTCCTCTGCTGCACCAAGCCGTCTAGGTGGTGGCAACCACCAAGTGCAACAAGTGAATCCCACATCAAAACACAAACACCAAGTGCCTCTAGATGCAATCACTCAAGCAATGCATTTGGATTCTCTCCTAATCTCACAATGGAGATGAGTGGGAGGACTATGGCTAAACTCACAAGGTTGCTATGTCAATGCAAAATGGCCAAGCAAGTGAGCTTGAGCCGGTCATGGGGCTTAAATAGAAGCCCCCACAAAATAGAGCCATTGTACGCCTTCACTAGGCACAACACGGGGTGACCGGATGCTCTGGTCAGTTCGACCGGATGTAGGACCCTAGCGTCCGGTCGCCCGATGCTTGCCATGTGTCATCGGCTTCAAACGCCGATCGCCCGATCTCAATGGTCAAGAGATGACCGGACGCGTCAGTTAGAAAGTGACCGGACGCAGGACCCCAGCGTCCGGTCATTTCTAGTAAGGTTCCAAATGCAAAATTTCACGACTGGACAAGTCTGGTCATGCTCGACCGGACTCACTCGGTGTCCGGTCACTCAACGTTTTCTCTGTGTGCCTCATGTCAGCATACGTCAGCACTGACCGGACTCAGACCATGAGTGTCCAGTCAGTATACACGCTAGCATCCAGTTACAAGACCGAGACCGTGTGCTTACTGCTATCACTGATCAGACTCTGAACTCAGCATCCGGTCACTGCACCACCAGCGTCCGGTCACTCTGTGAACCCCTGTCTTTTCTATATAGGGCACCGGTGGCACCATTGGACTGTACGCACTCTACGGGCGAACACTTCGCTGGTGAAGTTTCTAACCCTTGCTCAAATGTGCCAACCACCTAGTGTATCACCTTGTGCACATGTGTTAGCATATTTTCACAAGCATTTCCAAGGGTGTTAGCACTCCACTAGATCCTAAATGCATATGCAATGAGTTAGAGCATCTAGTGGCACATTGATAACCGCATTTCAATATGAGTTTCACCCCTCTTAGGGTTTCATCAATTAACCAAAACCAAACTAGAGCTTTCAGACCCCCATCTCTCTCTCCACTCTCGGCCGTCCATTTGGAAATCTACGGCCCTGATTACAAGATACCGGTTCATAGGAATTTTTGCTAAAGAGCCCCTTCACTTTTCTCATTTTGAACCCACGGTCCCTAGCGCCCTGTTAGACTTTGTTTTCTTGTTTTGAAAGCGTAGTTTCTTCGGTTTAGATCCAAAATACGCTTTCACTTATTTACAGATTTACCACTGATTTTGTTTTAGCCATAACTTCTCTGTTTTAACTCCGATTTGATCTATTCAACTTGCATTAGGTTCGTAATTTCATAATCTACATGTTCATAGTACTGTTAAATATGTTTTCAACTTTTAAAATTCAAGGTTAGATTTAATCTAATGTTTTAATAAAGGAAATCTTGTTTATTTCATATCTTCTGCGTTTTAACTCCATTTAAGCCCGTTCAAGTTGTGCTAGATTCATAGCGACGAGATCTACGTGTTAGTAACAGTGGTTACCATGTCACTATTTCTAGAATTTCATGATTTAAACTCTAATTTGAATAATAATTATGCAAGTGGATTTTATAAATAAAATATGATTTGTTTTACTTTAGTTTTATAATTCGAATCTCAATTCAGTTTAATTCAATTTATATAAGCTTTCATATAGTTAAAATAAATGAAGCCTATAGTTTTGTTTTCTGCGTATTAAGCAGATCTATCGGTAGATGTATCTTTTCACCGTAGCTCCGATTAGAGTGCTTTTCATGTCTGTGTGTTCGTAGCGAGACGTAGATTCGTTTTACAAACTTTTCATCTTGATTTTATGTTTGGTGTACTGTCCTAATTTAGTTCTATTGTTTGCTTTGTGTATGCTTGTATGGATGCTTGTGTGGTGCTTTATGATTTCGTCCAGTCGGTGAGATATACGTGGTGATCAAGAAGAAGAAGAAGAACGTTGAAGATTAAAGCTTACCAAAGGATTGGTGTTTTAAGGCAAGTATAGTATGGGATCTTCCTTGTTGTCCTATACACCTTTAATCATTTAATTCATACTGCATGTGTCTACCTTGACTACCACTAAGGATTTCCTAGTACTTTGTTACTTTGTACCTTGATACCTTTGGGTTATTGCATTGGGTAGTATGATGCTAGTGCTCAACTACAACCATGATCTTGTAACTTGACTAATGGTATATGCAATAAACATTAAAAGATGCTTTTTAGCAACATGGAACAAGGGGGCTAGAGCATTGGGCTATTTTATGGCGCTCTAGATTCCTCTCCCTAAGGACTTATCTGTAAGTGATCATCCAGGACTTACAGTACAATTGTCAGGGCTACATGGCTCTGCCTTTAGCTTAGTATGAGGACCTTTTCTAGCTTGTTAGTGGTTATCTTTATTGGAGTAAGAATGGCTTGCTGAATCTGGTATAGTGTGGCCTCTATCCCCATGTGTATAGGCTGCGTGTCAATGTGCCACCGGGAAGGGGGTTCTACATCTGTTTGTCGAGTGAATCTAATGGCCCTAACTTGTTAGACGAACCTTTGAAAGGCTTCATAGTGAACCCTACCAACCTTCCTTGGAAGTAGGTCAAGAGATTAGCTACCTTGGGCGAAAGGGTAAATCACGACTCACAGTGAAAGTGTACAACCTCTGCAGAGTGTAAAACTAGTATATCAGCTGTGCTCACGATCACGAGCGGCCTTGGAACCCTTATGGAATAGATGATGAACACTAATGATATGGATGATGAATATGCTCACTAATGATTACTGTTTATGCTATTCATTATTCATGTTTACCTGATCATGTGTTTATGGGCTTGTGGAAAAACTTGTTGCTACTCCTTTGCTAAAATTATGACAATTAAAAGCTAATCGCAATTAAACCAGTGTCAGCCTTTTGAGCCTCATGAACCCCATGTTATATTTGTTGAGTACGACATGTACTTATGCTTACTTTATTTTTCACATATTTGGATAAAAATCCCGGATGGGTACCAGATTGCTAGAGTTTGAAGAAGTTAGGCTTGTGATCAACCATTCAGTTGTCCCTATGCATTTAGAGTCTTCGTCTAAAGATCGGAGTTATCTTTCCGCGGTCTATACTCTGAGGTTATATTCTTTATACTAATACGCTATGTATTTAAGCATTGTCTTTTGATATTACCCTTATTTGTAGCTATATGTGAGATTTGACTTCCTAGCCTCACATATGGTGTGTACCTAGTTTTGTCCTTAAAAATCGGTGTTACAAAGTGGTATCAGAGCAATGCTGACTGTTGGACGTAAGCCTAGTAGAAACTGGCCGTCTTAAGGTTTTGAAATTGCTATAAAATCCTTGTTCTATAAATCTTGATATTTTCTTCTCTACTATATATCTATCCTTGATGCTTATTTTAAAGTCTTGGTTCTCATCTTTATTCCTTGGTTTGATATGCTTTTAGAACTGTTTCTCATCACCTTCTTGCATAATCTGAAGATAAGTCTTAGGATTGTTACCCCTAGCATAATGAGGACGACAGTTTCGCAAGTTGAGTCAATGATTGAATTGTGCACCTTTATTGCTTGTTGAATTGTCATTATGCTTATGATTGTTTTGAATCTTTGTAATGATTGCAATGATCTTGTTGGGTGTTCCCACAATTTCATTTATTTTATAGGCCTAAGGTATAAGGATTAGTGAAGTCGGGTTTTGGTTTTTCTTCTGTTCTCCCTATCCTATCTTTTTGGAGCAGTCTGCACTCTTTGGCTTATATCTCTGATTTTGGATGACCAAAAATCATGAGAAAATTCTGGACAATAGTAGACTTCAATATCTTTCTCTGAGTGTAAGAATCAGCCTGATATCTATTTTTGTTATGGAGATACAAAAATCAAGAGGCGATGCATCTGTGCTGTTTGGAATCTAGAGTAGTTTATATTGTGCACTATTTTCGACCACCTAAACTGCAGAATTTGGAAAAGTGTTGTGGAGAATTTTATAAGCTTTCCAATGATATAAGCTACAACTTCATTGGATAAACAGAATGAGAGTTACAACTGTTTTACTGCACTCTGTTTTTCTACTTGCGAGGAATTTCAGAATTTCTTGTCCTTGGCCATATACAAGAGTACCATCGAGATGTCAGAATGACTTCATACTAGTTAGCTCATCCAGAAGGAGATGCAAGCTATGCTTGGTGTGGGGGTATTAACCCCTATACCCTTATGGCTGGGCCTGGGCCGGCCCGGATCAGGGGGTCCGGTCCACTAGAAGACGACGCGCGGCCCGGCCAACCTGTTCGGAATCCCGCGCAAGGAATCAAGGCAGATTTGGAGATCAAGCAAGATCCTGGTCGGTTAGAATAGGAATCCTTATCCGGTCATCTATGGCAATTGTAACTGGCTAGGATTAGTTTCCAGATTTGTAACCCTGCCCCCCGGACTATATAAGGCGGGCAAGGGACCCCTCTAAAAAACATCTCTCTCATTGACATACAGCAACACAATCAGATGCAGGACGTAGGTATTACGCCTTCGTGGCAGCCGAACCTGGATAAAACCTCGTGTCTGTCTTATGTCACCGTCTTGTTTGTAGCTTGCGCATCTGTCTGCCGATAATCTACTACCTTGGGCATACCCCTAGGTAGACTGCCGACCATATTTCATCGACAGTGGCGCGCCAGGTAGGGGGTGTGCGTACTGGTCTCCAAGCAAACAAGATGGTCATCATCTCTGGCTCCGTGGCTACGCCAAACGGCCTCACGTTCACCGTCGGCCAGATCACCTGGACCACTGGCTCTGATGACTTCATCGCCATGATCACGGAGGAGGCATGGACTCAATCCGCGTCGACCACTACTTCACCTGCATCGGCTATGGCTCCGACCACGGTGGATCTAGCTTCGACCACGATGGATCTGGCTCTGACCACGGTGGATCTAGCTCCGACCACATCTGTATCGCCTTCAGCCATGCCGACAACCCGTCGTCCGCTTCCCCGCTACAAAGGGAAGCAGATCGACAACACCGACCTGCTCGACTCCATCGATCGGGTCGGCACCAAACTTGCTGAAACCCTAGCTCTGGTAAGTTCAATTCAAAGTCAACCTAATGAGCAAGTAACCACTACCCATAATAGATCTACCCGACTAGCCTGGGCCAGTCATCCTGCACGACTCGGTACAGATCTCGTGGTCATATCTACTCCTGAAGGGCGCTCCGCTCGTCGTCGGCCAGCCTCCACAACAGGTCTCCGGCTCTCCGAGTCCGAAGCCTCAATGGAGAACTACCAGGCCCAGCCCTACGGCCTGCGAAACGCTGCCTCCAACTACGCGTACAATATACAACGCTGCTCGGATCTGTGTTTTATGCTTCGACCTCGACCAAAGCCACGCAACTTCATCAACATGGTTCGGATTGAGGATTATCAAGAAGGATCGGTCCACACATTTCAAGAGGGTGGCTCAAGCTCTTCGTCCGGCACCGCATCTAATGCCTCTGTTCGCACCAATCTCCAGAATCACGACGATGAAGGCGTCGAATACGATCTGGATATCCCAGACCACGCCCCGGGATACCTGCAATTCCCGTCCTTCCCACAAAGGTGAGGACACTTGATCAACGTTGTTAGTAATGACAAACCACCGGTAGTCGGTGAGACGGAACAAGAAAGGCTGGCATGCGAAGCACACAATATTGATCGGTTTAATCGCTGACAAATCGAAGCCAAGGCGGAAGACGAGGCCCGACGTATAAGGGTCCAGCCACACGATCTTAACAATGCCTTTGATAGGGTGGGGGACAAGTAGGTCTTCAGGACTCCAAGCGCCAACGTAGCTGTTGCTATGGCCACAATGCAACGACTACCCAATACCCTAGAAACTCAGGCAGTTCGTGATGATATACAAGCTTACCTGACGGCTGCTATGGCCCAGACCGCAGAAATTGTAAATCAAGCCTAGGCTCCATCCGTATCAGTCGAATCAAGCCACAGCCGCCAGTACTCAAGTCGCTCATAGCCACCCAACCAACATGGCTCGCGCAACAACGACCTATCAGACAACCGTCAAGGCAGAAATAGTGGCCATGATGGTGGTCGGGATGACAACCGCCGTCGGGATGACAACCATCGTGACTTCTGGGATGACAACCGCCGAGACAACCGCGATAATTGCCGCGATAACCACGGTCACAGGGTTAATCAGGGGGGCAACCGAGATCGCCGTGATGGCAATAATGATCTCTGCCATTACCTCGGAGAACGCGATCTGTGTGATCACATCAACCAAAGAGCCAACGATCATGCATCCCATGAAAGCTATCGTCGTATGGAATATGATACTGCCCACGGCCCTTCGGGTTTGAAGCAGTTTACTCCGCATCTTCGCCAAGTCATATGGCCCAAGAATTTCAAGCTCAAAAAACTTTAGAAGTACGACGGCAAGGAGAACCCTGAATTATGGGTCATGCTCTATGAAACCTCATGCAGATCAGCCATGGCTGACGAGCACATCATGTCTAACTACTTCCCAGTCACTGTCGGTCATGCAGGTCATCAATGGCTGGTTAGCTTGCCAGCGAACTACTTCGATTCTTGGCAAGAGCTCAAGCAAGCTTTCATCGACAACTTCATTGCCACTTGCGAGCAACCCGGCAACAAATATGATCTGCAGCGGATTCGAGACCGGAAAGATGAGCCACTACGTGAGTACGTCCGACGTTTCTCGGAGATGCACATCAAGGTCCCGTCAATCTCCGACAATGAGGCAATCGAGGCTTTCATCACTGGTCTCTGCTTCCACGATGCCCTACGGGACAAGCTCCTCCGCAAGAGACCCAAATCAGTCACAGCGCTCCTGGCCACTGCCAAGAAATATGCGGACGTGGACGACGCTAAAAAGATAATCATCGAAGAAGCAGCAAGGGTTCCACACTCTGACCACCCCCACACCGCGATGACTACCGCGGCAACCGTGGTCAGAACGACAATTTTGATCATCGCAACCAGTGCAACGACCCCCGCGACCACCGCGACCAGCGTAATCAGCGGCGTAATCGCCGTCACGATTATAGGGGCAAGCGTGCTCGGGAAGACGATGGCGAGGTCAACACCATTAAGAAAGGTGGTGGACGTCGCAACTACGAAGAAGACTAGGCCAAAGCATTGAAAGGACCCTACCAGCTCCACCCCAAGTCAAACCATACCATGGAGAATTGCCACATTCTCAAGTCTATCTACACGCATCAACAGGCTCCGGATATGTCCGACAAGCCTAACGACGTAGGGGAACAGCGCAACGAGGACAACGATGATGAAGACGCAGATCCCCGTCACAAGTACGTCAAGCCAACCGATCGTGTCCACACCATCATTGGAGGCAAAGTGTCCATCAAGACCAAACGAGAACGCAAGTTGCTCGCCCATGCCTGCTTGAACGTGGCCAACACCAACAACCTCATCGCCGATCCATGGCTCCCTCCTTGGTCTCACCGCGAGATCTCCTTCAGTAGAAAGGACCAATGGGCCGCAATACCGAAGCCAGGACGTTTTCCTCTGGTCCTTGATCCTTGTATCAACAGGGTCCAGTTCGATAGAGTGCTGATTGACGGCGACAGCTCCATTGATATACTGTTCAAGAACAATTTGCCAGCTCTGAAGATAACCCCAGCTGATCTCAAGCCGTACGAGGCACAATTCTGAGGTGTTCTCCCCAAATAGAGCTCTACTCCTCTCAGGCAGATCACGCTACCTGTGCAATTTGGTACCCCAGACCACTTCCGCACCGGCTACGTCAACTTCGTGGTCCCCGACTTCGAAGGAACCTACCATGCTATCCTTGGTCGACCAGTGCTCACCAAGTTCATGGCCATACCTCACTACAGGTATTTGGTGCTCAAGATGCCTACTGAGAAGGGGGTTCTAACTCTTAAGGGCAACATGTACGTAGCTTACACCTGTGAGGATGATAGCTTCAAAATAGCAGAGGCTCACGACCTCTCTATTCGCATGGCTGAGACCACGCTCGATGCCAAGAAGACCCCAGCCGACCACCTGGAGATCCCAGACCTTGAGGCCCCATGCAAGAACGTCAAGTCCAAAGAGCACAAAATGATCCAGCTGGCCGACGGTGATCCCAGCAAAATGGCCCTTATCAGGGCCAATCTGGATCCTAAATAGGAAGACCCGCTTGTCAGGTTCTTGAGGAGCAACGTTAGCGTGTTCGCATGGAAACCTGCTAACATGCCCGGTGTACCTCGGAACTTGATCGAGCACTCCTTAAATGTCGACGGCAAGGCCAAACCTATCAAGCAGAAGCTACGACGTTTCGCTCGTGACAAAAAAGAGGCGATTAGGGTAGAAGTTACATGGCTTTTGGCAGCCGAATTTATTAAAGAAGTGTATCATCCGCAGTGGTTAGCCAACCCGATTCTTGTACGCAAAAAGAATAATGAATGGAGAATGTGCGTTGATTACACTGATCTCAACAAACACTGCCCTAAAGACCCCTTTGGCTTACCTCGCATAGACGAGGTCGTAGATTCAACAGCCGGTTGCGAGCTGCTTTCCTTTCTCGATTGCTACTCTGGTTATCACTAGATCGCTCTCAAAAAGGACGACCAGATCAAGACATCTTTTATCATGCCTTTCGGCACCTACTGCTACACGACCATGTCATTCAGGCTCAAGAACACCGGGGCTTCCTACCAATGCGCTATACAGGCCTGCCTCAAAGACGAGATAAAAGACGACCTCGTCGAGGCTTATGTTGATGATGTAGTTGTCAAAACCAAGGAAGCACATACCCTTGTTGACAACCTAGAACGCACCTTTGCAGCCCTTAACACATTCCAATGGAAATTAAACCCAAAGAAGTGCATCTTTGGTGTTCCTTTTGGCATACTACTTGGCAACGTCGTCAGTCATCACGGCATACGCCCTAACCCGGAGAAAGTCAAAGCTGTCTTGGACATGAAGCCGCCCAAAAAGGTGAAGGATGTTCAGAAGCTTACCAGATGCATGGCTGCTCTCAGTCGTTTCATATCAAGATTAGGCGAAAAAGGATTACCGTTCTTTAAACTACTCAAAACATCCGAGAAGTTTGAGTGGTCGGAGGAAGCAGACATTGCCTTCACACAGCTAAAACAATACCTTACGTCACCTCCGGTCCTCACTACTCCTAGAGAAGACGAAACACTCCTGCTTTACATTGCGGCGACTAATCGAGTGGTCTCCACTACCATGGTGGTCGAGCACGATGAGCCCGGCCACGTCTACAAGGTACAGCAACCAATCTATTTCATTAGTGAGGTACTCAATGAATCCAAGACTAGGTACCCACAGATTCAAAAATTGATCTACGCCATACTAATAACATCCTGAAAGTTGAAACATTACTTCAACGGATACCGTGTGGTGGTCATGACTGAGTACCCTCTCCGAGACATCATTAGCAACAAGGATGCGAACAGGCGCATCATCAAATGGGCAATGGAGCTATGCCCTTTCTCGTTGGAATTTGCAAGCCGAAATACAATCAAGTCTCAGGCACTTGTCGATTTCATCGTCGAGTGGACAGACTTAAGCACACCTGCCTCTCAGGGGCCCGATAAGTATTGGAAGATGTACTTCGATGGCTCTCTCAACATTGACGGTGCAGGAGCAGGAGTCCTTTTCGTGTCACCATCCAAGGAGCAGCTCCGGTACGTCCTTAGGATTCATTTCCCAGCATCTAATAACGCCGCCGAGTACGAAGCATGCCTACATGGTTTGCGCATTGCGGTCGAGCTCAGTGTCAAACGTCTCTATGTCTATGGAGACTTGGCTCTGGTCATCAACCAGCTCAACAAGGACTGGGACACGACCAGCAAAAAGATGGATGCATACTGCAAATCAATCAGAAAGCTGGAAGGCAAGTTCTACGACATCGAGTACACACATGTGGTTCAGGACAAAAATCAAGCAGCAGATGCGCTGTCAAAGTTAGGATCATCCTGAGCTAAAGTCCCACATGGCGTATTTGTTCAAGACTTGCTCGTGCCTTCCATCGAAGAGGAAGATCCCACGGTCGACAAGCCTCCAGACCAGCTTTTGGTGGCTATAGTTCCAGCGTCAAACACCATCGAACCACCTCTGACCACTAAGAAGCCTGATTGGAGAGTACCTTTCATCAAGTACCTGACAGATGGTAGCGGTTACACCGATCGGACAGCAAACGAACGCCTAATGCGGCGTAGTAAGCAGTATCTGCTCGTCGATGGCAAATTGTGGCGCAAGAACACAAAGGAGGAAATCTTGATGAAGTGTATAACCCAGGAGGATGGCGAACATCTCCTGGACCAAATCCACTCTAGCTTCTGGGAAATTTACATGTGTCTTTGTGTTGATCGACAAATTTTCTAAGTGGATAGAGTACATGCCTCTGGTACAGGCATCTTCAGAAAAATTTGCCACCTTCATCGACCAGGTCATCCACCGCTTTGGCATACCCAACAGCATCATCACTGATCTGGGTACTCAGTTCACCGGGAACACTTTTTGGGACTTCTGCGATGAAAGGAGCATAGTGGTAAAATACGTCTTGGTGGCACACCCTAGAGCTAATGGACAGGTCGAGTGGGCAAACGGTATGATCTTGGACGCACTTAAGAAGTGGATGTATAGAGAAAATGACAAAGCTCCCGGAAGATGGCTCAAAGAGTTACCAGCCGTGGTCTGGGGCCTCAGAACCCAGCCTAGTCGCAATACCGGCGTATCACCATACTTTATGGGTTACGGTGCTGAGGCAGTGCTCCCTACAGATATAGCCTTCAGATCAGCATGGGTAGAGAACTTCGACGAGGACAAGGCCAATGAAGCGAGGGAGCTAGAAGTGAATAGTGTAGAAGAGAAGCGGCTCGATTCTTGCGTACGTACAGCCAAATACCGTGCTGTTTTGTATAGGTACTACAACAAGAACGTTAAGGAGTGGTCCTTCATGGTCGGAGACCTGGTACTGAAGTGGAAGACGAATCAGGCTGGTGTCCACAAAATCGCAACTCCATGGGAAGGGCCCTTCATGATCAAGGAAGTTACAAGACCAACGTCTTACAGGTTAGCTCATCTGAACGGTACAGACGTACCCAATTCATGGCACATCGACAAGCTTAGGCGTTTCTATGCTTAACTACTAAGATATGTATCCCCTTGTACTTTCGATTTAATTCAATAAAGCTGTTATGATTTCTTCGACCACTCTAATGTGTCACTTCGAAGTCTACTGTTATTCTAACTCAACCAGTCAAAATCGACCACCATTCCTTCTCGGGTTTTTAGAGTAGGCCCTGTCTCCGGTTTCTCCCAACGCGTGCATGGGATCTGCTCTCTACGCTATGGGTGATCGGCAGGTCCCCTCTGGTTTGACTTATCTGCGTCTACGTGTGCACAGGCTACGCACCTCACACTCCGACCATAGGACAAACTAGGTCCATACAA
Organism: Miscanthus floridulus; assembly: GCF_019320115.1. NCBI lineage: Eukaryota > Viridiplantae > Streptophyta > Magnoliopsida > Poales > Poaceae > Miscanthus > Miscanthus floridulus. Next base: position 21,123,375 of record NC_089592.1, on the reverse strand, counting down.
ACCTATCAGGATGACGTGTCGACTAAACTGGTACAACTAAATAGAACGCTCACATATTCTCACTTAGTTACACCAACACGAGTTCCAAGCTTAAATACATTTTATACAAAACAAACAAGCTTATGAGAGATACGGTTATGTTATTACAAGCTTGCCTAAAAAGGCCCAAGTTTACAATAACACAACTACATCTTCTTCTACAGCTACAGCCTATACTATTGGTTGGTCGGGTCACACGGCACCTGCTGCTCGCTGGGTCTGGCATCGTGCTCGAGTCCCGAGGACTCTTGTACTGGTCGAGCTGAAGAAGATGGCCCCGTCGATGCCTGGCTGGTCGAGACCGCAGGTTTCGTCGGCTGGCTTAAAACTGATTGCGCTTCCAGCTGACCCATTGATGGCGTACCCTGTACAGGTGTTGTCCAGCAACTCTGGCAGCTGCCTCCTCCCCAACTCCGAGCACGGCCCAGTCCACGTCCCCGCCCCCGATGCTGGTCCGGGTGGTCGGGTCAGCAACTTGCGGCCAATCTACACCAGGGGGTGGCAACACAAACACTATCGCTCTATCCCGACCATTAACCTAGGAAACAAATAGGCAATCACACAGTAAGTTTCTACTACAATATGAGACTACGGGTACAAAGCAAGTTGAGTTACCTTTAGGGGAGGTCGGGTGAGCTTGAAAGCGTGCTCGATGGCGCTCAATCTAACATAATTTGGATCAGCTAAGTTGAATAGCTCTCCAATTCTGGCTCTGATTTCGATCTTGTCAAGCGCCTCCTACCTTGTCCTCATTGGATCTGCGCTACCTTGGTACTCGTAGTTGGGATGTACCCTCCTCTGGCAGGGCTAGATCCTTCGGCTGATGAAGTTCTCGACCACGCTCGAATCGTCCAGTTTCTTCCATGGGATCATCCCAAGAAGTTCTGGGATCTGTTCCAAGTGCTCGGGCTTCTCTGACCAGATGTTCTTCTTCTCCAGAATGAACCCCACGTCGCACAGTGTGATCGTGTTTGGCTCTTCATGGATGTAGAAACACTTCTTGTACCAGTCGTCAAGTGACATGTTCCAAGGGCAGTGTAGGTACTGGGCCTTCATCCCGTCACGAAGATTGAGGTACACACCTCTGGCAATCTTCGAGCCATCGCTTCCTTTCTTCCGTAGACAGAAAAGATGGCGAAAGAAGTCGAAATGGGGCTAGAAGCCGCCATATGCTTCGCAAAGATGAATGAAGGTGGAGACAAGAAGAATCAAGTTGGGATGCAGATTGCAAATCCCAATCTCGTAATACAGACAGAGCCCCTGAAGGAAAGGGTGCATGGGAACCCCAAAACCCCACTTGAAGAAATCTTTGAAAACCGCAATCTCACCTGGTTGTGGATCGGGGTACCCCTCGCCTCTGGCGCGTGCCATCCTGCGAGTTCCTTGTTGTGGAGTACTCCCATGATGACGAGGTCTTCGATGGTCTGCTCGTTGCTTCTTGACTTCCACCACTCCTTCGCCATGACTCCGGTTTTCTTCTGGGCATCACCCTTCGCCATGAATCCGGCCTTGCTGATGAAAGTTGATACGATGGAGGAGTGATTGGTGATGATTTCAGAGGTATTAGGGTTGGCCAGAGGAAGAAGAAGGCTGCGGCGGCGAATGGTAATGGGGTTCGGTAAAAAGTAACTTACCAATTCTATATTATAAATAGCCAAGAGTTCCACCATTTCGTCTGCCCGAGATTCTTGGGAGACGTGCGCACACACCGTAGATGGTTGTTTTCACAACCTCGAGATCTATGCCAATATATGCGCCTCTTTGTTATCAGTGTATGCGCCTCTTCGTTACTGGTGTGAGAGGGCCCACACTAACGCACCTTCCTTATAGGTGCCAAGTGACTGTTTGCTTGAAAGGACAAGAAGGCAGTATGACGTGCTATACCCGTCTACTTTTTTTACCAGACGTGTTAGATTGGACTTGACAGAGTAAGAAGATAAATAAATACACCAAATAATAGTACAAGTGGCATTTGGTTGTTCGCCGCACGACTCGTGCTCAGGGATGGTCCAGACCACTATCGTGCTCGTGGACTGCCCAGACCACTACCGTGCTCGGGGACTGTCCAGACCACTATCGTGCTCGGGGACTGTCCAGACCACTACCGTGCTCGGGGACTGTCCAGACTGCTATCGTGTTCGGGGACTGCTCTGACCACTTCCGTGCTCGGGGACTGTTCCGACCACTGCTTGGTGACCGCTCTCCTCGGCTACATGTGATTTGTACTCACATACAGTTGAGAGGCATTTATTTGGACCTTGCTACAAGGCTTATACTTTGCCTTCCAGCAAGCTCGGGGACTACATCGGTACGATGCACCTTCCGGTGCATCTCGTATTGCTTGTACGATGATTGGATTCTTAACTTCAGTAGAAATTCTTTTTAGACCCTCGCACCACGTGCCTACGTCACCTACTACTAGGCTCGGGGACAAAGTGGGCACACTTCACCTTGCAGTGAATGTGTTTATCTTATCGACCCCTACGCTTTGACTGATTGCTAGAATTATTATTGTCCAAGGGTCACTTACATTTCTTATCAGAAATACAAGTGGGCACACTTGATAAGGGATGAAATATTTTTCTTTTTGCTTTAAGAGCACCATGCATTCTTTGGACAACCGGAATCTTCGGCTATAATTGTGGTCTACTGCTCTCTGTTCTGACCAGAATGCTGGGACATTCGGTTGGTCAATGTTCCAATCAGTTGGAGATGACATGAAGACATATCGCATTAGTCGAAGGAGATTGAACGGCGTGTCGTAGCATAATACATGGAGCTCGGGGACTAGCTGTGGGGGTATTAACCCCTATACCCTTATGGCTGGGCCTGGGCTGGCCTGGATCAGGGGGTCCAGTCCACTAGAAGACGACACGTGGCCCGGCCAACCTGTTCGGAATCCCACGCAAGGAATCAAGGCAGATTTGGAGATCAAGCAAGATCCTAGTTGGTTAGAATAGGAATCCTTATCCGACCATCTATGGCAATTGTAACTAGCTAGGATTAGTTTCCAGATCTGTAACCCTACCCCCGGACTATATAAGGTGGGCAAGGGACCCCTCTAAAAAACATCTCTCTCATTGACATACAGCAATACAATCAGACGCAGGACGTAGGTATTACGCCTTCACAGCGGCCGAACCTGGATAAAACCTCGTGTCTGTCTTGCGTCACCGTCTTGTTTGTAGCTTGCGCATCTGTCTACCGACAATCTACTACCTTGGGCATACCCCTAGGTAGACTGCCGACCATATTTCATCGATACTTAGTGTCCCCTAGTTGATTTTTCTTAAGGGGGGTAGCCAAGTTGAAGAATTTGCAAGATGAAGTATCCTACGTTCTAGTTTGCGTAGCAGAAGCGTGGTGGTACCCAAAGATGTGGGAGAAACTTAGAGTCTCAATGAGGTTTGATTAAAGGTTCAACAGAGGTTTAACCAAGATCATCAAGATATCGATAACCCTTATGGAATAGATGATGAACACTAATGATATGGATGATGAAGATGCTCACTAATGATTACTGTTTATGCTATTCATTATTCATGTTTACCTGATCATGTGTTTATGGGCTTATGGAAAAACTTGTTGCTACTCCTTTGCTAAAATTATGACAATTAAAAGCTAATCGTAGTTAAACTAGTGTCAGCCTTTTGAGCCTCATGAACCCCATGTTATATTTGTTGAGTACGACATGTACTTACGCTTGCTTTATTTTTCACATATTTGGATAAAAATCCCGGATGGGTACCAGATTGCTAGAGTTTGAAGAAGTTAGGCTTGTGATCAACCAGTCAGTTGTCCCTGTGGATTTAGAGTCTTCGTCTAAAGATCGGAGTTGTCTTTCCACGGTCTATACTCTGAGGTTATATTCTTTATACTAATACGCTATGTATTTAAGCATTGTCTTTTGATATTACCCTTATTTGTAGCTATATTTGAGATTTGACTTCCTAGGATCACATATGGTGTGTATCTAGTTTTGTCCTTAAAACCAGGTGTTACAGTTTTGATATAAGAATTTACTCTGAACTTGAAATTCGTGGGTAACATATGCTTGATCTAAGTCTATGTAATTGATGGATATGATATGAGAAGGTCTGAGTTATTGTTTATCTTGTTCTAAGTGACACTAAAGTTCTAGAGATTTATCTTTTAAAAAACATAAAAATCCTACTTGATGAGCTCCTGTATGACAAAGCTTGAATTCCTACCAGAGCCATATAATTTAGATTAGGAAAACTTCCACTCATATATGCTGCTTGCATTGCATTGAGTTTAGTCAAGCTTTGTTGACCCTTGTGAGAGGTCTGTCATGCTCTTAAAATCAAGATCACGTACACACCACCCAAATATGCACTACTCCTACACTGGGGGAAGGCGCAACAATATGCCATTCCATCTAGATCCACCCAAAAATGTTTTACTCCTACACTGGGAGTAAACACCAAAAATATTCTTGATAGGATATGCACCAAATAAATGCTCCAAAGTTCTTGTTGCTATCACTCAAAAGTTATGTTGCACAAAAGAAGCATGTGGCTATGCAAAAGTTATTCATAAAAAAAGAGAAAGATGAGAAAAAATGGACGAGTGTCCGAGATATTTGAAACAATGGGTACTTAGATGCCCGTCCAGAAAAAAAGAAGAAGAAAAGATGAATAAGATAGCCCATGTTTTCTTGCAAAGTTGTTTTCAGGTTTCAAAAGAGAGATATATTTTCAAGGAGTATAGTAGAATTAGGTTAGCCACCAAATATATCCACCATACATCCACATACATGCACATCTTGATTTGATTGTATGACTCAACTCTCTTTAGATCCAAGGTTTGACTTTACAATATATGTATTGCAAGTATGCTCTTTCATGCTTTTTCCACTCCTATGAGCTCCACATAAGCTTTAGTTGTAGGAAGAGGAAGGCATAACACCGCTATTGCCGAGGATCCACAAATACCACATATATTGAGAGACTTGAGAGTGTCATAGAAAGGAAGCTTTGAGTTTTATTTTAAAAAATCTATAAAAAAACTCCGAAATAATGGTTGAGCAAAAAACTTGAGACATAGTGCTTGACTTGATCGTTCTGTCTTTCAATTGCTCACCCAAGTGAAGGCTAAGAAGCCCCATAAGTGAAGGTAATATGGGTAAGTTTGAAAGTCAGATCGGTTTATTCCAATCTGGAGGAAAATTCTTGTTTGAACGCATATGTACTCTTGAGGAGTGAAAGCATCGACGCAACTCCTGATCTATTTACTAAGTTTAGCTTTGCAAAGGGACTAGCAAAGGTTAAGCTTGGGGGAGTTTGTTGACGGTAGTTAACAACCAATATAAACCGTTAATATAACATGCATAAGGGCATAAATATAATTACCAATGAAGGTCTAGGGGTTTAAACTAATAAATTCCACAAGTTTTGGTAAATCTGTATTTTCTGCAGGGTTTATCAAGAAAACCGTCAAGGTGGACTAAGATGTCAGATTTAATTGCGCTTATCCACAGCGAAACGGACACCAGAAGGTTCTAGAAGACTCCACACCGAAGCGGAGGTCAGCCCCCCATTGTTATGTCGGTTCTCCACCCTCCTAGGTTGCATCTACGTCGTCGTTTAAGTTGGTTTGATCCAAGGGCTCATGTTGGACGCTCCGGCCTATATATACCAACCCCTGCCACCCCCTATGGCATATTGCATAAGTCATTTGAGAAGACAGAAACCCTAATCATCCTTAGAGCTCCACCATATTCTAGGGCATAGGTAGTTAGGCTAGGTCTAGAAGGAGGCAAGTAGGCTTCGCTTGGATCCCCGATCGTGTCAAGAGCGTGGTTTGGTATAATCTTTGTATCCCCTCTCTTTTGTACCTCCATTATTTTTATATGCTAGCTACAATTGTTATGACAATATTAGTATTCATCTTATTCATGTTCTTTGTTATAATGTTCAACGTCTAATTTGATTATATACTTAGTATAGCTAGTTTTATTATTACGTTTATGCATAAGTTCGTATAGCACTCACTCTAAGGTACATGGGGTGGGTGGTCGACATTGTGTAAGCATGATGCTTATACATTGTTTACCTATGGATACACCCTATATTCTGGGTCATATGGTAGATATGGATGTGACACTCCCGTTGAGTCCTTTGTAGTCCACTCCTCGAATATAGGTGCAAGTAGGGTCTAGTTATGAAGGAAGAACAAGCTCTATTCTTAATCTTCTTTAGTAATATCCTTTATGTGTAGATATAAAGATTAGCTTAGCCATGCCTACTATGTGTAATTGCACTAATCAATGTATGCTTTGACTTATAATTAAGAATAACTTAGGAATTATTCCTCTAATATTCTACCTGACCATGCTAATGCCATAGAAAGGAGTACTCTGAGTGATTTATCATTATTGATGATCAATACTTATCATATATATATATATATATATATATATATATATATATATATATATATATATATATATCTTATCCTATGACTTACCCCTGCTATGAGTAGAATATTGGTTATGGTTTACTTCTCCATCAATAGTATAACTTATCAATACATGTCCATGCTAGACCTTTCCTATGGTAAAAATATAAATAACAATACCTAGAATACTCCCGGGTGAAGTGCTACAATAGTATAATTATCTGTGAGCTTGCAGATCCTTTTCATTCATATATTTATATATTCTTCCTAGTCACATAAATTAATAAAGAACTACTTAGTATTATTCTAGTAGTAATGCTATGTAGTACCAACAAGCATCTCTGGCATCATTACTAGGGATGACAACCTAGTAAAATAATGTTATGAGATATAGGTTTATAATAGGTGGCTACTAAACAAGTGACAACTTAATAAATACCAACAGGGGGCGTTTCTAAAAATCTTTTCTGTACTAGTGTCCTAGCCCATCGTACATGAAAATAGTTGGTTGATGTTCCATGTTTCGGTCCATACTTCCTGAAGAGGTATAACCCCTTCGAACAGGGAACAATTATCAATCCACGTACCTTGTTTCTCAATCCAATCCAATCGGGAACTTTGTGACAGTGCGGCCAGCCCCAAGGTAATAGCTATTTCTCTTGCTCTCTACCCTTGATGGTCTTTCCTTGAGTGTTGGATGCCAAGAATAATTTTCTTAACAACAGTTTTTGAGCCCTCAAGGATATTCTGTTTTGTAGTAGTTTTGGGCTAGGGGTGCTGCAGCCTGGGTCCAGCCATTGTAGTTCCTACTACCTCTTTCACTGGGTATTCAGTGGTTAATTAGCTCAACAAAGGAAGTCCAAATAGATAAGTATCAGCCCTAGTTGGTCATTCTGAGGTAGCCCCTGCTTTCAAATGGTTGTGGAAAAGCTAATATCAACCAAAACATAAAAGTCTTATTTTGGTCTTGATCAAGGATCGATTAAGCACCAGAAATATCATAAGAAGGAAAAGCATGAATCTAGATTCATATATTTGTGAACTTTGTAGTCTGTCAGTAGAAGAAACTTCACAACATCTCTTTCTTGACTGCCCATTTGCAAAGAAGTGTTGGGGGATCATCAACCTAAATGTGCTAATGAACGGCAGTTCCCAGAAGTTGCTTCCTTTTTCAAAAATCAGCTCCACTCACAACTTTAATTTTCATGTTGGCGCTAGTCCTCATGTGCTAGGTAATATGGACAGCTAGGAATGATCTGATCTTCAAGGGGGTGCGACTATTGCAAGATTGCATGAACCTGTTCTTTAAAGAACTGATGCTACTCTCCTTCAGCAACTGACAGTTCGACCCAATTACTAGGATATATCGACAGACTGTCCAACAGTTAATTAAAGTAGATATAGTGACGGACAAGCCATCGCAATACGTTAAATTAGCGACCGAAGGTCTGACGCAACTCTTTAGCGACCGACTGTTCGACCATAATTGTCAACTTTTAGCGACCGACGTCAGACGGCAATTTAGTGTTGTGGTGTAGCGGTAAAGTCAAGCCTCTGCCAATCGTTTGAGCTATGGACTCAAAACCTAGGATAGACTGCTGCCTGCTTCTAATGTTTTTTGTTTCTTGATTTTTCTGTTACTGTAACCTTCATTTCTTTTGAACTCTTTTCTGTTGGTTAATAAATTAGCTGTAGGGGCTTGGGCCCCTCCAGATTCCTCAAAAAAATTACAAGTGGCAGACAAGAAACTACACCCTTAGGACTAATTTGGAAGCAAGGTGTCGGTACAGAAAGTGACCAACTAGTAAATATTTGTAGTTTTGCTGTACGTTGTGATCGGAGGTGGCCTAGCACTCAATGACACGGGATTTAGACTGGTTCAGGCAACGTGCCCTACGTCCAATGTGGGTCAGTCGGTGACTTTATTCCTGAGCCTAGGTGCTCGAAGTCTGTAGTGGGGTTACAAACGAGAGGGAGAGAGATGGGGTGTCCGGTCGGTCCGGTTGGAAGGGCCAAGATCGACAGGAGCTATGCTATGAACGAAGTGTCCAACCCTAAACTTGAGCTTGAAGAAGTCGACTTAGGTTAACTCCCTGTGTTTGGAGGGTGCACATCCCCTTTTATAGAAGAAGGGGATGGCTTTAAAAATGAGAGGGAGAGAGAGTACGGACGTTTCTAAGCCTTGTTGCCCACGCCGATGGGGATGGGACAATGGTGGACGCCCGCAATACTGTTGATGTCATCGCAGAATGTCAGGTACATGTGGGAGGTTGAGCTGCTTTCTTCTAGACTGGAGGACGTTGGTACCTGCAAAAATACTGTCTCGCCGACTGGGGGCATGGCTGTACCACGTTCACCTGGTACGGTGAATTCCGGCGCCCATAATACTATTGATGCCCAGAGGCACATGGGGTGTCTTACCGTATGGGTGTTTGGATCGGCGCCTACAATATTGTAGAGGCAAATGTTGGCGCCTACAATACTGTTTGCGACAGGGCGATTTGTAAAGTACTGTTCCATAGGGTATGGTCCCTGGTGTCGTGGTTTGACTTGCGAGCCCCATCTTGCCTTCCTTCGTGCGCCTTCTGGTTCTTTCCGAGCAGGCGTCCCCGGTCGGATGTCCCCAGTCGGTTCTGGCGCGCCAATCGGAGAATAGCGATGGGTAGGGTTTTCTATGAACCCAGGTCGAAGACACAGGGTCGGAGTCTGAGGCGGTCCTCGGGTCAGGCTTTCCGAGTGGAGGCTGTGCGAAGGCAGCCGGGGCTTGACGCTAGCACTCCGATCGGAGAGGCCGTTCGGAGTTGGCCTGAGCTTGAGCTAGTGCTCCGGTCGGAAAGATGGGCCGAAGGCGGCCAGGGCCTGAAGCGAGTGCTCCGGTCTATTGAGTTTAGACTCTTGGGCCGGTCTAGAAGAAGAAAAGGCCGTCCTCCTGGGCGGAGCCCTAGCGTGGAAGCCGGTCCCCGAGGGACCCCGGGTTTATGAACCCGACAGGTGCCCTCGAGCCCCCGGGCGATTCGGGCAGAATCGTCTAGGGGATTTTTATCTTGACGGCGGGTGCGCGCGAGCGCACCCGCGGGTGTAGCCCCCGAGCCCCCGTGCGGTTCGTGCCGAACCGGCTGGGGGTGCTTCTGAGTTTGTCAACGGGGGATGTTTTTCTGTTTTGTCGGCGGGTGCGCGCGAGCGCACCCGCGGGTGTAGCCCCCGAGCCTTAGGTGGTTCGGGCCGAACCGGCTGGGGGTGTTGTCTCAGCAGGCGTGTATGTGTGTTTTTTAGTTTGAGACAGAATTTTGTTTACCCACGGTGTCGTTGTGCGCCGTGGGATCGGGTGAGTCGGAGTCATGAACGGACCCTGGCATCGGTGCATGCCATGGGTGGAGATAGCTCGGTTTAGTTGTGTCAGAGCTCACTGATCTTTTGGGGTCGATGCATGCCACGGGATCGGGTGAGGTGGAGTTATGAACGGACCCTGGCGTCAGTACACGCCGTGGGTGGAGATAGCTCGGTTTGGTTGTGTCAGAGCTCACTGATCTTTTGGCGTCGATGTGCGCCGCGGGATCGGGTGAGGCGGAGTTTGCGAATGGACCCAGGCGTCGGTGCACGCCGTGGATAGAGAGAGTTAGTTTAGGAAGCCATTACGTGACTTTAGGAGTCGCAGTGCTAGGAGCCGTAGCCGGATGTCGCTGATCCTATCGACGCGAGTTTAGGAGTCGTGGTCCCAAGAGCCGTAGCCGGATGTCGCCTATCCCGTCGATGTGAGTTTAGGAGTCGCGGTCCTAGGAGCTGTAGCCGGATGTCGTCGATCCTATCGACGCGAGTTTAGGAGTCGTGGTCCCAAGAGCCATAGCCGGATATCGCCTATCCCGTCGACGTGAGTTTAGGAGTCATGGTCCCAAGAGCCGTAGCCGGATGTCGCCGATCCCGTCGATGCGAGTTTAGGAGTCGCGATCCCAAGAGCCATAGCCGGATGTCGCCTATCCCATCGATGCAAGTTTAGGAGTCATGGTCCCAAGAGCCATAGCCGGATGTCGCCGATCCAGTCGACGCGAGTTCGGAGTCGCGGTCCCTTGGCTTTTGAGCCCTTGAGCCCTATCGGGCCTTCGTGGGGGTTGGTGTGAGTTGTTTTGCGCTACCCCATCCGGTTCCTCACAACCGGAGGGGCTGAGTTTCGTCACCTATCCGGATTGCTTGGGCTCGAAGACTAGCTAGATGAGCTTGCTAACGGGTGTGATCGAGAGGAATCTGGGTCCGTCGTTCATGACGGGGTCAGCATAGCCCTCTTGTGGCATTCCACTACTCCTTTACCTATAGCCCAGCAGATGCCTAGGTCATTCTGGAGACCGACCTGGGTGGCCTAATGGCCTCCCCTCGATGGAGGTTGAGGATCGAACGAGAAGGTTGAGATGACCAGGTTTGCTAGACCGAGCGAAGGCCGCACGGTGCTCATCTATGGTTTTGTCCCCTGGCTCTGTTTGGTTGCTCATATTGAACAAGGCAAGCCGCCGCTTCATGGCACAACACGGAACGTTCTGGTGCATTTCGCTGCACGTGCGATGCTTAGTTCCCAAGCCCCCGGGCGGTTCATGCCCTAACCGTCCGGGGGGTTCAGGCGTATGAGATGAATACGTATATGGATGTATGAATGTTTTAATTTGAAATAGAGGGGCTTTGATAGTGTTTTACCTTGACGACTGGAGTGACGGGGTTCGAAGAACTCTAGTCGAAAACGTCCGATCGGTACCTGCGCTTATCAATCTTGGGTTAGCCCTTGCGTGAATAGTTTTGTATTAATGAACACATGCTCACCTTGATGACCTGAGAGATGGGGTTCGGAGAGCTTCAGTCAGAAATGTCCGACCGGGACCCGTGCTCGTCATTCGAGATGGAGTCGGCGTGGCCCGCATGGGGCGCCCCTTCACTTCCTACCTATATCTCAGGTGTGGATACTGAGCGATTCGATCGACTCAGGGGGCCGGTTGGTCTTTCAGCGGAGATTTCGTGTGGTGGTGCCCGCACGACTTGAGTGACGGGGTTCAAAGAGTTCCAGTCAGAAATGTCCGACTGGTACCTGCGCTTGTCAATCGTAGGTTAGCCCTTGTGTGAACAATTTTGTTTTAATGAACACATGCTCACCTTGGTGACCTTAGAGACGGGGTTCAGATAGATTCAGTTCAGAAATGTTCGACCGGGACCTGTATCTAAGGTGCTTATCCTAAGTGAATCGATCAACTCCGGAGGCCGATTGATTTCTCCTGGTGGAGATTTCGCTGTTGGATCTCTCTAGGTCTGGCCTGGGGAGACAGGGAGTTGTCTGCGTGCGATGGCGCTTTGGTTTTAGTGCCCGACGTGCGGTAGTGGTTGGTCGTGCGGTAGTGGTGGGCCATGTCCCAGTCTCATCGCACCTGATTAGGAGCCGTTTTGTCGCGCTAGGCCTGTCCCGTCGGTTAGGAGGCGTCCCATCTGCATTAAATGGAAGAGAGAGAGAGAGAGAGAGAGAGAGAGAGAGAGAGAGTTTCTCGCCCCGCCGCTTCGCCTTCCCGATTGACACGTCCTTTCCTAACCGCTGCTCCCCTTCCTTTAAGTAGGAGAAGAGAGAGGGTGTTTGCCTCGTTCTTTTGCCTATTCGTCGCCTGCTGCCGCCACCTTTCTTTTTCCTCTTCGTCGAGAGTGCCTCGAAGAGCTACGGAGGTTTCTAGGAAAGGAAGGGGGAGAGAGCAAGGGGGGAAGAGGAGAACTCACTGATCCTTTTTGCAAGCCGGAGCAAGATGTCGGACTGGAGGTCGTCCATCGTGAGGAAGTCGGTGCTGGAGTCTTTCGTCAAGAAGGGTTTTCTACCGCCGCAGGAGGTGGCACACTGGAGGGTCCCCAGAGAAGAGGAGTTCCCGCGACCTTGTCCCGGCGAGGTGGTGTCCTTCCTTACCTTCCATGAGCACGGGCTAGGATACCCCACGCACTGGTTCCTGCGTGGGCTCCTTAATGAGTGGGATTTGGAGCTGCAACACCTCAATCCGACGGGGGTGCTGCATATTGCCGATTTCATCACCGTCTGCGAGGCTTTCCTCGGGATGGAGCCGCACACGGATCTCTTCTGGCGGTTCTTCTCTGGGAGGACCTTAACAGCAGGGAGCTCGGTTGAGGTCGCGCCGGTGGGGGGTTTCGCCCTTCAGAGGAAGCCAAGCGTAGGAGGTTCATACCTCGCGTACACCCCCTATAGTTCCAACCGGGGGTGGCACAGGGAGTGGTTCTACATCAGGAATCCAGAGGCTGTGCCGTTCTTGGCGTTTATCGGCAGGAGGCCGGAGGAGCGGGAAAGCTGGTCATGGGGTTGCGGCCGTAAGGAGAGGCACAAGGTGGAGACCATCGAAGAGGAGCTCTGGAAGCTCATGAGGCACGGCCTTGATGGAGTGCGGGTGCTCTACACCCTCTACCGCCACCGGATTGCGCCGTTGGCGGAGAGGACGCAGCCGTTGTGGGAGTACGGCGGCTGGTCGGACCCAAACTATGCGTCACCGGAGGAGTTGCCGAACGATGAGGTCTGGAGTCGCATCGGCCAGGTGCTGTAGCTGAGGCCTAGGGAGACGATCGCGGGAAAACCCATACCGCTCAATGCCTCAATCGCGTCCACATTGGTGCGTTCCCTTGTTTTGTTCATGCTTCTTCTCTGCTCTTTCCTATTTCTTTGATCTGGTTCATTCATTCCGTAGGGGCTTTGGAGGTATAAGTCCCAACCGCACCTTCCCAAGGGATCGGAGGGCGTGGCTCGGCAGACCGCTCAGAACAAGGCGGCCAAGGCTCGGAAGAAGAAAAAGAATAAGGAGATCCTACAGAAGCAGGAGAAGGAGCAGGAGATCACCCGGCGCACGAGGGCTGGGAAACGTGGGAGCGATGTCGAGTCTGAACTTGTGTCAGACGATCCTATGGATCTAGATGATATGGTCTTCTTTGACGAGGAGGAGAGCGGGGAGGTCGTTGCAATCTCGGCGGAGCACCTTGATATCGTGACATCGTCCGTTGGTGATGAGCTGGTGGCCGCACGTCGTGCGGCGGATCCCTCGTCGAGGAAGCGCGCAGCCAGCGCGGACGTCGTCGGTGAGCGGGTGCCGAAGCGAACGCGGTCACCACGCCCCTTGGCAGCGTCGCCGACCCCGTCCCCACCTGTCGTGGACATGGCGGAGCAAGGCGGGAGGTCTAATGAGGGGCGGACTGGAGCATGTGTGCCGCATGAGTCACAGTCAGAGGATACCGCGCCTATTGCTCCAGTCGAGGATTCTCGAGCCAGGGGTCGGGATGACCCACAGGTCGGGCAGGAGCTGGTAGGGATGACTTTGCCCCCTACCGAAGTAAAGGAGCGTGGGTTGCGGTCCGAGAGCGGTCCTCGACGCGCAGGCGCGTCGAGGTCGGCCTTTAGAGTTGTGCCGCTCGCCACCCGGTATGTCTTTCTCCGTTTTCTTTTGGTTTTTTGCTGGTTGAGCTTTTTGTCAGAGTGTGATTGACCCATACCTTCCGTCAATGGCTTGGGGATGCCGAGGATGAGTATTGCCCCGACTACCGTGCAGGAGACCTGGAAGCCCATTCTGCAGCGTGTCGCGGCGGCAAGACCTTCTGTTCCGGGGATGGTGCCCTCCGGTTTGGCTGTTTATGAGGCGGCGGCTGTGGTGTCGGTGTTAGCGGCGATCCTAGTGCCGATGGTGACAGTGGCGTTGGAGGTGACTCTCGCGGCGGAGGTGAGGGATACCGAGCTTCCTGCCTTGCCGGGTAGAGGGTCGCACGGCTCGCCCTTGCTGTTGGAGCCGAAGGCGCCGGGGGCAGACGTGGTCGGCAAGTCCCACTTCCTCCAGTCGGAGTACGCCCAAATGGCCAACCTCGAGCATCGGACGGAGTTCGCTTTCCGCTAGTCCTGGGACCGGGCGGCCGAGGCGGCCGCTGCGCAGGCGGAGGGGCAGCGTGCGGAGGAGCGGGCGACTGCGGCGGAGCAAGGGCTCGCGGCAGCAAGGGCCCACTAGGCGGAGACTAAGGCGGAGTTGCGGGCGTCCCTGGCGAACACCGAGGTGGCGCTTTAGGAGGCTTTTGCGGCCCTTGATCCAGAGGGCGCCGCCCTGGAGTCGGCGGAGAAGGCCCTAGAGGTGGAGCGGAGGGCCCAGTCAGAGGCGGACCGAGAGGTGCTCGCGCTCTAGGGCCGGGTGATGGAGACGGAGGACGCGAGTGCCCGGCTGCGTGAGCAGGTGGCTCAGCAAGCGGAGGATCTCTCCACCCTTGAGGCTTCTCACGTCAGTACATACCCTTTTTGTTTTTTGTTGTGCTGGCTTTTCCCTCAGCCTGTTTCTGAGCTCGTTGCTCTTCTCGCAGAGCTAGGTGGAAAAGTGGAGCTATTGGAGCGGGACCTGGAGACGACCAAGGCGACGCTTGGTCGGAACATGGAGGAGCTGGCCAAGTCCCGTGAGGAGTGTCGTGCTCTTGAGGGGGATCTTGACCAGATCCGCAACGTTGCCCATCACGTCGTTTTGGAGATCTTTGGGTCGACACCGAGCACCAGCGCACCCGCTGTCTAGCTGGCGGAGGTCCCGGGGGAGGTCTGGGATGTTATCAGGTCTGGGCTGTTCTACAGAGCGTCGGGGGTGCTGACCGCGGTGGGGACGCACCATCCGCACCTGGACTTCGCCACCATCTGTAGCAGATACGCTGAGGGCATGAGCATGGCGGACATTCAGTCCATCGGGGAGAGCTTGCTGCCGTACGCGCGGTTAGTGGTAGACCATGTCTCTGCCGAGTGGGTGATGGACGTCCGCCGTGAAGACCTGGCCAAAAGCGCGCGTGGAGAGAATGCTGTAGAGCTCACGGATGGCGAGGAGAATAGGTCGGAGGTGAATGTCACCCCGGTCTTGGCCTAGCCAGATGTCGTGACGTCGGGAGGTGAGCAGCTCGCGCCTTTGTCGGTTGCACCATCGTCGGATGTCGCCGGGCTAGCTCAGTAGCATGTAAAAATAATAGTAGTTTAGTGGAAGTAGATAGTTTTAAGTTTGTGAGGGAAGCCCGCGTATAAAACGTTCGTGTGCTTAACAGTTATAATGGTATTTTGTTTTCTGCGATGGAGTCACTCTGTTCGAGGAAGCTTGTTCCCCTTCGTTCCTTAGTTTTTCCCTTAGCATAATTTTTTTAGTTCTTTCTTTCTTGTACATGCCCGTTTGTTCCGTAGATTGCGACCTTGTGAGCCCGGGGCGTGGCCTGCGAGGCTCAGCTGTTCGTAACCATAGGAAAGAGCGGGGTGCGATCAGTCAGAATTTTTAAAGCAAAGCTACGTAAGGTAAAAGAAAGGAATGAACTACCCCTTCGTTAGGGTAGGAAGGAATTTCTCCATACAACAGTAAATAAAATAGGGAGGTAGTAGTGCCCCCTAGTGGAGTCCCCGAGCGCCTCGAGCCAAAAAACGTTCGGGTTGGGGTGCTCTTACAGGAGCATACGTCAAGTAAATAATGGTAAGACTAAAACTTAGGAGAAAAGAAAACGACCTAGCTGTTCCAAGGTGCTCGGTGAGAGCGTCGTCGTCGTTATCCTTCAGTCGGTAGGCGTCCGGTTGGATCACTTCAGTCGTCTAGATCCTTGTCCACTGCGCCCCCTTCTTCTTTTCTTGGCCTACCAGCCTACCTCAGCAGGCGCTTGAGGAGCAGGCAGTCCTTGTAGAGGTGGTTCACGGGGTAGTCGTGGTTGGTGCATGGATTGTCCATGAGCTCGTGGAAGTGGCCGGAGGGGCCTTGCTGGGGCGGCGTGCCCGCATGATCAGCCGTGGCGACCAATGCGGAGTTGGCCGGTTGACAGTGATTCTTTCAATTCTTTTCCCCCCCTGAGTGGAGGGGCCCTTGTCTTGATCCTGGCGCTTGGCCTTTCCTTTGTCGTGGCCTCCGTTGAAGCGCAGTGGGAACGACGCTTGCTGGAGGTGTTGGGCGAAGGTCGGTGGCCCCGGGCTATCAGGGCTGGGACTCCGGTCGACGCCACGTGTGCCTCAGTTCGGTCCGAGGCGCATGTAGATGGGCAGTCGGCATGGAGCGGTCGTCAAGTCAAGACGAGGTGCCGTTGTGGCTTCCTGTGCCACACTTGGTGGTTGTGACGGTGATAGGGCGTAGTGCCTCATCTGCTACGTCTCTGTTCCCCGGATGGGGAGCAAGGTCGTAGGTCGGCGTCGCGATATGGAGGTATCCGCTTGTTGAATGGTGGTGGTCTCCACTAGTGCCCGGAGGTTCCAGTGGATCGCCTGTTCACGAGGGTCGTTCGGCTCGGACAAGCTGCGCAGGAGCATTGCCACGGCGGCAATGTTCTGGCTGGCCGGAGCGAACTGCGGGGGATCGGTTCCCCTATATGGGGTGTTGTGCCGGACCCGACAGGTGCGACCCTGGGCGCTGTTCGCCGGTCTATGCGCACGGGGCGCAACGTGGTGCGCCGAGCGCGCTGGTGCAGTTGGTGGCCGATGCGGCCACTATCGTTGTAGATCCTCCCCGTGCTCACGCGTGAGCTCGGGGGTCTCCGTATGAGGGCCTGGAGGGGCACGAGTCCGTGCGGACTCCATTACCCCTGGCGGCCATTCTGGAGCGTCTGTCATAGCGCACTCACGGGACGGGCGGTGGCTTGGTGCCACATCGCCGATGCTGGAGTCGTCACTCCCGACGTCGTCGTCCATGAAGTTGAGACAGCTGGGACCGTAGTCCGCCATCCCCACGAGTTCAGACGTGAGAGGGGGCGGCACCGGCATCCGCTGGAGCCCCCGGGCGTACGCGTCCGCGGGAGACACGAGGCCATAGGGGGACCGGCCGTATAGCGGCTGTGACAGGGACAACGGTAACCCACCAGGTATTCGGTGGAAGATAGAACGTAGTAAGTAAATAACAGCATGTATATTACTCACAGCGGGGTTTGAGCAGAGAGTTTGCTCGGAATGAAGCGCAGATGCCGAGCCGTTGGAGTCGCTTGTCCCATAGTCGATGGAGGACGTCCCTCTGACGGGTGCCGGGTCGCGAGTCTCCTCGTGGAGGTGGAGTACGCCGAGCCGGTCGGCGGTGAAGTCTAGGCTTCCAAAGTGGAAGGCCAAGGAAGGCTCGAAGACGGGTGGAACCCGCATCCCGGTGGGCGAGAGTGCAGGAAATTCCATCGAGCCGAAGCAAATCGTATCGCCCGAACCCGCCACGGCGGGGGTGGCAGAGAAATGGGCCATCCGATTACCAAAAAAGTGTTGAACGTACAGCGTCTTCCCCATGGACGGCGCCAACTGTCGGTACAGAAAGTGACCAACTAGTAAATATTTGTAGTTTTGCTATACGTTGTGATCGGAGGTGGCCTAGCACTCAGTGACATGGGATTTAGACTGGTTCAGGCAACGTGCCCTACGTCCAGTGTGGGTCAGTCGGTGACTTCATTCCCGAGCCCAGGTGCTCGAAGTCTGTAGTGGGGTTACAAATGAGAGGGAGAGAGATGGGGTGTCCAGTCGGTCCGGTTGGAAGGGCTGAGATCGACAGGAGCTATGCTATGAACGAAGTGTCCAACCCTAAACTTGAGCTTGAAGAAGTCGACTTGGGTTAACTCCCTGTGTTTGGAGGGAGCACATCCCCTTTTATAGAAGAAGGGGATGGCTTTACAAGTGAGAGGGAGAGAGAGTACGGACGTTTCTAAGCCTTGTTGCCCACGCCGACAGGGATGGGACAATGGTGGGCGCCCGTAATACTATTGATGTCATCGCAGAATGACAGGTACATGTGGGAGGTTGAGCTGCTTTCTTCTAGACTGGAGGACGTTGATACCTGCAAAAATACTGTCTCGCCGACTGGGGGCATGGTTGTACCACGTTCACCTGGTACGGTGAATTCTGGCGCCCACAATACTGTTGATGCCTAGAGGCACATGGGGGGTCTTACCGTACGGGTGTTTTGACCGGCGCCTACAATACTGTAGAGGCAAATGTTGGCGCCTACAATACTGTTTGTGGCAGGGCCATTTGTAAAGTACTGTTCCACAGGGTATGGTCCCTGGTGTAGTGGTTTGACTTGCGAGCCCTGTCTTGCCTTCCTTCGTGCGCCTTCTGGTTCTTTCCGAGCAGGCGTCCCCGGTCGGATGTCCCCAGTCAGTTCTGGCGCGCCAGTCAGAGAATAGCGATGAGCAGGGTTTTCTATGAACCCCGGTCGGAGACACGAGGTCGGAGTCGGAGGCGGTCCTCGGGTCAGGCTTTCCGAGTGGAGGCCGTGCGAAGGCAGCCGGGGCCTAACGCTAGCGCTCTGATCGGAGAGGCCGTTCGGAGTTGGCCTGAGCCTGAGCTAGTGCTCCGGTCGGAAAGATGGGCCGAAGGCGGCCAGGGCCTGAAGCGAGTGCTCCGGTCTGTTGAGTTTAGACTCTTGGGCCGGTCTAGAAGAAGAAAAGGCCGTCCTCCTGGGCCGAGCCCTGGCGTGGAAGCCGGTCCCCGAGGGACCCCGGGTTTATGAACCCGACATAAGGGGAGGCACACCCAAGGATAGAAAACCCTATATGAATAACTTAATGGGTTATTCAAATGATATCGCAATGGATTTCTCACCCTGCACCACTATCGATTTCTCACCCTACACTACTCGCAAATCTTTTCCGAGGCGGGCATTTTTAATTAACGGAGGCGGGCATTGCAACTGCCTCCGTCCAAAGGTCACGGTTGATTGTGGCGGGCTGTTAATCCCATTAACCAAGGCGGGCGTCTTAAAATGCTTGCCTCCGTTAATGTTCTCCAGAAAACAAGAAAATGAAAAAAACTTGCAACTTTGGAGAATCAAACCCACGACCTGACACTCAATACTACCATGTCTCTACCGCACAGCACAATCATTCATATCTATATATAATATGCTATCTTTTTATATCAATATTTTGTAATCTTATATTACATATTTGAGCTACTAAATGAACTCAAATGAAAAAACTTTTAACTACAAAGTTTTAAATCTTGTGAAGTACTACAACTTTGCTATAGGATGCATCCCAATCAGAGATAGTTTGAAAAATTCAAAAAATTGAGTCTCAGAGCATGTAAATTTCGAACACATATTTGAGACTCTAGGTGACTTTGAATCAAAAACTTGTCAATATCAAATATGTAGATCAGGTCGGACACTAGAACTTTGGTATTAACTATGTGAACATTTGAGATCGTTTAGGAATTCAAAATTTTAAATTTCAAAATCTATAACCTTTGAACACATATTTGGGACTCTAAACATCTTCAAATAAAAAACTTTTCAACTGCAAAGTTGTAGATTCTATTAAGAACTATAACTTTTGTGTAGACTATGTCAACATTCGAGATCATTTGATAATTTAAAATTTAAAATTTCAAAATCTGTGCACTTTCAATAATATTTTGGGACCCTAAACAGTTTCAATTCAAAAAAAAATTCAACTACAAAGTTGTAGATCTCGTCGAGGGCTATAATTTTGATGTAAAGTATGTCTTCATCCGAGTTCATATGAAAAAGTTATGAATTATTTTTTGTTGTAATCGTTAGCCAAGGCAAACATCTTAAGACGTCCGCCTCCGTAAATCGATTTACGGAGGCAGACGCAATAATCGATTAACCGAGGCGTTTGGCTTATGGTGCCCGCCTTAGTTAATCTATTAACTCTCTGTTAATCGTGAATTAACCGAGGCGGTTGGATTACGGTGCCCGCCTCGGTTAATGATTAACGGAGGCGGTTGCTGGACCGGCTGCCTGGACACCCAATAACGGAGGCGGGCAACCGGCCCGCCCGCCTCCGAGGCCAAAAGCCAAACGCCTTGCTTAAGTTTTTATGTAGTAGTGCTAGAAAAAGTCAGGGATTTTAAGGGGATTTGAGTTTCCAAATTAGCCCTTAATAAAATAAATGGCTAAGCTGTTGTGAACTGATTCACTTGGTTGCTCAGAGGATTAGGTAGGAGCTCAGCCTGGAGCCTCGTCCATTTCTGGGTCCGCCCCGTGGGCGAGTGAGCGGAAAGTAGTGGAGGACTTGAGGAAGCAACGCTGCACGGGGGAGGGGCTGGAAGGATGGCAGCTGACTGGAGCGGCTAATTGTGGGCAAGCAATTGCGAACTTGACAAAAATTTCAAGCACAGAAAATACCTTACCGTACGTGTATCTTCTAGTAATTATAAGTCGGATATATAATTCTATATTACCAAATGTTCAGGTCTTGCTTGGGATGTCAATCTCACCTTGTAATTATAAGTCCTTATGCTTACCGCACCTTCCTACCTAATGCATGACACAGCTTGTTTAAATTTCTCTTTCAGCAAATTTTTCAAAGCAAATGGCTTTTTTGGTTTCCTCTGGATCCAGGCCAATCAAAGTATTGTCGTCACTAGGAATTGTTTTGAGAAAGCAGCGGCGGAGCTAGAATTTTTGTGGAGCCTGGGCGAGACACAACATGAATACGTACACAAGCTATGCGTTTCCATTACAGTGACCTAAGAAACTTGTTTGAAGGCCAATCATGCATTGTCAGCAAGCTAAATAACCAAGCAAAGAAGCATGTCCCGTGCAAATTTGTTTTTTTCGTCTTCTCAAATTACTAAGTGTATTCACCACTCGAAATTCAATTCTGTTACAAGCCTGCTACTCGACTGATAGATGGAACACATGTCGCAATATGCTCACTATGGGTGTGCTTGGTTGCTTTCACGATGTTGCGTATATCATATATTCTACATGTGCGGAAGCTAAGCAGACTCAGTGGATGCATTAGTCCAAAAAAATATATATTTGGTTGGTTATGGATATAGTAATCTTGCTTCTGCGGATGTAATAACCCTGTGAAGATGTTTCGGTGCCTATATGGGTATATACAGAGTCTCTTAGATAAAGGATGATGTGTGGGCCAGCTCAAAATGCATTGCATTCACCAAGCTACACTGGTAGAGAACAGAGCTTTACTCCCGGTGGAGAACCCCCTCTAGTCCCGATTCCCCACCGGGGAGCAAGCATCTGGGACTAAAGAGGGTCCTTTAGTCCCGGGTCAGGAACCGGGACTAAAGGAGGACCTTTAGTCCCGGTTCGTATTACCAACCGGGACTAAAGGTGCCTCCTAACATGCCACGATGGCCGGCACCTTTAGTCCCGGTTGGTAATACGAATCGGGACTAAAGGTTTTTTTTTCTTTTTTTCTTTTCTTTTCATTTTTTTGTTTTCTTTTCAAAATAGGTTTTCGAAGTCGTATTGTACGCTGCAAATTATACATTTATACGCGCGTATAGTATGTTTTGGTTCAAGCACAATGAACGTATTAAATCACACAATTCAAGCATAGAAATATATATATATATATATATATATATATTTACATGCATGCATGCATATGTGTATTTTACATTATATTATTTCATGTGCATATATTACAAAAAGATTGCATTACAGTTGTTGTGATATAACAAGTTTTCTCTCATCCTCTAGCTTGGCTTCCATGGCAGTATTGGGTCGAAGTAGAACTCGCCCTTGGAATCGATGACCTGTTCATTAAAAAATCCGGCTATAGACTTTTGAATTGCTTTGATTTGGTCTTGCCGTATGACCTTTTCCTCCAACCATCAAGTCTACAGGTTTGAATTAAAGGAAAATAAATTAATATATGTACATATATATATAAAGACATAGTAACACAATCAACAATAATAATTAAATAAATATATAGTGTATTTTTAACGTACTTTGAGTCTCTCTGTAGGAGTTCTTTGGGAGACCACCTTGATAAACTTGCAAACATAGTAACCACAGTAGTTGTTCCCCCTGTTCCTGCCTCAGACACCACTTTACGAGAAAAAGATTTGTCATCCAATCTGGTGATCCGGTGAAAGCTATATGTTTAATTAATAAAGATGATGCGATTTAGGGGACTTACTTTCAAAGGGATTATATTCAGTGGCGCTTTGCATTTTCCTATGTGTTGCTTCTCAATAAAGGTTTTCCAAACACTGTCCAATAAAAAATTTGCCACGTCATCAGATATAGTTAATCATCATGTTTGTGTGTATATATAGTTGCTAGAGATACCGAAATTACCTCTGGATAATATCTATCATATCTTGGTAGTCTTGTTGTGGTTTTCTCATCGAGTCATAGATTATCAAGTGACTTTTCACCAGATCGATGTCCATCAATATCCAGTGATTGCTGCATGTGTTTATAGGATATAACGCATAACACTCATTAATTAACTAGAATCAACATATGAGCCATTAAGGATGATCGACATTATTAACACTCACTTGAAGTTGTAGGGAAAGAGTATATCCTTCTTGTGGCGTTGGTTCACTAAGAAGTTCATGAGGTTACTCTCTGACTCAGACTTCCAATTAGTCTTTGAAGTAACTGGGTCTTTGAATACTATATGGGGATCAACAAAACCAATTTCATTGCAGCCTTCTTTTCTGAGCTCTGTCATTGTAAATCTGCATATATATAGTACTTGTTAGGATAATTTATATGCATATACACACATATGATGAGTTTAATAATAGATCGAAAGAATTATTACTTACATGCAATAGCAGCTAATGATAACTTTGTCCAGAGAGGTCAGGTGGCATAGTTGATGAAATTCTGCAAAGTCAACATACATAACATCATCGCCACGGAACCAATGTTCATCTCTAATTCTGACACCAATGTAGAAGTCTCCACCGGTAGACGCCTGCATGTACCACTTGTTTAGCAGGTACATTTGCGTCCCCAGATCAGATAAGGCTTGAAGGTTGTATAGACTCTGGCCTAGTACAAATTTTTTCTTCCAAATATCAACCTCCGCCGCACTCTCAATGTTTCCATCACCAAACATCTGGTAAAGGTCGAGACCAGTCTCATCAATAAATTCACCAAGGTGATCCAAATCGACATCCGGAGGTATGTTTGCCTGATGCATTAATCCTAAATTCGAACCATATTCATTACCAACAACTAGCGGGGGGACTGATTGGTGCGCTTGTTGTCCGAGTTGGGCAACTCCTTTCCCTGCCCGCTTCTTTTTCTGTGCCGCCTCAATTGACTTGGTGAGTGTGCGGTCATAGTCCGATAACGTTGATTTGGACGGCTTACGAGATTTCCGCTGTTGTTGCTGGTAAGAAGCCACCCTTTTTCTTAGAATATCTGGAGCTACGAAGAAGTACGGTTTCTCCGGGTTTCTTCTTGCTTCTTGATTCTTTTTAAGTTTGTCATAGAATCTAGACATATCTTTTTTATATGCATCAGTTCCTTCTTCCTTCTCTTCAGATATTATTTTGGAAATAGCTCTTGGTTTCACGGTGGCTTTCTTTGCCGGCGGGGACTGGTTCTTCGTTTGCAGGGCTGGCCTCTTGCTAGGCTTCTTGGTAGGCGGGGGCAGGGGAGGCGTTGGAGACCTCCTTGGAGGTGTTGGTAGCGGCGTTGGAGACCTCCTTGGAGGTGGCGGCTGCGGCGTTGGAGACCTCCTTGGAGATGGTGTGGATGCAGCCTCGCCTTCCAACACAATGTCATCGTACAGAGCACTATGATGATCTGGCGATTGAACAATTGGATTTAGATTGGGGGAGGATCTACTACAAAAAAAGGAATGACATATTATTATGAGCAGATTGTTAATTATTTAAGCCAATACAAATTAATGATGTAGTGTTTTCATCCACACGTACCTATGGTGAGGTAGTTCAGGAGGAGGTGGAGCCGACATCCCGGGAATGATGATGTAGCGCTTGCGCCATAGAATGAATGTCTTCTCCGCTTCTCCTAGAGTCTTCTCGCCGTCACCTCCAGGAATGTCAAGAGGCAAATCACTAAAACCTTTTTCAGCTTTATCTACCGAGATGGTAGCATATCCTTCTTGGATTATATTCCCATGAATCCTTGGTGTCTTGGTTCGGTCGATAGGATTAACAAGACCGATAGCCACCTTGATTGTGGAATTCCCCTTCGGAATGTGTAGCTCACACGATGTACAAGGTTCAGTGACGTCATCCACAGGGAAGCGCAGTCCTGTGTCCCCTTGATTTGGTATCTCCGTGGAAGCGCAGCTGCTTTTCAACTGAATAGATTGGCTAATGTTGATTCCTAGCTCTGATGCCTGCTTGCTTGCACTCACTGCTATTTGCACTTGCCTTCTGATTTCCTCCTGCATTCTCGCTTCAAGGTTTTTTTCCCGCTCCTGTGCTTCACGCACCGCTTCCTCCAACTTCTGTGGCTACCTCTTCTTCAGCTTCTCCCATTGCAGTATCATTGAAGCACGCACCATCGGGAATAATATCATTGTCGTCCCATTGTTCTTCTTCACCTTCTTCTATTACAACACCGGTTTCTCCGTGCTTCATCCAACAAATATAGTTTGGCATGAAACCCGACTTGAACAAGTGTGAATGAAGAGTCCTTGAGCAAGGATATTCCACCGTATTCTTACATATGGCACATGGGCAGCACATGAAACCGCCGTGTTTGTTTGCCTCGGCCGCACGTAACAAAGAATGCACGCCGTCAATGAACTCTTGGGAGCGGCGATCAGCATTATACATCCAATGCCGGCTCATCTGCATTACATGACATAAATACCATATTAAAACCTAGATCATAATTAATTATTTATACAACATGCGTGCCACCACAAAAGATATAAATTTATGAAAGCATCGCTACAATGTAGACAATCCCAACTACCACTAAAAGAACTAAAGCTAAAATACATTTTAGGAGCACAAGGATTTCGCGACCAATCTCAACTAAAACAGATAGATCCTCCAATTGTGCAACATCTTTGGGCTTCTTCGGCTGGATCACTGCCTCATTAGCCGCCGTATCTGCCTGTTGTGCAAGATATTTTTGCACGAGTTCAACATACTCTTCCTCCCAGTAGAAGCCTGAACATCGTCCACTGCCATCCCACTGAAATTAAAACAAAAAATTAGAACTTTAATCATAACCATCATGAAAATAGGTATAAACTAACCATAATCATTAAATACGATAAAATAACTCACATTGCGATCCGGACACTTGTAGAAGATACGATCCTTGTTGGGACCCTCCTTCTTCACTCGGTACTCCATCACAATCTTCGTCTCATCAAGACACTTGCCGCATGGAATGAGAGGGAGGCCCGACCTAAGTCGCTTTGGAAACCCATGAGAGGCCGAGGACCCGGAAGCAGTTGCCATCTACTCTCTATACTAATTTTATTTAATACACTATAAATTTCTCCTTTTATAAACAAATAAAATTAAGAAACTATAAAATTATCTATATCTCTATACTCATTTTTAATATATTATAGCTCAAAAACATGTTTTAATAAATAACCATCCGTACTAGTTGACCTTGCTTACGTGATCATCTCGGCGAGCATTTCTCCACCGGACGGCACCGTACTTGGTCAAGGAAGAGCTCTGATTCTACGAGGAAGGGAACACGGTCTTCCACAACCGTTGTCGCTCTCCCTCGTAGAATCAAAGCTCCTCCTTGACGTCCATTACCGCTCGGCAAAGAACATGCTCGCCGAGATGAACACGGTCCGCAAGTTCAACTAGTACGGATTTTCTATAATTTTCTAACTATTTTCTAAGTTTATATTTATATATACTATGTTTGGATACGGTGATTGACAGACTACTGCGACGATATCGGGACATGTGAATAAATAACCATCCGTACTAGTTGACCTTGCTTACGTGATCATCTCGGCGAGCATTTCTCCACCGGACGGCACCGTACTTGGTCAAGGAAGAGCTCCGATTCTACGAGGAAGGGAACACGGTCTTCCACGACCGTTGTCGCTCTCCCTCGTAGAATCAAAGCTCCTCCTTGACGTCCGTTACCACTGGGCAGAGAACATGCTCGCCGAGATGAACAAGGTCCGCAAGTTCAACTAGTACGGATTTTCTATAATTTTCTAACTATTTTCTAAGTTTATATTTATATATATACTACGTTTGGGTACGGTGATTGACAGACTACTGCGACGATATCGGGACATGTGAATAAATAATCATCCGTACTAGTTGAACTTGCTTACGTGATCATCTCGGCGAGCATTTCTCCACCGGACGGCACCGTATTTGGCCACGGAAGAGCTCCGATTCTACGAGCAAGGAAACACGGTCTTCCACGACCGTTGCCGCTCTCTCTCGTAGAATCAAAGCTCCTCCTTGATGTCCGTTACCGCTCGGTAGAGAACATGCTCGCCGAGCTGAACACGGTCCGCAAGTTCAACTAGTACGGATTTTCTATAATTTTCTAACTATTTTCTAAGTTTATATTTATATATACTACGTTTGGGTACGGTGATTGACAGACTATTGCGACGATATCGGGAAATGTGAATAAATAACCATCCATACTAGTTGACCTTGCTTACGTGATCATCTCGATGAGCATTTCTCCACCGGACGGCACCGTACTTGGTCAAGGAAGAGCTCCGATTCTACGAGGAAGGGAACACGGTCTTCCACGACCGTTGTCGCTCTCTCTCGTAGAATCAAAGCTCCTCCTTGACGTCCGTTACCGCTCGGCAGAGAACATGCTCGCCGAGATGAACACGGTCCACAAGTTCAACTAGTACGGATTTTCTATAATTTTCTAACTATTTTCTAAGTTTATATTTATATATATACTACGTTTGGGTACTGTGATTGATAGACTACTGCGACGATATCAGGACATGTGAATAAATAATCATCCATACTAGTTGAACTTGCTTACGTGATCATCTCGGCGAGCATTTCTCCACCGGACGACACCGTACTTGACCACGGAAGAGCTCTGATTCTACGAGGAAGGGAACACGGTCTTCCACGACCGTTGCCGCTCTCCCTCGTAGAATCAAAGCTCCTCCTTGACGTCCGTTACCGCTCGGCAGAGAACATGCTCGCCGAGCTGAACACGGTCCGCAAGTTCAACTAGTACGGATTTTCTATAATTTTCTAACTATTTTCTAAGTTTATATTTATATATACTTTAACCTTCTTTCATGTAAATATGCAAGCTTGAAGTGATTTTGAGCTCAAATTGCTTACAAATGAAAAAACCACAATAAAGAACCATATATATATAGTGAACAAAATGACATAAGACAATGGTGAAAAATAAGAGTATGAGATTGGTAACCTTTACAACTGAAGAATCGACGGAGGAATCGAAGAAATCGACGGAGGAATCGAAGAATGGATGGAGGAACAATGGAGGGAGGGAGGAAGCAAGAACACTAGTGCAGTGAGCTTCAAAATGTGCTGAGCTCGGGCTCGGGGAGGAAGAAGGAGATGGCCGATATATAAAGGGGGGATATTTAGTCCCGGTTGGTGGCTCCAACCGGGACTAAAGGTAACTTTCCAACCCGGGCGCAGCCACGGCCCGGGAGTAGACCTTTACTCCCGGTTGGAGCCACCAACCGGGAGTAAAAGTATACCTTTAGTCCCGGTTGATGGCTCCAACCGGGACTAAAGGTCCCTGCCACCTCTGTCTGGCGCAGTAGCCATTGGGCAGGGACCTTTAGTCCTGATTGGAGCCACCAACCGGGACTAAAGGTATTTCTAGTCCCGGGCGCAAAAAATTCCGGGACTAGAGCCCATTTTGGCCTCGGATCAAAGGTCTGTTCTCTACTAGTGCTAGTATGACCAGTAAAGCTTATTTTGAACATATCCATCAGGCTAGAAGGAGGTCGCAATCAAACAGTTTTTTGGGCTATATGAATCCACCAGCCATGATGAAGAAGAAGATGCAGCCAACCAAACACCGTGCGTGTCTTCTGCTAATTATTAGTCGGTATATTGTCATTATGCAGATGCTTTCGCTTTGACGAGCTTTCCACGCCACTTCCTGTGGATATAATTCGAATTACCTAATGTTTAGGTCTTGTTTGTGGTGACAACCTCTCAGTGGAATTTGGATGCAAGAGCGTCAAAAAGTTTGTATGCTTACCGCCACCTTCCTACCTAACGCATGACACAGCTTGTTTAAAAATTCTTCCTTTGAGCAATTTTTTCAAAGCAAATGGCTTTTTGGTTTCCTCTGGATCCAGGCAAATCCATTTATTGTCGTCACTACGAATTCTTTAGAGGAAGAGCTAAACACTGGAATCTGCCATGAATACGTACCACAAGGTATGCGTTCCCATTAATGTGACCCAGCAACTTATTTGAAGGCCAATAATTTCGCGCATTGTCGGCAAGCTAACTAACCAAGTGAAGAAGCATGTCCCGTCCACAGTATGAACAAATCTTTCTTTCTCGGAACAAATTTTTTTTTAGATAATAGATAAAATTCGGCTTCATCCCTTTAAAATGAAGGGAATCAAACCAATTATTACAAGCGTTGGGCAAAACAGAAAGCCGGCCAAACTTAAGATTAAATCTAACAACAAAAGACCATCCAGAAGAGGTGAAGAATTGTAAAGCCACCGCTTCCAACGTTTTTGTTTTCTTCACACCGTTCCAGTTGTGCCCAATGCATTCCCCTGAATAAAACCTACAAAAATTTTAGGTGACATCTATCAAAAATGATTTCATTCCTTGTATGCCATATTATCCAGTAAATATCAGCACCTCTTGTTAACAAAAGAGCATTTTTTATTCAACCCCGTACTAGTTTGGGCCCTTGTTATGTTTGAACAAATTTTATCGTTTTATTCTACTTATTATGTCCATGGAACGAAGTGCTGTTAGCCCCTCAACATATTTTAGGAATTTAGAGAAATTTTGGCCACAGACAAACTAGGATAAATGTGCTATTCTTTATTTGTTATTAGTGCTGTAACAAGTTTTTTGAATTTTGATGAATGCCCATCCTAGCTTTTACGAGTCCTTTTGTCCATGTTTAACCATCACTACTGGAAAATAGGTCTGCTATGACTGGAGCCGTGGGGCTGAAAATCACAACCCTGCAGCTGCAAAGACATCCATCTATCTCCACAGTCCACAGGTGAGCTCTGTTTGCTGCATTCATTATATTGTGATATTCATCCTGCAATCTTTATTGTATTATTTCTGCCACTGAACCTCTTAATAGGAAACTGAGGTCAAAGGAAAGCCGTGCCTTGCGATAGGCAGGAAGTGTTAGATTTATTTCCACATCGGTAATTGATGCTGGGGGAGCACAACATATAAGGCGGGGTAGTCCTCACCAATCAGACTAATCTTTTGGGTTGAGTTAGTCCTAAGGCCTGGGTATGTTGTGAGCTCCAGTGGACCAGGGTCCGAGGGGCGTCAGCTCATGGGTATAGCGAGCTGGGCCGGATTGTTGGACCGGATTCCACTATGCACTCTAACAAGTGGTATCGAAGCCCATGGTCGGAAAAACCTATAAAATCTCAGGGGTCACATTGTTTGGTTTAGTCCCACATCAGAATCTCAGGGGTCACATTGTTTGGTTTAGACCCATATCGGTAATTGAGGGTGGGGGAGCATAACATATAAGGTGGGGGTAGTCCTCACCTATCAGGCTAGTATTTTGGGTTGATTAGGCCTAATGCCTAGGTATGTTGTGGGCTCCGGTGAACCAAGGCCCGAGAGATGCCGGCTCATGGGTATAGCAAGCTGGGCCGGATTTCACTGCGCACTGTAACAGGAAGTGATTGCATTGCAGAAGATGTTACTTAATGGCTGCACAAGAAATCATGATGTCATCCACTAGTTTTGTTATGCCCCCCCCCTCAACTCCGGCCATCAGTTTCTTCTCCGGCGAGGAAACATGGCCACCCGGGCAGATCCAGCCCCCCTAGGGCCGGATCTAGCGCCTACACCCTCCATTCGTTCTGCGTGGTGAGGCAGTGCATCCGGCCCTTCTTCTCTGGGTCTTCACTCAACAGCCGGCCAGATCCGGGCCGGTGCCGGCGGCCTGCGGCCCTATGGGGTCGCGAGCGCCTGCCCGCGGTTGGCTAGTCTGGCCAGGGACATTGCCTGCCTGCCTTGGCGTGGCCGGTGCCTGCCCATGGCGGCCAGTGCACCAGGCGGACGACCGATGCTGCGGATGCTAGCCTCGCTCGCGGGCTGCGACGGCCAGATCTGGCGGTCGAGGTGCTTGCGGCGGCCACGTCTGGGCGGCCGGTCCTGGCCTGGTCGGGCCTTCCCAGCCATCCAGCGCCGGCCGTTGCTGGCATGCTAGACGGGCGGGACCTGCTGGCTGGCTGCCTGCTAGCCGACGCTGGAGGATCTACCCCTGCCCCTGCAGTGTAGGACGACCTAGATCCGGCGAACAGTTGTTGCTTGGGTGAAAGCTCTGCCTGGTGCCTTGCTTCGGGCCGACGGCGGTGGTACAGTCTGTGCCACTATCTTCTTGAAGGCGTCGTTGAAGCTTCTGTTCGTCGCACAGGTTGTTGTGGGTGGCTCAAGGACGAAAGTCCTTGTGCTCTTCTTTCAACGTTGTTGGCGTCTGCGGATGTCATTCCCTTCCTTCAGGCTTCGTTGGAGCACTCCTGCAGCCATCCTGCCTCTCTCGCCGGAGTTTGCCTTGGCCGTGCTGTGCCTGCATCTACTTCAGCTCCTTCATCGCTTTGGTCTGCCCAGCTCAGTTGTTTGGTGTTGCCGGTGTCATCTGGTTCTTCGCAGGCTCTTCTTGGCGGATGCTTTGCCGTCGCTGCTGCCTGGGCGGATGCTTTGCCGCCAATGTCGCTCCACTCTTGCGGATACTTTGCCGCCGTGTTGCTTGGAATGCTATGGCAGATGCTTTGCTGCCGTGAGCGTTGCCGCTTCGGTCATCTCGGGCAGATGCTTTGCCGCCGTTCTTGCTGGATTCTCGGTGGATACTTTGCCACCATGGCTTCATCGCCTCTGTTGGCGACCATTGTGTTGATGTATTTTCGTTTGCAGGCCTGCTTAGCTAGAGTTGTGTGGCGGAGGGTTCTTTTTCCTTCCGTCCCTTTTCTCTCTTCTTGCTTTGGTTCGGTTGCTTATGTAAGGGTTGCGTTGGGTTCCCTCGTTCCTCGGTAACAGTTGGGAAGTTTCTTGATGACAGCACTAATGGCTCTTGCAACACATCGGACAACTTCATCATGATTATCTTCCACAGGATCGTAGTTTCTGTCATCATCATGCCTGTCACCACGACTTTTGATCTCAACATTGTTGAGAGCACTAGAAGGACCATTCATACACTTATCATGATCATCATGGAACTTAAGCTTGAAGTGCTCAAGCTTTGGCATGGATCCAGCTCCAAACTCCGGGGCAGTCCCACAGCTACTGATATGCAGGGAGAAATAGTTCAGACTTCTGAATCTGTTGTTGCAGAGCTTACAACATCATCTTTGATGCGGAGCTTACAGAGGCCACAGGAGGCAGCAGCAGGGTGCCATGAATCTAGCGACGCTGGGTACTTTGTTGGGATGTCACTGAGACAGATATTATGGAGGTTGCATGATGAAGATAATAAATTTCCCACGTAACTGTAAATGCCTTGGGTTTGACTTGTTCCTTTCGAGTGAGTAGAGTGACCATCCGGTTCTGGTACTTTTCTAAAATCCCGTCTAATTTCTAGCTTGGTTAGTTTACTGAATTCTTCTTGCAATGACTCCACTTGGTCATAGGATTGAACCCCGTACTCTGCCAGCTCTTCAAGGCAGACACCTGCCCTATTTGTAGCAGCTCAAGGCCTGCTGTCTTTCAATCAACTAACATGACAGACACCTCCCTGTTTCTCTTCTCTTACACGGCCAAACAAGAAGACGTTGTCGCTCGATCCTTCTTTCCTTTATTCTTTTATATATATCCTCCTCAAGCCGACAATAGCAAGCTATCTCCATGCTGAGCTGCACTAGTAAGGAGGGTGGGGCCAGTGGGGCCCCAACATTGGCTCTGCCACTGGCAGTAAGAAGGAATTCCAATTCAAATTGTAAATAAATTCAGCACGGAGCAGACACAGCTTGTCAGCAACCACAGGGCCACAAATGTCACATTTGGCTCCCACGTGCGCTCCTCTTAGACTAGAAACCTTATGTATGGTATGCCCCTCCGTTTGCTCTCTGCTTGTTCAGCTT
Organism: Miscanthus floridulus; assembly: GCF_019320115.1. Classification (NCBI taxonomy): domain Eukaryota; kingdom Viridiplantae; phylum Streptophyta; class Magnoliopsida; order Poales; family Poaceae; genus Miscanthus; species Miscanthus floridulus. The sequence continues at coordinate 21,090,969 of NC_089592.1, read as the reverse complement.
CAAACATTACAAGAATAGAAGAACCGAGTGGACCATGTAATTGAACAGTCAACCCTTTAATTCCAAGAAAACAATGCAAGTCAACGGCTTTAATTCTGACAGGAAACTTTTTAAAAGCAGATTAAGGGGGTGTTTGGTTCTTTACTCGCTCATAAAATTCATATCATATCGAATATTTAGATACTAATAAGGAGCATTAAATATAGATTAATTACAAAACCAATTACATAGATGGAGGCTAATTTCCGAGACGAATTTTTTAAGCCTAATTAATCCGTCATTAGCATATGTTACTGTAGCACCACGTTGTCAAATCATGGACTAATTAGGCTTAAAAAATTCGTCTCGCAAATTAGTCGCAAGTTGTGCAATTAGTTTCGTAATTAGTCTATATTTAATACTCCATGCATGTGTCCAAACATTCGATGTGACATGAATTTTAGGAGCTCATGTAGGAACCAAACAGCCCCTAAAAGTGCCTTCTTAGATCTGACAACAATGCAATCAAAATGTAAAATTAAATTTTGGATTTGAAACCTCCTAACTCTGGTTCATTGTATGATAAATTTTGTTTTCGATGAGATAAATTCAAGTGACAAAAAAATGGGTGCCTGACACAAACAAAAGCTTAATGTGTCCAGTACAGGCAAATGTGAATGTGCCAAGCCTTTATTGAAAGCTAATTAGAATCTTACAACTAGTAGAAACCACACCAAAGCTAATCTGCAATCCATCGCAACACAGAAAACACAAAGTGCCATAGCTGTTTTTTTTGCTTTAACCTCGAGGTAGACATGAGACACGTTCAATCAGCCAAATGCCCAAAATCGAAGAAGCCAACATCAACCTCATGCAGACTGATACGTCATTCTAGTTGCTGCTACCACTGTCATCTTGTTGCGCCACTTCTTTTTCACTGGTCTCTTCCTCCTTATCTGTCTTCTCCTCTTCTTCCATATCATGTGTCTCATCCTGTTTAGGAAACAAGATGAGGAGTTTGGTGGGCTAAAATGGGATCACATCACAAGACTGGTACACTAGTGGGCCTTTGATACTACGTCTAGTTCAGTCTCTCCAATAGCTTTGTTTGCCTGCTCCTCTCTAATTTGCCAAAGTTTGAGCCACCCGTTCAATAACCCCTCTCAGAGTTGGTTCCACCCCCTCAAAAACTAAAATAGAAAAAACAAGTTGTTCAATTGAATGGCCAAGTATATGCTAAATGGAAGAAATAACTATGCATTGGCCACAGCTAGAAGAGAAGTGGAAATGATATATGAATAAGAGAGTCGAAATGAACTATTTTATTGAGTAGCCAAGTACGAGTACATTAGTTGCTAAATGGAAGAAAGAGTATGTGGTAGCAGCAACAGAGAGGTTGATGGAACCATCAATCCCTGCTGTTCTGTGAGGGAACTTACGGGTTCAAAATGTATGCACTTGTCCTGTGCTCTTTCGAATCTGAAAGCAGGACGGTTGGGAAGTGTCTCGATGGCAGCATTAATGGCTCTTGAAATACATCGGACAGGGTCATCATGATCATCTTCCACTGGATAGTTGTTTCCGTCATACCCAGGCCAGTCGCTCCAAATTATGATCCCAACCTTGTTGAAAGACGAGAGGTGCTGTATGCCCAAACTAGAAGGACAATTCAAGCACTCCATCTCATGCACACGAAACCTCTGTCTGCACTCTGTTTCATAGCTAAATCTCGTTCTGAAGTAGATGAATTCAACTGATAAAAAATTGCGCCTGGAACACATAAAAAAGTTTCAAATGTGTTGGCTCCTACAGCCAAAGGTGAACGAATGTTTGTCATGCCATGGCTTTATTGGAATCTAATTAGAATCTCGCAATCAGCACAAACCTCACCAAAGCTAAATCTGCAACCCAGCATAATGCAGAAACTTCAAGGCAAGCTCTGTTTTTGTTGAACCTTGAAGCAGGCACCTTCATCAGCCGAATGCCCTAAATAGAACAAGCGAACCCATCAATCTTTTCAGACTGAACACATTTCTGGTTCTCCTCATCAAACCTAGCTGAATGCTACACACTGTTCATTTCCTGCCCTGCTTCCTTTTCATCGGCCTCTTCCTCCTCATCAGTCTGATACTCTTCAAAGTCGTCTTCGTCGTCATATGTCTGCTCGTCTTCCTCTTCATCAGCCTGCTTCTCTTCCTTTTCTTCATCTGACTCGTCCTGTTCGGAAGAAAAATGGAGATGAGTTTAATGGCGAAAATGGGGTGACACGAAATTCTACATTTCTAGCGTCCTCGGCTTGGTTAGTTTACTGAATTCTTCTTGCAAAGATTCCACTTGGTCATAGGATTGGAGTCTGTACTCCGTCAGCTCTTCAAGGCAGTAGCTTAACGCCTGCTCTCTATCAACCGTGTAACATGACAGACACCTCCGTAATTGTAGCAGCTCAACGCCTGCTCTCTTTCAATCAACTAACATGACAGACACCTCCCTGTTTCTCTTCTCTTACATGGCCAATCAAGACGTTGTTGCTTGATCCATATTTTCTTTATTCTTGCATCCTCTTCAAGCTAAACTGACAATAGCAAGCTATCTCCATGCTGAGCTGCTCTATTCTTCACATAATTCTGACAGGAATTTTTTTAAAAGCAGATCAAAAGTGCCTTCTGAGTTCTGACAACAATGCAAATCAAAATGTAAAATTAAAATTTGGATTTACAACCTCTGGACTTTGGTTTATTGTATGATAAATTTCGTTTTGGATGAGATAAATTCAAGTGACAAAAAAATGTGTGTCTGATACAAACAAAAGCTTAATATGTGTCCAGTACAAGCAAATGTAAATGTGCCAAACCTTTATTGAAAGCTAATTAGAATCTTACAACTAGTAGAAACCACACCAAAGCTAATCTGCAATCCAGCGCAACGCAGAAAACATAAAGTGGCACAGCTTTTTTTTTATTCAACCTCGAGGTAGACATGAGACACGTTTATTTATCAGTCAAATGCTCAAGACCAAAGTAGCCAACCCATCTACCTCATGCAGACTGATGTCATTCTAATTGCTGCTACCAGTGTCATCTTGACGCGCCACTTCTTCTTCACTGGTCTCTTCCTCATCAGTCTGCTCCTCTTCTTCCTTTTCATGTGTCTCATCCTGTTTGGAAAAAGAAGATGAATTTGGTGGGGAAAATGGGGTCACATGAATGTAAAACTGACTGGTACCCTAGTGAACCTTTATTTGATACCTCTAGTTCAGTCTCTCCATCAGTAGGTTGGTTCGCCGGCTCTTCTCTAATTTGCCAAAGTTTGAGCCACTCATTGAATAACCCATCGTGATATTGATTCCACTCCCTCAAAAACTGAAAGAGAAAAAAAAAACTGCTCAATTGAACGGCCAAGTATATATATGCTAAATGGAAGAAAGAAGTATGCATTGGCCGCAGCTAGAAGAGTAGTGGAAACGGAATATAAACAAGAGAGTCGAAATAAACTATTTAACTGCACATCCAAGTAGGAGTATGTTAGACATAATCTGCTGCTCCCCATTCTCTCCTTGGTTGGAGACTAGTCGGCTCGGCTGACCACTCCCTGTTGGGAGTTCGGGACTGATCGGCTCTGCCGATTAATTCCTGTAGCTATAGCAGTATTGCAATAGGCCACCTCTAGTACATTAGTTGGTAGCTATTACATCAACCATGTCTTGGTAGTGGGCTGAGGTAAGCTTTATACTGCTAGGAGCAGTTGGTATACTCTATACCTTAGGAGTAGATAGTTGGTGTATTCTTGTACTCAGGAGTAGATAGTTGGCCAACACTATGTACATGGTAGAGCTACAGCTAGAGTTGTATATATTCCATCTAAAGGGCAATGGAATACTTAGTTCAGTTGCCACAAACCAAAGGGCAGGGCTTTGGCCAACGCTGGTGCTTGTGCTGAGTGTGTGTGCGTTGTACTCAATCTCTTCTTCTACCTCTAGCCATAGTGAGTGTGTGTGCTAATAAGCTAGTTGCTTACCTATGCAGGGCAGCCAGGGATCAACAAGTGGTATTAGAGCCGTACAAGGGTCGTTGTCGGACTAACCGCTGGCGATGATGGACGGTTTGGAGATGGACGACAATAGCGGCACTGCTGTGGCTGCCCAGCCACGATAGGAGGTCATTGTGCGCACGGTGCGGGAGGTCAGCGGCACCAGTTGGCCGACGCTGACTCGCACCAACTATGGCGAATGGGCGGCGACCATGAAGGTCAAGCTCAGAGTCCGACGGCTCTGGAATGCCATTGACAAGGGCACCGACAATGAAGAAGACGACATGTCAGCGTTGGGAGCCATCCTCATTGCTGTGCCAGCGGAGTACAGGGAGTCGTTGGGGGCGAAGAGCTATGCTAAGGAGGCGTGGGAGGCCATTGCGGCGATGCGCGTTGGTTCCGACCGCGCAAAGAAGGCGACGGCCCAGCTGCTGAAGCATGAGTACGCCAACCTCAAGTTCAAGGATGGTGAATCGGTGAAGGACTTCTCCCTCCGTCTGTAGATGCTCATTAGCAAGCTGAGGAGCCACGACATCACCATCGATGAAGAAGAGGCGGTCTCCAAGTACCTCCACTCCGTGCCGGCGAAGTACATCCAGATTGCTCTCTCCATAGAGATGATGCTGGACTTGTCCATCCTCACCATTGAGAATGTGACAGGTCATCTACGGGCGGTGGACGAGCGCAAAGAGCAGGCCACAGCAACGACGGACAGCGGCAAGCTGCTGCTGACAGAAGAGGAGTGGGCTGCCCGGATGAAGGAGAAGAAGTCTGTGGAAGCCTCCTCCAGCCGCGGTGGCGATGGCAAGCGCCGCGGCAAGGCTTCTTCGGAGAAAAAGAAGAAAAAGGTCGACCCCAACGCCTGCCGGCGCTACTGAAAGACGGGCCATTGGGCAAAGGAGTGTCCAAATCGCAAGCAGGAAAAGAAGGCTGAGGCTCATCTGGCGCAGGCTGGTGATAATGATGAGGCCACTCTCCTGATGGCGATGTTCTATGCACTGCACGACGTTGAGGCCAAGGAGAAGGGAGAGGGGATGGCGGTGGAAGGGCCTAGGAAGGCTCTGAAGGTTGTCAACCTCGACGAACCGCACGCCCAAGTCCACCTCGGACGTGTCGGCGGCGAGCAGGAGCAGCGATGGTACCTGGACTCCGGGGCCAGCAATCACATGACAGGCTCCAAGGCAGCCTTCTCCGAGCTCGACAACGACGTGACTAGCACGGTGATGTTTGGTGACGGCTCAAGGGTGGCGATCCGAGGGCGCGGCACCATCATCTTTAGGTGCCAGAACGGCGAGCACCGCGCACTAACGGATGTATATTACATCCTGCAGCTGTGTTCAAACATCATCAGCATTGGCCAGCTGGATGAGCGCGGCAGCGAGGTACTGATCAAGGATGGCGTCCTCAGGATCAGGGACTAGGAGCAGCGGCTTCTTGCCAAGGTGAAGAGGTTCCGAAATCGGCTGTACCTGCTCGACCTCAAGGTGGAGCAGTCCATCTACTTGGCTGCATGGCGCATGGAGGAGCCGTGGCTGTGGCATGCCCGGTATGGACATCTCAGCTTCGACGCTCTTGGTCAGCTGGAGAAGATGGTGACTGGGCTGCCTCACATTGAGCACGCAGGCGAGCTATGTGACAGCTACCTGGCCAGAAAGCAAAGAAAGCTGTCGTTCCTAAAGACGGTGAAGTACCACGCGACAGAGACCCTCGAGCTAGTCCATGGTGACCTCTGCGGTCCGATCACGCCGGCGACACTCGGCAGGCGCAAGTACTTCATCTTGCTGGTAGATGACTGCAACCAGTACATGTGGCTGCAGCTTCTGACCAGCAAGACTGAGGCAGCGGAAGCGGTCAAGAAGTTCAAGGTGCGCACGGAGGCAGAGAGCGGCAAGAAATTGTGCGTGCTGCGGACTGATCGCGACGACGAATTCACTTCGGTGGAATTCGCTGCGTACTGCGCGGATCAAGGCATGGTGCGACACCACACCACGCCGTACTCGCCACCACAGAATGACGTGGTGGAGTGGCAGAACCAGACGGTGGTCGGCATGGCTCGATCCATGATGAAAGCTAAGAAGATGTCGTCGGAGTTCTGGGGAGAGGCGGTGACCACGACGGTGTTTATCCTCAACCACGCGCCCACCAAGGCCCTGAAGGGAAAGACATCATTCAAGGCTTGGCATGGACGCAAGCCGAATGTGTCCTTCCTCAGGACATTTGGCTGTGTCGGCCATGTGAAGAACACCAAGTCTCACCTCGGCAAGCTAGAAGACAGGAGCACGCCGATGGTGCTCCTAGGCTACGAGGAGGGCAACAAGGCCTATCGGCTTTATTATCCCAAGAGAGGCAAGGTGGTGATCTCTAGGGATGTGGTGTTCGATGAGAAGGTGGCCTGGGATTGGGACAGTCCGGGCACGGGGGAAGCTGGCGGCTTCACCAGCACCTTCGTCGTCGAGCGTATGGTCATCCACGGTGATGGAGACACTGGAGAGGAGGTGCCGACCACTACAGCAATAGAGCCGAGCACTCCGGGAGGAGTGCCGAGCACTGCAGAGAGGGTGCCGAGCACTTTCAGCAGCAGTGCAGAGCGCTCCAGTAGTAGAGTCGACCACTCCAGGAGTGGTGCCGACCGCTCCAGCAGTGGATCCGACCACTTCGGCAATTGTGCCGAGTAGTCCAGCAGTGATGCTGACCACTCCGGCAGTGGTGCCAAGCGGTCTGGCAGAACAGGGAAGCCAGGGACCATCGATCGAGTTCACCTCCCCTCCGAGCGACATCAGCGAGTTCATGGATGCCTTCCACGACGGCGAGGAGGTCTGGTTCCATAGGCTGGACAACATCATTGGCAATGCAGGGGCTATAGGCCTGGCAAGTCGGCTGCTCAATGATCCAGAGCTGCTCCTTGTTAGTGACGAGGAGCCACTGACATTCGCAGTGGCTGAGCGCGATGCCAATTGGCGATGGGCGATGTTGGAAGAGATGAAGACCATCGGGAACAATGGCACATGGGAGCTGGTAGATCCACCGATGGGCTGCAGGCCGATCGGCTTGAAGTGGGTCTACAAGGTGAAGCGGGACGAGCGCGGTGCCATTGTCAAGTGCAATGATTGGCTCTTCGCACACGGCTTCGTGCAACGTGAGGGCATCGACTTCGAGGAAGTCTTTGCTCTGGTGGCATGAATGGAGTCTGTTCGCCTATTGTTGGCCATGGTAGTAGCAAAGGATTGGTGTGTCCACCACCTCGACGTCAAGTCTGCGTTCCTCAACGGCGAGCTCGCAGAGACGGTCTTCGTCAAGCAAGCTCCGGACTTCGCCGTCAAGGGCGCTGAGCACATGGTGCTCAAGCTGCGCAAGGCGCTCTACGGGCTACGGCAGACACCTCGCGCGTGGAATGCCAAGCTCGATGGCACCTTGGGCGAGCTTGGGTTCACTCGCTGCGCTACAGAGCACGCGCTCAACACGCCGCGACGGGGGAAGGAGGAGCTCATCGTCGACGTGTACGTGGATGACTTAATCATCACCGAAGCACGAGCAGAGGACATCGATAGTTTCAAGCGTGAGATGGCGGCTTGTTTTAAGATGAGCGATCTCGGCATGCTCTCCTACTACCTCGGCACCGAGGTGAGGCAGGGGAAGCAGAGCATCTCCCTAAGTCAGCGCGCCTACGCGGAGAAGCTACTGGAGCGCGGCGGCATGGCGGAGTGCAAGCCGTGTGCGACTCCGATGGAGGAGCGACTGAAGCTGAGCAAGCACAGCACTGCTGCAAAGGTGGACGCGATGTGCTACCGGAGTATCGTCGGCAAGCTGCGCTACCTCACTCATACCCGACCGGACATTGCGTTCGCGGTTGGGTACTTCAGCCGTTTCATGGAGGACCCACGCGAAGATCACTGGTTGACAGTGAAAAGGTTACTGCACTATGTCAAGGGGACGCTCGATCAAGTAATCATCTTCCCCAAGAGTGGCGGCAAGGGAGGGTTGAGGCTCACGGTGTTCAGTGAGGCACCCACCAAGGCAAAGGAAGGTGAGCCGGAGCTCACTGTTTTCAGCGATGCGAACATGGCGGGCGACATTGATGGGCGATGGAGCACCTCCGACGTGCTCGTCTTCTTTGTAGCGGCCCCCATTGCCTGGCAGTCGCTGAAGCAAAAAAATCGTGGCGCTATCGACGTGTGAAGCAGAGTATGTCGCAGCGGCCACGGCGGCGTGCCAGGCTGTCTGGCTACGCCGGCTGCTGGGTGAGATGACCGGCGAGGAAGTTCACCCGCCAGCTCTGATGGTGGACAACCAGCCCACCATCGCCCTCGCCAAGAACCCTGTCCTCCACGACCGGAGCAAGCACATCGACATCAAGTTACACTTCCTCCGGGACTGAATTGATGGAGGGCAGATCGTCATCAAGTTTGTCGAGACCGGCAGACAGCTTGCTGACATCCTCACCAAGTCACTCGGACGCCTGCGGTTCATGAAGCTGAGGATGATGATTGGCATGGATGAGGTCAAGGCATCAGGCTAGCAGCAGAATTAGGGAACGAATTGTTAGACATAATCTACTGCTCCCCATTCTCTCCTTGGTTGGAGACTGGTCGGCTCTGCCGACCACTCCCTGTTGGGAGTTGGGGACTGATCGGCTCTGCAGACCAGTTCTTGTAGCTGTAACAGTATTGCAATAGGCCACCTCTAATATATTAGTTGGTAGCTATTACATCAACCATGTTTTGGTAGTGGGTTGAGATAAGCTTTGTACTGCTAGGAGTAGTTGATATACTCTGTACCTTAGGAGTAGGTAGTTGGTGTACCCTGTACCTTAGGAGTAGGTAGTTGATGTACTCTTGTACTTAGGAGTAGGTAGTTGGCCAACAACTATGTACATAGTAGAGGTACAGTTAGAGTTGTATATATTCCATCTAAAGGGCAATAGAATACTTAGTTTAGTTGCCACAAACCAAAGGGCAGGGCTTCGGCCAACATTGGTGCTTTATGCTGAGTGTGTGTGCACGCTGTACTTAATCTCTTCTTCTACCTCTAGCCATAATGAGTATGTGTGCTGGTAAGCTAGTTGCTTACCTGTGCAGGGCAGCCAGGGATCAACAGAGTAGTTGCTAAATGGAAGAGAGGAGTATGTGGTTGCAGCAACTGAGAGGTTGATGGAACCATCAATGCATGTTGTTATGTGAGGGAACTTACAGATTCGAAATGTTTGCAGTCAACTTCTTGTATTTTGAAGCTGGCAGTGGGACGGTTGGGAAGTGTCTCGATGGCAGCATTAATGGCTCTTGAAATACATCGGGCAGTGTCATCATGATCATCTTCCACTGGGTTGTAGTCCACGTCATACTCATGCCAGTCGCTACCAATTTCTATCTCAGCCTTGTTGAGAGACGAGAGGTGCTGGATGCCCAAACTAGAAGCACCGTTCAGGCACTCCATGTCATGCGCACGAAACTCAAGCTTCACGTGCTCAAGCTTTGGCATTGATCCCGCTTCAAACTCCAGCGAGGTCCCACAAAACTTGATACACAGGGAGAATTGTTTTAGACTTCTGAATCCGTTGTTGCCAGGGAAGACGATCCTTCCGCTAGTGCCCCCCCAAGTGTCTAGGTTGAGAAAAAGCAAACTGGGTATTTCTCCAAGGATCGCAACATCTTCTGGTCGCACACACATGACCTCCAGTTCTAGCACACCGAGATTTCCAAGTGAGCCCATCCAATTTGGCACCCTATAGATGGGAATTGTTTTAATGCAGAGCTTGCGGATGCTACAGGAAGCTGCAGGATGCCATGAATGTAGCGGCAGCGGGTACTTCATAAGGATGTACCCCCTTTCCAAGGATCCCATCCAATTTGGCACCCTATATATAAGATGATGCAGGTTGCATGAAGATAATAAATTTCCAACATAACTGTGAATGCGCTCGGCTTGGCTTCTTCCTTCTGAGTCCCAAAAATTTGGTGTATAAACATCGCTTCTAATTTTTAGTGTCCTCAGCTTGGTGAGTTTGCTGAATTCTTGTATGTACTTCGCTTGCCCGTAGGCTTGGACTCCATACCTGCTCAGCTCTTCCAAGCTGTGCATCATTCCTATTGTTCCTTCTGGAAATCTAGTATACCAATCAACATATAAACGAGTCAGTTGTTGAAGTTTCGTGATAGTTCGTGGTAGTTCTTTGATACGAGTGCCTTGCACATCCAACGTCTGTAGATGATGTAGTTCACCAACAGTCTCTGGGAGCCCAGTTATGAAACATGAGCAGAGACGCAAGTACTTAAGATTAAACAACTTCCCAATACTTGCAAGATGATGGTTTTGCATGCCATAGTGTTCTCTTAAGTCCAACACACGAAGAGGAGTGGAAGGCAACAAAGAGATTTTCACAGGCTCTCCAAATATAGTAACTGACCGAACATGAGACAAGATCTGGTCTGCCCATAAAGTAACATTTTCTTCATTGTCGTTGCTCACACAAAGCCTACGAACCTTGTATTCTGATGTATATACAGGCTCTGCAGCATCTAATGAAGTTACAAAATTCTCTTCAGCGGCCTTGCATTTGATGTAATCAAGGATGATGTCATGCACTCGACATGCCTTCGCCTGACCATACTTTACTCTAACAGGTTGGATCATGCTTCTGTTGATCAGATCATTGAAGTAACGCTCACCAATTTCATATTCATTTTGACCTTTTTCCTTATGAATGAACCCTTCTGCAATCCACCTATTGATCAAACATTGTTTCTCAATCTTATAATCTTCTGGGTACACACTCAAGTACAACAAACAAGTTCTTAGATGGTGAGGAATATCAAAGTAACTCATAGATAATATGGCCGTCATATTCTCAGCACCAGGATTCTTAGCAAGAGAAGAACCAATATCATTTAGTACACTGTTCCATTCACCTTTTGCGTGCTGATCAGCTAACATGCTAGATATAGTGATGATTGCTAATGGTAAACCATCACATTTTCTTAATATCTCATCCGGAGCAGTACCCAAATGAGTATAGCATAAGTTTTCAGAACCAAATGCTCTTTTAAAAAGCAACCTCTTGGAGTCCTCAAAACTGAGAGATTTCATTTGGTAAACATTACCGCCTTGGGAAGACAAGTATGATGCAACGTCATTGCTACGTGTTGTAGTGATTACTCTGCTACCACAATTGTTATTCATTAATGCAAGCTTGATGGTCTCCCATGGTTTTGCATCCCATACATCATCAATTACAATGAGGTACCTGCAAATAATTTTAACAACGATGCAGTTAGTGCTGAAGCCTGTAAGGCTATATTGTGTGTGCCAATGACATTTTGTTGAAGTGTGGCAAAAATACATACAGGTTTATGTGAATGGTATTATGAGTAGCGATACTTTTGTAGAGGTAATAAAGATTTACATCCTAATAACTCCAATCCACTAAGTTATTAAAGATTTACATCCTAATAACTCCAATCCACTACGAAAATGGTGGAGTTCTCCTAGTATATTTAAGTAGTAATAAAACACTACCACTAGTCATAGCACATGAGAATCCTCACTGGGAGGCATTTGAAAGGGAAAGTTTATACTAAATGTTGAATGCAGATTCTGGTTGTGATCATTAGGTGTATTAGGATTTCAAAATGTCTTTAAATGTATACTTCGTCCACATATTTCTCTTATAATATTTTATCTATTGGGTACAAAATAAATATCTTATTATATCATCAATTACTACAAAATAAATGCCATGTTAAATATTCGAGATTTTTGCTTATTCATCTAAATTTCAAATTTCAATGCACTAAGCATGCATGTGATTTGCAATTTACCAATTATTGGTCAAATTTTATGAACTTTAACCTTTTATTATCTTATTATGTGCACTAAAAAGAAACCGACGGAGAAGTAGATGTAACTTAATTTTTTATTATATTCTTCCTAGCAAAAAGGTGTTAGATCCTAGCAGTAAATATTACTCCTACATAAAGGGAACAGCTCTCCAAGTCCTATAGCCCTGTACAACATTATTGAACTTTGTCATATCATAACCCTAAAATAATACCTACATTTGGGCGCACGTATGCTACCCACACTAGCTAGGTTTTACTTCATCGATTTAGCATATTAGTGTCGTATGCATAGACAAAGGAGTTACAAGAATGAGAAAAAAGAATAATAAATAATCACAAATCCTTGCTTGAGTTCTATCTGCTAATATATATTGAAGTACATGTAGAAGGTAGAAAGATTTTAGTAAGTACACTAACTTTTCAATGAATGCCTTAATGGACATGCAAACAAAAATCAAGCCCTTCTGAAACGGATCGGAAACATGGCAATTAAAAATGGAGATACAATTTGTTTCAATGTCATACAATTTGTTTCAATGTCTAAACAACAAATATCTAATGAATGTTGTATAAGAGTGAATTCCAGAAAAATAAAGTTATTTCTAACTAACTGTAGAAGAAATATATTTTTTGGAATAGTTTGAAAGAACTTAACTAATTGTACTCACATAATGCAAAACTAGCTTTATATTGTGGAAACCAAAGAAAAGTGACTGTAGTTTTGTAATGTTTTTGTAGTTTTGTGTAATTATTGGAGCAAAATATATATTTAAGTTCTCTGAAACTATTCTCAAATTCTGTGGTTTCTTTATAGATGCAAATAGTTGGAATTAAATCCAGATGTAAACTTTAGTGGGGTTACTGTTGAACTAGCAAAGGAGGAAATATGTTAGGGAGCCATGCAAGTTTTACTAATAATAATTAACATACCAGTACATGTTTCTTTTTAGTTTTCCTATAATTAGGGAGTAGCACTTGCAAATTCATTTCATAGGTGCTAAATATTCTACCAATTTCAACCCTACAATTTTACTGTCGTTACGTTACAGCACACATGCAAACATTATCATAGATAATCTGCTGGCTTACCTTTTATCCTGAAGGTGTTCCCTGAGTTTATCAATGAGTTCCTTCTCATCATCATCCAACATGTTACTGGTAATACTAACTCCTTTTGCAATGCCTCTTAATACTTTTCTGACATCAGGAGTTCGAGAGACCGAGACGAAAGCTGCACATGAAAATTGGCTTTTAACATCTTTATAGACTTGGTTTGCAAGAGTAGTCTTACCAAGACCTCCACAACCAACAATAGAGAGCACTTTAAGTTCTGATGAAGCCGCCTTCTTGGTTTCCTTGGTTAACCACTCAATGATATACTTCTTAGGACCGTCAATGCCGACAAGCTTATCTATCTCCACATACAGTGCGGGTAGCCGAGGGTCAAGAGAACAAGTACTTCTAGAGTTGGAAGAGATATCGACTAGCTGGTACCTCTTGTGCCTCTTGCTTGCCTCTATAACAGATGCCTTGAGTTCTTGGATCTGATTGGCGATCTCATGACGTGGTTTCAGTTTCTTCAACTTGCGGAAGAACCTCTTGATGAAGCCCGAATGTCCATCATGCTCATGGTCAACACGAACCATGAAGGCATCAATGCAATCTTCCAAGTCATAGGCCAGCTCACGTAACTTGTCCCTCCATTTTCTCGTTTGAGGGTTGAGCTCTTCTGCATCTGCGAGCATCTCGAGCGTTGCACTCATGGCGCTCAGTTCATCTCTCAGAAACTTGATCTGCTTGCGCACGCCTTTGAGCTTGACGTACTCTTCTTCCAGCAGCTTGGTGAGCTTGGACAGGAGGGGCTTCATCACCCCGGTAGTAACACCCACGACAGCTGCCGTGGCCATTTTTGACCATCTGGTGAGCAGAGCTCGCTGGATGCGGTGGTGCTGTGGGAGGAACTGAGAAGAGGGTGTTGATACCAGTTCATGTATATAGGCCCCGTTTGCTTCGCTGAAAAAAGCCGAAACAATGTTCCGACTGATTTGTTGTGAGAGAAAAATACTGTACTGACTAAAAAAACAAGCTCAAAAAGACAGATTATAAGAGAAACGAACAGGACCATAGTACAAGCATGACCTGTTTCTTTTCTTGAGCAATTTGTTCGAGTCGTACAACTTGCTTTGTTTTATTTAGATCCAGACAAACCAATATTGTTGTTAATCGGAGTAGTTTAGAAAGAGCTAACCACTGCACACTGCCATGACCACCTATCAGAACATATGCTTTCCCACAAATCTTATGACGCCGCGACTTGTTTGCAAGCTAATGACCCATTTTCGTCGGCAAGATAATTAACAAATCGAAGAGTATGGACTGATCTTTCTTTCATCAAATAATATTTCCTTACAGACAAGAGGCGGCATTCACGAAGCTTCGTGGTAATGACACAGAGAGCGTTGATTTTGATAGGTAAACAACTTCAGTTTAATTGGTCAGAGATAGATGCTGGAAGATAAATACTTTCTTTGCTTCGCAATTTTTTGTTAGTTTATTCTATCCATTCATTCAATTTTCTTGCAGTTTGCTTTTGGTTGCAAGTGGCTGTTAGTTACTCAATTTATTTAATCAGTCCAGGGGGAAGTAAAAATTCCCTTTTGTTACAGTTACAATAGTCAGCCGCTGCGCTGGGTGAGCGGGTGTTTGGATCTGGGTCAGAAACCTGAAATCATAGTAAAAATAGAGATAAAAGCAGATAGAGAAGCCAAGAGAGAGGACGGGGGAAAGTGTGGCCCTGGTGCGGTGGTGCCTCGAGCGCAGTGCGTAGCAGAGATCCGCGTCCTGGGATCAATCGTTCTGGATCAGGGTCCAGGTCGGTGTGGTAGGCAAGATGCATGGTCCCTGGGGCGCCTAACGATCTCACTGGATGAACAGATCAGAAAAGCAAGAAACAAATCAAAGAAAAAGACTACATCGACAAAGGAGAAGAGAAGAGGAGAACTCGCGGGAGGCCGCTAGTTTGAGCGGATGCATGGGTGACCATCTCAGGTGCATCACGGGCGGAGCGCTAGGCCAGCGGGCGGCGACGGCAACGGCAACGGCGACGGGATTCCTGCAGGGCGATTGGCGGCCGACGGCGGAGCGTTTCTTGGTGGGGCTAGTCGTGCAGGCGTCAGCGGCGTGCGTGCTGTGTCCGTGACCGTGACCGTCACCGACCGTGAGTCAAATGTGTTAGCTTAGGGTCCCAAAGTAAATGTAAGATAGTCCATATGGGCCACTTCAGAAGTTTGGCCACATCAATTGAATTCTTGACACTATTACTGTAGGTATTATTGCAGACCGTCAAAAACCGTTATCACACGAGCAAACCATCCCCATCGGATAAAATGCCACGTAAATCATGATTTACACAGCGGACAATGCCAGCCTTCGTTAACAAATTAAATAAAAAACAAAGAAAAACTAACGAGCCCATTGATGGGCCTGCTGAGCCCATCCACAAAGGCCAGCTGAGGTCATCGACGCGTCGCCTCTCGCTGGATCTGCCCGCACACCGCCGTCCCTCGCCAGATCCGTCGATGCGCCACCACGCGCTCATCACCTGGTCTGCCCACGCGCCACCGCTTCTCGCCAGACTGTCCTTGCGCCGTTGCCACTGCTCATATCTGGATCACCATCATCGAGCCCATCATGGCCACCACTGTTGGTATATTTAACGCACACAGATAAATCCACAAGCGCACAGATACCGCTGTAGCTTTTACCCGAATGTATTCCAAGTATCGTATCCACAGGGAAACATGTGAGACTAAATACGGTCTAACTTATCTAGGGGTAGCAACAAGGTTCGGATAAATAGGAGTGTAGAGGATAACTAAGGTTTTCTTGTTCTGACTTGGGTAAGCTTATGTCTTCTACTATTCAACTGGGGACATTACTAGGAAAACACACCAATAGAGGATGCTTTCCTTCGCAACCGTGTCCTACATATGTCTACAAGCGAGAGGTGGACTACAAAGGATCAATGAAGCTATATAGTACAGGCTATATAGAACTTATGTCACTCACGCGATCTACCACCTTCCGGAATCAGGGTGTATCCACGATTAACCTAAGTCGAAGCACCACGCTTATACTTACGATTAATACTCTACTCTCCCTAGGAAGAAAATAAAGCACTTAAAAGAGAGTCCTGAACCTGAAGAACAATATAAACAAGATGCTTACTTGAATCAGAAGTTGATTACCGAAGAAATCTCAGACGCAAGCTCAGATAGAACTTGAATCCACCAAGGTACAAGCTGTAGAGAGAGCACCGACAGGCCGGTATCTACTCAAAACTCTTCCCTCACTCTCTATCTCACTATTTCTAATTATAAGACTAAATCCTAAAGAGGACTAATCTTCTCTTGATGGTTGGCTTTGATCCTGACGAGGAGAATATGAATTAGGGTTTTAGAATCACTCTAGGGAGGGTGGCAGTGGATGGTATATATAGGCCAGAGCGTCCAACGTGAGCCCTTGGATCAAACCGACTTAAAGAACGGTGTAAATGCAACCTAGGAGGCGATGGAGAACTGACATAACAACGGGAGGCTGACATGGGGGCCCACAGGTTAGGCGGCCTCTAGGTAGGGCCGGCTGGCCCTACATGTCAGAGACACGGGCTCCACTTCAGTGATTCACCTTCTGGAGTCTTCTAGAGTCGATTTCACGGTGGAATTCCGTAATTTTCTTTGACGAATAGGTCCCCCTTGACAGTTTTCTAGATAAACCCTGCTGAAAACATAGATTCCCCAAAACTCGTGGAATTTATTAGTTTAAACCCCTATACCTATGTTTGGTGATGAAATTAAGTATAAATACAGGTTATGTTGATAGTTTATAATTGATTTTAGTGACCGTCAACAACCACCATCGATCTGACTGCCTGAGAGAAGACAGAGAGGGTGATAGAGATACCGCTGCGATGCCCTGCTGCCGCGAGCCCCGGCCGCCGCCAGATCCCTGAGTGTGCCGCCCCAGAGGAGCCCTACATGGCCCTATGCATGCGCTGCCACATAGGCTTGGCTCGCGCACCCTACCACCACCCTACGCACCACAGGTGATCGAGCCCCGTGCGCCCAACAAGGCCATGCGTGTGCGTTGCCGCATAGACAAGCTTCGTGCGTCGCCGCTGGGAGGGGGCATCATGCCGCCGCCAAGAGATGAGAGAGAGCCGGGTGTGTAAGAGAGAACAAGGAGCTCCAAACCCTAACTCACTACATATACATAAACATAGGTAACAGGCGTCTTGGACCTCGGGCATGTTTCCTGAGATAGGCCTCTTTAGAGGTCCGCTTTTGAAAATATCCTCTATTTTCATTGGTGTACCTTTTAAGAGGCCCGTCTTCATAAAATGATTTCAAGAGATGGGTATCTTTTTTGGCCGGTTCCATAAATGAAATAACTGCCTCCGAAAACCCTCAAGTATTTTAGGAGACAGTTACATTTTGTGACTACCTCCATTAATGAAATGGTTTGTCTCCTAAAAATCAATTTTGTAGTAGTATGAGTTGAATTTATATTTAGTAAGCATGTGTATGCAAAGAAATACATAATTATTGTAACTAAGGTTGACGAATGAAGGCTCGTCCCATTAGTACAGAAAAGATTTTTAGAGGCGGTAAAAACGGTTTTCAGAGGTCGTTTAAAAAACCGTTATAATGCCACCAATTGTAAAATAAGTGATTTTCAGAGGCGGTTGACTTAAGTCAACCGTCCCTAAAAATATTTTTTAGAATTTTTTAAAAATTATTTAGAGTCTAATAAAAATAAGAAAAAAAATATTTAGTGTGGC
Source organism: Miscanthus floridulus (assembly GCF_019320115.1). Classification (NCBI taxonomy): domain Eukaryota; kingdom Viridiplantae; phylum Streptophyta; class Magnoliopsida; order Poales; family Poaceae; genus Miscanthus; species Miscanthus floridulus. The sequence continues at coordinate 21,073,293 of NC_089592.1, read as the reverse complement.
TAGAGGCCTAGAGGGCCAACCAACCACTCGTAGAATTTAATTTTTGCCACCATCCGATATAGTGCGGCAGTTAAGATTCGAACTTGCATCCTCTCGCTCCACGCGCTCCATCCCCTATCACTACACCACACAATCACTTATGTTGAGATGTACAATACTATCCATTTGTACTAATACGTATGGATCTTATAATCAATATTTGGACTATTAAACGACCTTAAATGGGAAAATTTTCAAATCTCTTCGAGCAATACTACTTTCATGTAGGACATTTCTCCATCCAAGATAATTTGAGTAATTCAAAAAATTTAAATAAAAAATCTGAGACTTAATTTATATATTTGGAACCCTAAATGATCTCAAACAAAAATTTTATCAACTACAAAGTTTTAAATCTCGTCGAGCTCTACAATTTTGATATAAATTTTGTCTTCATCCAACTTCATTTAAAAAAGATATGAATTTATTTGTGCTGTAGCTATTTTTAAGGATGGTTGACTTAGTCAACTGGCTCTGAAAATCAGCAGTTTTAGAGGCGGTTCTCTTAACGAAACCGCCCATAAAAATGGATACATTTTTTAGAGGCAGATTTCTTAATAGAACCACTCCTGAAAATGGATTTTCAGCGACGATCATGGAGCTACAGTGCTCCCCGGCGACGTTAGAGGCAGCGTGCTAGTTTAACCGCCTCTAATTGAAAAGGGAGGTATTAACGGTAGTTAACAACCATTATAAATCTTCAATATAACATGCATAAGGGCATAAATATAATCACCAACGAAGGTCTAGGGTTTAAACTAATAAATTCCACAAGTTTTGGTGAATTTATATTTTTTGCAGGGTTTGTCGAGCAAACCATCAAGGTGGATCAAGGTGTCAGATTTAATTGCGCTTATCCGCGGTGAAATGGACACCAGAAGGTTCCAGAAGACTCCACACCTAAGCGGAGGGTGAGATGCACTAGGTGGGGCCCACCTATCAGCCCCCGTTGTTATGTCGGTTCTCCACTGCCTCCTAGGTTGCATCTACGCCGTCCTTTAAGTCGGTTTAATCCAAGGGCTCACGATGAACGCTCCGGCCTATATATACCAGCCCCTACCACCGCTGCTGAGGCATATTGCATAAGTCTTTTGAGAAGACGGAAACCCTAATCATCCTCAGAGCTCCATCATATTCTAGGGCATAGCTTGTTAGGGTAGGTCTAGAGGGAGGCAACCAGGCTTCGCTTGGATTCTCGATCGTGTTAAAAGCATGGTTTAGTATAATCTTTGTACCTCCTCTCTTTTGTACCTCTATTATTTTTATATGCTAGTTACAATTGTTATGACAATATTAGTATTCATCTTATTCATGTTCTTCGTTATAATGTTCAACGTCTACTTTGATTATATACTTAGTATAGCTAGTTTATCATTATGTTTATGCATAAGTTCGTATAGCGCTCACTCTAAAGTACACGGGGTGGGTGGTCGATATTGTGTAAGCGTGGTACTTATAGGTTATTTACCTGTGGATACACCCTATATTCTAGGTCATGTGGTAGATCACGGATGTGACACTCCCATTGAGTCCTTTGTAGTTCACTCCCCGAATATAGGTGCAAGTAGGGTCCGATTACAAAAGAAGAACAAGCTATGTTCTTAATCTTCCTTAATAATATCATTTATGTGTAGATATAAAGATAACCTTAGCCATGACTACTAGGTGTAATTGCACTAATCAATATATGCTTTGACTTGTAATTAAAGAATGACTTAGGAATTATTCCTCTAATATTCTACCTGACCATGCTAATGCCATAGAAAGGAGTACTCTGAGTGATTTATCATTATTGATGATCAATACTTATCATATATATATCTTCTCCTATGACTTACCCCTGTTATGAGTAGAATATTAGTTATGGTTTACTTCTCCATCAATAGTATATCTTATCTTTTTCATGCATATATTTATATATTCTTCCTAGTCACATAAATTAATAAAGAACTACTTAGTATTATTCTAGTCGTAATGCTATGTAGTACCAACAACCATCTCTGGCATCATCACTAGGGATGATAACCTAGTAAAGTAATGTTAGGAGATATAGGTTTATAATAAGTGGCTACTAAACAAGTGACAAGTTATTAAATACCAACAAGCATTTCTGGCAATATTGTCGGGGAAGGTAGCTAAGCAAAGGAAGTATTGATAAACTTATACTTATTGATGTGATCGAGGAAAACCATTGACCTCTGCTCAAACAGGCTTATCCTTGTTTTGTCTACTTGTGTATCTTATGCAGGGTAATGTATGACCGGTTTTGACCTTCCGACAAAGTACATTGAAGATCCAAAAGCATTAATCAGGAGGACTAGAGCTAAACTCAAGAAAGTTCTAGCACACCTTATAATCAATGGTCTTATCCGAAGGTGTCATATTCTCATCATCCTCCCCTTCTTGACAACAAACCATCCTCGGTTTGAGCTTTGTCGGAGGGCAGGTTGTAGGTAGTAGCCAACATTGCTCCCCTTCTTGAAATTTAACATGTTTTTTTATAACAAAACTTGGAGATCTCGACATGACATGATCATATCTATTGCAGCCCTCTGATTGATCATATTGTTGCACAACAAAAGGAAATTTTAGATTTGAACAAATATAAACCCGATGTACCATATACTTCCCATTACAATTATATTTGCCAACAAAGTGATATGTACATCTAGACAACCATGGCAATTCAGCGCATAAAAATTTCTCCCTCAAACTACTTAGAGCACACAGAGTATCAAACTCAATATAACCCAAAGTACTAAGAGAAGACAATAATTTTAGCTCATCTTTTTCAGCATTAATGGGAATCAATTTCTTATTTTTAGCACAAGTATTTTGTTCTAGAACAAAAGAATCATTCTCATTCACTGGTTGTGGCACATAAATATTCATACCACTATCACACAACTCTTCTTTATCACAAAGATCAATAGAACATTCATCATGTGACAAAGGTTAATTAATAGAAGGATCTAGTATAGAATTATTAGCATCATTGGAGGGAAAATTCAGCACATCAAGAGAGCTCTTACCTGATACATTTACCTGTTCTTTCTCAGTTACCTTGTCCTCTTTTTTGGATACATGCCGCAAAATATTAGTTTCAACCAGAGGCAAAGTAATATCTTCATTTTGTAAAAATTTAGATTTAGATGAAGGTATTGTAACATTTGATATAACCCATTCTTTTCTAAAAGGCTCATTCTTTCTCCTCTCGGCCCTTATGAGATCTTCTCTTAAAATTTGAGCACTAGTCATAGGTATAAGTATAATTTTCGTACCATTATATTTAAACAAATATTTATTAGCAACCGTATTGTGCACAACATTATTTTCAGGTATCCATGGTTTACCAATTAACAACTGATGTACTATATCAAATTCAGCGCTATCCTTATAAGGACCAAGGGAAAACTCAATGCGTGCATGTTACCATTATCTTATCTCAGGAATTTACCCATTGGACATAGTATGGATGTGGATGTGGCTTTGTGGTCAGACCAAGCTTCTCAACCATCTCTAAGCTTGCAAGGTTGTTGCAAGCCTTGCCTTCAATCATAACACGACAACGCCATTTCTTCACAACAAAGTATATTTGGAACAAGTTGTTGAACTGGTTTTGCTCCACCTTCTCCATTTGAGAACTGAGCACTCGCTGTGCAAACTCCGTAGTACATGCGGGAAGTGGCAGTGATGACGTCGTTGTAGCAGTGGAAGAGGATGATTGTGTGCACGCTCTAGTGCCAACTTTTATAATTATTTCATCCATCCTTGTAGATAGCCAGTCCATGATGTCCTGCATTTCACTCTTAAAAAGAAACTCTTTGTTTGGCATTGTTTGCAATCAAAATAAAGGCCCTATCAACTATTTACGGGTTGGTGTAATCACACTCTCACACGTCTTACCAAGTGCTTACAAAGTTGTTACCAATGCGAAGCAATGGCTAGTTCGTGATACCTATGAGGACGTGACACCAAGATTGCAAGGATATCTTTCTGTACCGATCTGAAGTATATGTGGAGCTTGGAAGGCACACAAAGAAAAATATTTTATATGTGGCATACAAGTCAGTTACAGATAGCAATATTGAATAAATGTCCAGAGCACTTGTCCTAGTTGCTGGCCTATACATGATCCTAGCACCAGTTGTGACAAAAAAAGAAGTGAAACAAGTATGAAAGGTAGCAATGGAAACAAGATCAAGGAAAAAGACAACACAAATAATAGAGCTTTTGGGTGTTCCTTATGTGCTCCTTTCTCTTCTCTTTTCTTCTCTTTTACTGTTATTTTTTTCTTTTCTTTTTTTTTATCCAAACTTGTTTTGCTTTTGACCTTTTGATATGTTTTTTTCAACAAGGAGCACACAAGAACAAACCACAAAAAGTTTGAGCTCAATTGGATAAAAGATGTGGTCCATAGAAAATCAGCACTGTGCTCCAAAAAGCATACCAAAACTTGTGGGCCTGGAAACTTGATTTTTCTGATCAAATTTTACAAATCTAATTTTTGTGAACCCAGCTATGCTAGGATGAAATGGATCTAAAAATTTTTGGTTCTCTGTAGATATAAAATTCGCCCTGTTTCGAATTCGGATGCAAAAGTTATTATTGTTTTAAGGTAGGCAGTCCGAATCAGGGTTTTATATGGACAAAAGATGCAAACTGATGGTGATACGGGATGACAGTGGGTGGATGGATCAACACAAATTAGAATAGAACACGATCTAAACCAGCAACAAGATCTTGATCTAGGACACAAAGTCAACACAGCGGACTCTAAAACCGAATTATGCAAAGGCTATGGTGCGGACGGTTCAAGGACAGGAAACAAATATGGCGGTAGACTATGGGACAAAGACAAAACACTTAAACTAGGGGATAGATGCGAACCTGATGATATACTTGAAGCTCTGAATACCACTTGATGGGGATGGGTTCTCGATCTTCCGTTAGGTTCAAGATAAACAACGATTTGGTCGGAGAGTGACACACAGATCCGAGTTTAGATCAAAGACCCAAAGCCTACAATCTTAGCACCATGTCTCCTCTGCTTATCAACCGTGTCACAATCTGATTGACCTTGCCAAGAAGGTTAATCCTTGCTGTGAATCAAAGAATTCAAGCAAGAACAAGATAACACACAATTCAAGTATTGTGACAATTGCAGATGTATGATTAAGCACTCGAATGTTAGGTGGATGGGCCCCAATTATCTATCGCTTTGGGCTATGCTCTCTGAATTGCACAAATCAGGACCTAACCCACTAAACAAATGAACAAATGTTCAGTTACATTGAGGGGGTATTGCAACACTACTGGAGGCCGCGGCTTTGCCGAGTGTTTTTACACTAGGCAAAGAGCCCTTTGCACTCGGCAAAGGCTTTGCCGAGTGTAGCACTCGGCAAAGTCCGCTTGGCAAAATTTTTCTCGGCAAAGGGTCTTTGTCGAGTGCTTTTTTATCGGGGCACTCGGCAAAATAAAAAAAAATTGCCGAGTACTTGGGGCGGCACTCGGTAAAATATTTTCGGCCGTTGCGGCGCCGGCCGTTAACGGTTATTTTGCCGAGTGCCCGACCCAGCACTCGGCAAAAAAAATATTTATTTTTTAAAAAAATTGCTTTGCCGAGTGCCCCAGCCCAGGCACTCAGCAAAGTTTTTTTTTATTTTTTTTAAAAAAGTACTTTGCCGAGTGCCCCTGCCCAGGCACTCGGCAAAGGTTTTTTATTTTTTTAAAAAAATTACTTTGCCGAGTGCCCCTGCCCAGGCACTCGGCAACGTTTTTTTTATTTTTTTTAAATAATTTCTTTGCCGAGTGCCCCTGTTTAGGCACTCGGCAAAGAATTTCTGAATTTTTTTAAAAAAAATACTTTGCCGAGTACCGCGGCGAGGCACTCGGCAAAGAAATTATATATATACTTTTTTGAAAAATCTTTGCCGAGTGCCTTGCCCATGGCACTCAGCAAAGACCCCGAGAATTGCAAAAAAAAATTTACATTCCATTGTAACAGACAATATATATATATATATATATATATATATATATATATACACACACACACACACACACACACATCAATCATCACATCTATATCACCAACATGCATTATATATCACAAGCACACGCATATTTAATAAATCCATCGAAAATCCATCACAAATGCACCAAAGTTCAACATCACAAGTTTATTATTACAAGTTCAACATCACAAAGTTCAACATCCCTACTGCGGCGACGGAGACTGCAGGTGTGGCCCCCGAACTACATGTCACACTCGGTAGTCTTATTACATATATTTTAATAATCATCATTTAATCATGCATCCACACAAGTGGTAAATGTTACACTTAGTAGTCTTGGTACATATAATCATATATATCTTAAAATTGTACATACATAATATAGTACAATGTTCTACATTCTAGTTGCCTTGAAAAACAAAGTCAGAACAAAGAGCGAAGCTGCAGTGCTACAAATGTAAGAAATAGAAGTAACTACTACTACCTAACAGGCCCTGTGATGGCAATGCAGCAGCTACTGCACATCTCTGGTCCCTCTCTACATTCAAAACAAGATAAATGGAACCATTTATGAGATCATCATATGTCATGGGACTTTAAGCAAAACTGATTGACATTGTATCATAGATGAGCTAACTAAAGCAGATCTGGTTATTTACTTCTGTTCAAGAGTAAACTAAAGATTAGATACTAGTTTCAGTATTCACACCTCATCAGGCATTCACCAACAAAACGATTAAAAAAAGTTCGGCATTTATTGTTCAAATTTAGTCTTCTAGTACCCAAAAAAAATTGATAGCAAAGTCATTTTCTAGGGAAATAACATCTTCACAGTTATCAGAGATTTATTTAAGGCATGAAGCATGCAGAACCTTCAAATTAAAATATTGACCATAGAGAGCACTACAAGCAGGGATGACCACACATGATGACAATAAAGTTGAGAAAGCAAGAGCTAACCTGCTATATCTATAAAACCAGGAATATAGTAACTAAAGCAAATCTGATTATTTACTTCCATTCACGAATAAACCATCGGTCAAAGAAAAGCAACCTAATACTGTATTAGGGTTCATTTATGCTGTACAGAATAAATGAACACTACAATAATCTCCAAATCTGAGGTTGACAGTACAAATCTGAGATTGATGAATATTACCTAATCTAGCTGAAAAGTGTCTTGTCCAGCAGAAGCAGTTTGATCCTTTTCACCTGCAACAAAGGATTCCCTTATATCTATATATGGTGAAGGCAAATATAACCGGAAGGCAAATATAACCAGAAGGCAAATATAACCAGAAGGCAAATACAAATTGCAGACCCCAGCCACCACAGAACATGAGTAAAAGAATCCCAAGATATATGTTCAGATTTAATCCCCATGAGAACATCAGAAAGCTGCTCATTTTAAATAACAGCTGTACAAAAAAGTTAGATGTGTTTCAGTATTCGCGTCCCAATTCTATTCACTGAAACAAAACTATTCCAAAAAAGTTCAGTATTTATTGTGGCACCAATCTTAGTATAGACAATCTGATACTTGTGCAAACACTATAAATGGCACCAACTTTTGTATAGGCACTCAAGTTATTTCTCAACACAGAAAGCGGTTTAGCACTGGAACAGAGTTAAGTTGACGAAGCAAGTTCAATCAAACATCAGACCATGATTTCCCCTCTACAACTGGTCCACACGACTTACCTCAGGCAAAAATGTCTGTAGCACATGGTAAAAAAATATTGGTATCCAACTTTCAAGCAAAATATATGAGATATACCTCTGAAGTCATTTTTATTTTTGCATCTTCCATGTTTGCAGAACCAGATTCTATTTTTCAAATGTCCTAAGTGTTTAGACTGTAGAAAACAAAACTGCTCGTATGTTAAACCAATATAAATGGCTGCATTGCTATGTAATATTCACAGGATAGATTTTCAAACAACACTGAATTGTTTCCTTGCTGCCGGGTCCATTTTTCAGAAAAAGTTCTACTGTATCTGCTCCTGCTTCTGCTTTTCTCTCTACTGTATCATAGCTAAACAAAACCAAGAAAGAAACATCTGCAATAGTTTGGACAATCTAAAACACTTATGGATATGCTCATTTTTCAGAATAAGAAACATGCTCTTCTATGTTAGACAAAAATAATCAGCATCCTTTTTCTGTGATAATGTTACAGCAACGAAGCTAGTTACATGCAAGATTATTCAAACCAAATTCAGTGTACTAGCATTCTATAGAAAGGTATTAACCTAAATCAATTCGATCTAGCCTACGACATCATTAAACAGAACTCTTTTCACTCAGGTATATGGCCATATACTTAACTGTTGAATGGGGAACATTGACACTACTACAGAATGGACTTGTTGTCCCGGGCGGTAACGGCCTTTAGTCCCGGTTACCGCGCCGGGACAACGATCCCGGGACTAAAGGTGGAATCTTCAGTCCCGGGTCATCTTGCCAGGACTAAAGAGGGACCTTTAGTCCCGGTTGATGTTACCAACCGGGACTAAAGGCCCTCCAGCCGAGCAAACCTGGCCGCACCCTTTAGTCCCGGTTGGTAACCCCAACCGGGACTAAAGGTTCCTTTTCTTTTTCTTTTTTTTTTGTTTAATTTGTTTTCAGTTCAGTTACACATATTTGTTTAATATATAATATATTTTTATGTACGTATTCTATGCTGCTAATATAAATACACGCACGCATATAATTACATCTAATTCTCATCTCGAGCATTATTATATTCAAATAAAGTATGAAACTATATATATTATAGATATATATGTATATATACAACACTTTCATAATCTTGTTCTCAAAAATAACGATATCAATAAACATTTAATTTACATCATTAGTTCCTTAGGATCAAAGTAGAACTCGCCGTTGGGATTTAGCACTTTTTCTAGAAGATATCCTGCTATTGACTCTTGAACTGCTTTCAGATGGTCTTTTTGCATGACCCTTCGTTTCAACCATTCAGTCTTGCATTTAAAATATAAGGAAAAGTATTAATACATATATATATATATTCATTTAAAAATAAATAAAAAATTGACATAGAAATCATGAAATAAAAAATTGACATTTTCTAAAATAATATATTTAAACACAACTAAAATTATTTATTTATCTAACTAAACCATGAAATATGTACTATGTATAATAGTAAAATACCAAACTATCAAGTGATTTTACAATTGTAAATCATCATGTGATTTTGAGCTAAAAATGACATAGAAATCACATAGCTCAAAAACATGTTTCAATAAATAACCATCCGTACTAGTTGACCTTGCTTACGTGATCATCTCGGCGAGCATTTCTCCACCGGACGGCACCGTACTTGGCCAAGGAAGAGCTCCGATTCTACGAGGAAGGAAACACGGTCTTCCACGACCGTTGCCGCTCTCCCTCGTAGAATCAAAGCTCCTCCTTGACGTCCGTTACCGCTCGGCAGAGAACATGCTCGCCGAGATGAACACGGTCCGCAAGTTCAACTAGTACGGATTTTCTATAATTTTCTAACTATTTTCTAAGTTTTTCATTTCATGAAAAATTTAATTCTAAAAAATAAAAGGCATGAGTTCTAAGTATTTCATTTTATGGAAAAAATAATTCTAAGTGACCTGCTCGATATCGGCGAGCTCGCGGACGTTTAGGTTGCCGAGGATAGTAACATTTGTAGATGACATTTGTAGGTCTGAAGTTATCAAATATCCATCAAATTATAGCTCAAAAACATGTTTCAATAAATAACCATCCGTACTAGTTGACCTTGCTTACGTGATCATTTACATCGCAAAATGCATCTACCGTTGTTTCAATAAATAAAGTCCAACATATAAAGTTACACATGCATCTACATCGCAAAATGAGATAAGCTACTGATAAAACATAAGAGGATTAAGTTTGTTACCTCTAAAATCGAAGAGCAACACCAATGGAGGGGGAGAGAGCAAGAACAACAGCAAGCTGAAGAACAGAGGCAGTGAGTTTGAATGAAATGGCTCGGGCTCGGGGAGGAAGAAATGAGCCGGTGTATAGGCTGGCATAATTAGTCCCGGTTAGGTGGCCAAACCGGGACTAAAGATTAATATTTATTCTCGGGGTATCACCCAAACCGGGACTAAAGATCTCTGCCCCGCGGACGACCGTTGGGTAGGGACCTTTAGTCCCGGTTGGTATTACGAACCGGGACTAAAGGGTCCTTTAGTCCCGAGGGCAAAAAATGCCGAGGCTAATACCAAATTGGGACATCGTTTTAAAGTGTTCTCTAGTAGTGTGAAGATGGATCTCGCCAGGGTCGTGGACGCGTGGTGCCTCCAGGTCATGGATCTGCCAGATCCTGGCTTCTTCCTCCATGGGCGTCAAGTACCTTTGGGGTGGCCGCAACACCATGGACCTCCATGGGGAGGAGCAGGGGCTCGCCTCGCTGGATCTCAGGGAAGCGAAGCAACTCGCTGGATCTCGAGGAAGCGAAGGCAGTGTTGACCGTGCCTGCGTTGGGCCACCCTTCCTTGGAATCTCGCCGGCTCATGGCTGCTGGATCTGCCACGTCCGGAATCCTCGCCCATGACCGACACTGTGTGGGAAGCGGAGGGAGAAGCCGTGAGAGGGGATAGAGAGAGGGAGAACAAGGGGGCTTGCCTAACCGGATCCCAAGGACGCGCAGCGCCCGTGACAGGAGAGTGGGACCGACGGGAGTACTCAAGGCCGTAGGGAGAAAATTGGTCTAGGGTAGTGGATGTAATGTATCTAGAGTCGGATAGAACTGCATGGACAACAAAGAAAAAAAAGGACATAAGACGATGGACTTGACTCATCTGTTCATTAGTGAAAATAAGTATTGGTTCCTTATGCACACTTCTATTGCACCTAATCTGGGCATTTTTTAGTTCTAATACACTCTAATGATGACTTCATACACTGCTATTTCTAAAATCAAATGGGACTTCCCTTGGGCAGTCAACCAGATAGATTGTGTGTGTTCACAATACACTTCAGTATGTTGCAGCAGCTGTCATTGCGTCTCCACGCACTACCAGTGTATTCGCTGTTATAAATTGGATCAATCTAGGTGGATAGCCCAGTTGCACAGGTGCAGATTTTATTATGCAATTGCTCTTACCTGGATGAGCAGGGCGGCTGCTTCAATCTTGTTTCTCTGAAAATATGGAAAGAAACTCGACATCTTTCATTCTGTGTTTTCTAGGTTGAAAAACCAATTTGTGATGGAACGCATCGAGGGGCTGCGGCAGGGTCTCTCTGAAGCCTTGTACCCTCAATGCTGTAAACAAACATTTTGATAAGTCAAATCATAATATTTTCAGTGTCTATTGTTCAATGCTCTAGCACTATGTTGAAGGGCAATCTAAAAAATTCAGTGCCAAAGCCAGATCTATGTATAACTAGTATTTATCTCAATAAGATAGCTAGTAGTGACAAGCAATGAATAGGATAGCTTGCTAAAAGGAGTTAGCAAAATCATGGAGCTAGCTGAACAAAATTCCATGGGGAAATAAACACCACACATTGTAAGGATAAATATTAACATAAATTTATTAAATAAATCTGCAAAATATGGAATACCAAGAATGCAAACAAGATTGGAAGGGAATGAAACTCACTAGTTTTGTGTATGCTTTTTATAAATTAAATCTCTGGACTGCCCTTGCATATATTGTTCCATCCATGATGCAAGGACAACAAATCCATATGAAACACAGAACATTCAGATCCTGGTGACATGCGAGTGTGCTAGAATAGGGAGGGGAAAGGGTGCATACGCTTGTGATTAGATCAGATCAAAATACAAATTGCGAAATAGATTAAGCTAGGGTTCGTTTGGTGCTCGGCTTGGCACAGCAGGAAGGGCGGAGAAAGGGTGCTTACTTTAACATACCGCCAGGGGAGCTCGTGTTACCGGGGGATCTCGTGCCGCCGCTTGGGGGAGCTCGCGCCGCTGCCGGGGATCTCGCATTGCCGCTTGGGGATCTCGCGCCACCGCCGGGGATCTCGCGCCACCCCTTGGGGATCTCGCGCCACCGCTTGGGAGGGCTCATGCCACTGGCGTTGGGGGTGCTCGTCGGTGCCCGGCGTAGTGGGATCTCGCGCCACCACTTGGGGGAGCTCATGCCGCCGTTGGTGGATCCCAAACGCCGTTGCATGGGGCTGGGGGCAGATGAGGACGGAGGAGGGGACGCGGCAGAGGAGGGCGGAGGAGTGGAGAACGGCGGGGGAGAGGAGGGCGTGGAAATGGAGAACGGTGGGGGAGAGGACGACCGGTGAGCCAAGAACGGCAGGGGAGGTTGGGCGTGCCGAGGGCGCGGTCACGGGCGAGGCCAACAGAGGGCGCAGGCGCGGGTGTGGGCGCACGCGGGCGCGAGGGCGGGGCTCGCCGGCGGCGGCGATTCGCCGGCGAGGGCGCGGCAGCGGCGGGGGTGGGCGCAGCGGCGGCTGGGGTGGGCGCGGGGGAGGGCGTGGCTGAGGGCGTGGTTAGGGTTGGGCCGCGCGGGGGTTGGGCCGGTGGGCTTTTAGTGCCCATTTTTTTTTTGAAAATCAACTTTGCCGAGTGCCCCCTGGGCCGGCACTCGGCAAAGCCCACTTTGCCGAGTGTCCCCCGTGGCACTCGGCAAAATATTTTTTTTTTATTTTGGGCCCAAATTTTTTTCTCGGGCCTTGTGACAGTATTTCAAACTCTATTTTAAAATTTGGGGCAATTTTGACTTTTTTGATATATTTCATTAGTTTATTTCGTTTCGTCGAATTTTTCGGGATATTTCAAATTTGAACTGCAGGTACATGGAATAATGGACTTTGGTCATCCAAAAATTGATACTCATGATATTTAGGGTATGTTTAGGCCGTATCCAGGAACTCACGTGAAATCTCGAGCATCTCGTTGACGTAACATGTCGAGGTACTTGCCGGAAATGTGATTTTAAATTATATAAAATGCAAACGAAGTCCGAAAATCACGAAACTTGCCAAGACATTGTGTTATCGCATGTGGAGACTGTGGTAAAAAATTGTGAAGGTTTCGAGCAAGTTGTGACGTCGGATGCCAAAAACGCAGCATCACGCGGATCCAGCGTGTGAATTCATGTGAGGAAGCGCAGGTTCGGTCGCCGTGGCTCCACGGCAAAGGTTCATGTGCTCCTTTCGTCCCCGATTGATTTCTCTCTATATACATCTCGTTGATGCTGCTGTTGTGCTGGCCTCCACTGGCACAGACTGGGGAAGGCATCGCCGAGTGCAAGCTCCTGCCTTGGTTTGTTGCCAAGGTGAGTGCGAGGCTGTGTACAGTTTCCATTCTTCCATTCTGCTGCATGCGAATTGTGCTCCGGGGGAATGGGTCATACGATTTCGTTTGGTAACAGAGATATTGTTTTGTTCCCGTGTTGTCTTTGCAACTTACTGCACGTTCATGGGTACCTCTTATTGGGGAAGAAAATTGGTACATTCAGGAAGAGTTTTGATTCTTCAAATTTGAATTCATAATTTCATATGCTTGTTTGAGAGCACATTTTGATTGTAACCAGACAATAAGACATATCAGTTGACCTGATAAATATTGTGACTGCTGCCTTAGTAGCTTACCAAAAAATATTGTAGGAAAATCAAACAGTACAACCTATACTATCTATTTACTGAACCTTTAATTTCTCATCCAGTCATCCTCAGTGTCTTAGGTTGCTGGAGTTGTTTTTTTTTAGTTATTGTGACATGCCCAACATATTAAAAGCATGTCTTGGCTCAGTCTCCTCCCTGCATATCATCTTGCATCTTTACCAGAGTTACTGGCTCATGATCCTCAATAAGGCTTCTTGGGGTCCTCGGCACCTACTGACTCTCTTGTAATAGCAAAATGCCAAAACAACGGCTGGTATAGGACGAGTTATTAATACGTAATGCACGAGATACATGCAAAAATATAAACATGAACTCTGGCTACCATGATTGATGGAAACAATTGGACATGATTCTGTGCTCAGGTTAATGAAGCCAATTTGATTATGTGTATCTGTGAACCTGGTGCAGTTTATTTGTATGTTAGATTTAGTTTTAGTTAAAATACATCAATATATCTAACGTAGCAATCTATATAAATTATATGTTATGGTTACTAATATGGTTTTAAATAATTTGTTAGTATCATTAGTATATGAGTTGTTAAGAAAATATCTTTTATATGATGAAACATAATATATGTATTTTATTGCTCATGCATGTTGGCACGACGTATATATTTACTTTAATTAAATCTAACTATATTAATATTGATAGAAGTGGGGTAATGTTGAAACATACGCATGCTCTATTCGCTATCTAAACAAATTTTATGTAGTAGGAGATGTTGATAATTTAGATGTAGATTTGTGGTTGTATTTAATTTTTCTAATAATGGGATGAAAATTGAGTTATGTAAATTATCGATCATAATAAGAGGACGTCAATTAGATCATGTTTTTTAACCACAAATGTGGGGAATATAAATTAGAGTCACGAGTTAGCTTATATTGTTTTACACAATATCAAAAGTGGATAATTATTTAGAAAATAGAATAGATCCAATAGCTATTATTATTATCAATGGTGATTATGTTATACCTTATTGATGGTAAGATTTTTCTGTTTTTTATGAAAATTTTTGTTTTCCTGTCAACTCTTGAGAGGATTAACATGCAAGCTCTAGTGGGGACCTCTAGTTAGAATTTCTAGTATTTTTTTTCTAGTGTGATATGTATTTAGTTGAATTTAGTCTTAATATATATAAACTCTTGATACAACCCTTTTTTTTGGCTTCTCACATGTTAACTTGAAATTCTAGTATTTTTTATCTTTTATTCGACCTTTTTTTATTAAAAAGAGTCTAGGTCCAAGTAGCATTGTTTTCCACATAAGTTGACACTCCGCTTGCATCCCGACACTAAACATTTTGAATTTGTTATACCTCAGGATTATATGTGTAGTATTATTTATATATCATAGAGTGTGTTCAACTAAATTAATAATATTGATATGGCATAATGTTTTAATAAAAATGTATAAACTTATTTAAAATAATAGCTTATAAAATTTATTATCATAGAGTATTAATATAAAGTGTTATCACTACGTGGTTTGTTAAGTGAACATTTTCCATGTTTTATAAGTTCTTAAAATAAATAATTATCCTATATACATGGTGGAACATAGCATTATAGTTATTTTATTTCATGATTATAGAAGTCCGTATTTAGAAATATTAATTTATTTCATTGGAATAATATGTATTATTATACACATGTAGATTTCAAAGCTTTTTTGTTTATTTTTTATAATATCCAGGTACATACAAATATAAAGGTAATACCTTATATTATATTTTGCAATGACATATATGGATAGATCAAATGCAAACTTAGAATATTACTTTGTATTATCTTTCATAATGATAAAGGTGGATAATTTATAAAAACATTAGGCGGTATTTTAATTATCTTCCACAATAGTGATGTGAGTAATTTAGATATAAAGTTACAGGATTATTTTAAATTATCTTTCATAATGACAAAGCTGAGTAATTTAGGCGCAACGTTAGGGGGTTACTTTAAATTATGTTTCATAGTGGCCATGGTGGGTAATTAGATGTAAATTTAGGGGGGTATTTTGAATTATTTTTCATAACAATGGCAGATGTGGATAATTTATATACAAATATCGGGGTTATTTTGAATTATTTTTTGTAATGGTAGATGTGGGTAATTTATATGCAAAATTAGGGGTTACTTTATGTATTGTTCATAATGGCAGTTTTGGGTAATTTTTTTTAATAAACTATAATAGATCGGTGATGATGATTAGAGTGTACCAAATCAAAGGGCAGATGTTTCTGATTATTGTGAGAATTTCTATGATTTATCTTTTTTCATAGCGCGTCTTATGAGAATTAACGTGGTGCCTCAGTTGGGGCCTCTAATTAGAAATAGTAAGATATTTCCTAGCGACTTGTTGGCAAGCTAATCTGTTGGGGGAGACTCCCCCGACACCGCTCCCCCCTAGCCCTCGACCCAAAGCTAGCTAGTCTAACGTACCTCACTACAAGTATCAACCCTCGCGGCGAGGGTCTCTTGTCCACGGTGTTTTCCTCTTGTGTTCAAGTGATGCACCCGGAGGTCAAACGGGACGGGAAAGTGTGGCCAGAAGAAGGCAAGGATGATGACGACGAGCGAACCCTCGCTGGTAGCGCGCGAAGGTCGCGCCCGGCCACGGGAAGGGACCATCCGATCAGCAACTGGGCCGAGGAGAGGTTGGCTAAGGGAAGGAGATTACCGCCGTACCCCTGGCTCTTGTATAGCGCTTACCCGCTATGGTCTAACCCTAATGTAATTTCACCACGTTTCTAGGTATGGTCTATAAATACCCGGAGTGCTCGTGTAAGAAAGAGGTTGAAAACTTTTCCGACAAGTTAATGAGCATTTAATCCGCATTTTCCATCACCTCGTTTTCTATTATCCTAGCCCTCCGGTACCTTCGCTTACTCGTTCCTACGACACAGCCCGGTCATCTCCCTGTGGGAAACCCTCGGCCTCTCCCCCCGTGCTTAACGGCGAGGGTGAGAGGCTAGGAGTGACCCCACATAATCACGCATTGTCAGCAAGCTAATTAACAAATTGAAGAGGCGACATTCAAAAAGCTTCGTGGTAATGCCATAGAGAGTGTTGATTTTGATCGGTAAATAAACTAGTTCAGCTTAATTTGTCAGAGACGCTGGAAGATAATACCATTTTTTCGGTCGGTAATTTTCTGTTAATTTATTCTGTCTATTCATGCAAGTTGGAAGTAGAGCATTATAGTGGTTGGCTGGTTGCTGGAAGGCAGTGGACCAGAGACCATAGCGCATTACTCAAACTGCAAAGCAGAATACAAAACGACATGCCAATCTCTGAATACTAAGGAGAATGGGGAATGGCTGCAGCTGGCGGCTCTTGGCAAGCAACTTTGGAGGTGGGGAGTTGAGGCTTTGTTCGTTTCCTTCATTTCCTTGTTTCTTCAACCTCAGTTGTGTAAGAATGATTACTAAATTAAATCACTGGCAACTCGCCAGGGTATTGTCGAAGCGTGTAAACAGCTAATTAAGCTAACCACTGCATACACCGCACGCTGGCGTGAATACCGTACCTACCACAACTTATGTGTTCCCATTAATCATATTTCCTTATTCCAAAGCTAATCACGCATTGTCAGCAAGCTAATTAACAAATGGAAGAGGCGGCATTCACGATGTAATACTTCTAGTTCAAACGGGCCTATCCGTTATGTCCACACCGACACTGACACCGGGGTGCGTAGTTCATATATGCTAATATAGCACAAGTTTCGGAGCAAGGCTAATAATATAGTCAGCTGCTGGCTGCAAGGATCTGTGCAGGTTATCTCTCAGCCCACCCATATAGTGGTTAGCTCTTCATTATTAATACATGGTCCACTTAACTCTCTCACAGATTGATTGGTTCTTGTATCTAAGCCGGCTATAAGCTTACAGCCCGCTTCTCCTCTCTCTTCCACCTCAGCATTCAGCCTGCTTACAACCTCTTATTATACTTGCTCTCAGCAAAAAAGAAACATTTGTTAAACAGGAGCAATCTTTCTTTAGGGCATGTACAACCCACATAAGGAGTGTCTTCTGTAAGAGCATTGAATGGGGTGTATAGACAGCTAAAATGACAGATCGTACAATGGAAAGACTAATTTACTATGTACAAACTGTTTAATGCTATGTATGTAGCCAAGATCAGTCATAAAACACTATTTTGTATGCATCCATCTTAATCGCTTGCCTACTCATGTAAACCGTACATAGTTAATCCGTACCTACCACAACTAATGTGTTCCCGTTAATCATATTTCCTAGAAACTTGTTCGAAAGCTAATCATGCATTGTCAGCAAGCTAATTAACAAATCGAAGAGGCGGCAATTTAGGAAGCTCGTGGTATACACGGAGAGTGTTGATTTTGATCGGTAAATAAACCAGTTCAGCTTAATTGGTCAGAGATGCTGGAAGATAATACCGTTTTTTTTTTTGGTCGGTAATAAGTTTCTGTTAATTTATTCTGTCTATTCATGCAAGTTGGAAGTAGAGTATAGTGGTTGGATGATTGCTGGAAGGCAGTGGACTAGAAACCATAGTGCATTACTCAAACTACAAAGCAGAATACAAAACGACATGCAAATCTCTGAATACTAAGGAGAACGGGGAATGGCTGCAGGTGGCGGCTGCTGGCAAGCAACTTTGGTGGTGGGGAGTTGAGGCTTGGTTCGTTTCCTCCAATTTCCTTATTTCTTCAACCTCAATTGTGTAACAATGATTACTAAACCTTGTTCAAGTTGTTTTCTGGTTTTCTCAACCCATGGTGTATTTCAGACCGAAACATTGTACTTTTAATTCAACTAGCAAAAGTGCCCGTGTGTTGCAACGGATAGTTACCCGCTTTCATCTTCCAAGTCAGCGCCCGCTCGCTCGTAGTTTTCTCACCCCTGCCCTCTATCATCCTTAGTGTGTCTAACTACCTATGGACATAGATTGCATAGCCTCGCTCTGCGTTGACACCAGCTAAAAGTCTGTCACCCTACATTGCAATGGGGGATCTATTAGATTAATGCTGTATTGTTATTAGTCTACGGTGATTATGACATTCATAATTTAAGTTAATGCTGGTAACCTATAAAGCTTGTGTGAAATTAAAATAACCTGAGATTTTTTCTCCCATTGCAATGCACACTAACCTATTAATTTATAACATTAATATTCTTGTTATCCATGCGTTGGTACTTACATATCAAGTCTGTGACTTCCTTTAAAATTTATAAAACATTGTAAATCTAATCTCTCATGAAGTCTGTGACTTCCTTTAAAGTAAAAAGAAAATAAATTCAGAACAGTCAGCTCAGAAGAAACGTAGATAAAAAAAAAATAGGAACAGACGGCTCGGAAGAAACATCAATCAATGGGAAAAAGGATGGAACTGTGAACAGTAAAACAGGATATATAAGAGACTTATAGACAGACTTAAAGAGAGACAATCTCCACGTTCATGGAGTTAGTTAAGGGAGGCTGGACTGGAAAAAATGGATGGAGAGAAATTTTACCTCTTTAATATTAAGTATATAGATAGAAATATTCAATTAATTACTATTCCAATTTAATATTTCTAGTTCAGACGGGCCTATACGCTATTATGTCCACACCGAGGCGTTATTCTAATAAAGCATAGTTCATATGCTAATATAGTGCTAGTATAAGCTTCAGTAGGAAAAATTACATATTATGTTAAAGAAGAGCAATCTTTGCTTTCAAAAATAAAGAAGAGGAACAATCTTCCGACAGTACAATATATTACAACAACAAGCAGCAGTAAGTTATAATGAGGAGGATATATATGAGTGACAGAGAAGACGTGCTGACATAGAACATGCAGGCAGTACGGACCAGAGATAACTCGCCCACCACACAAAAAAAAGGCCACCGATGTGGCGTACCGCTCCAATCTCGACTCGAAACCCTTCCAAAGCCTCATGCTCTGCGCCTCCATTCTCTCTGCTCTGCTTGAGCGGAAAACAGAAAAAGAACAGTGCCGTGTGATTGAACAGTCAAATCTTTATTCGCAAGGGAGAAAAAAAGACAAGCCAACACCCTTATTCTGACAGGAAACTTTTATTAAAAAAATATTAAAAATACCAGCTGACTGCAATGCAAACCAAAATGTGAAATTCATTTTTGAATTTGAAACCTCTGGACACTCCTTGTTCATTGATAAATTCGGTTCTTGATCAGACAAATTCAAGTGACAAAAAAACGCGTGCTTGAAACATATACAAAAACTAAATAGTTGTCTCCTACATGTACAGGCAAATAAGGTGAATGACCCAAGCCTTCACTTAAAGCTAATTAGAACCTTACAACCAGTAGCAACCACAACATATATAATCTGCGCAACACAGAAAACATAAAGTGCCATAGCTTTTTCTTTTTTTTCTTGAACCACGAGGTAGACAAAAGACGTGGACGAGTTCGACAAGAACGCGCTGGCTCAGGCCAGCGGCGCCGCAGAGACCGCGGCGGAAAGGGAGGCCACCGGGGCGCGGCCGCCGGGGCGTGAGCGGCGCAACCATCGGGGCGCGCGCGGCACGGGGTGGGCGGGCTCGGACGCCGGAGCATGTGCGGACGCGATGCGGGAGTAGTTTTCAGCCTAATCGGTCAGAGACGCTAAATTTTCAGCCTAATGCGGGAGTAGTTTTCAGCCTAATAAGGAAACGTTGGCAGTATCTCGCCGTCTGGGTGAGAAACCATACTGGCCTAGTGGGCGCCAAATTATTTTGGAGTATAAAAACAGAGATGAAAGCTGATAGGGAAGCCAACAGAGAGGACGGGGGAGGTGTGGTGGCGCCCGTTGGCAACTTGGGAGTTGGGATGCCTCAACGACCAAAGTTGCAAACATTAGCTACCTTTCCCAATGCGTCCTGGCTCCCACTAATTAACTCAGTGCATGCTATTAGCGTATTACTGACAAAGTTTTCAATTTAAATATCAATACAGTGATGGCAGAAATTAGAAAATCAAACTTTTAAATATGAGCAAGAGTATGTTCAAAATTTTACTCACCAAGTTTCGCATCTAAAACCTTGACATTCAAAATAAATGCCATCTGAGCAAGAGTATGTTCAAACTTTGGTTTGTTGCTTGTTCTACTTAGAATCAAGGGTTAATTAGATATATGCTATTATAAAAACACCATTTTTTGAAGCACGCTGCCACAACTCACGAACCGAGCCACGCCATTATATTTGTGCTTGACATTGATTTGGTTAGCAATCTTATGGCGAGCTTTCAGCTTGTTGAGCCTCCGAGGGACAGGCTTGTTCGGCTGGCTTTAAGCCGGCCGGCTGGCTTGTTCCAGCACTCACGAAATCACTGTTCACGTCCTACCAGAACAGTATTTTTCTCTCACAACAATCAGTCGGAACAATATTTTTCAGTCCTGCCAGAACAGTATTGTT